>NW_028318448.1:678000-1017000 GCF_062004578.1 Staurois parvus | reverse complement strand
TCAGCAATGTTCATACATGTGGCATGCTACAGTACAGGATAGGGCATAACCTCTGTCTGTAGTCAGAAACCTGACACTTCCTGTGAAGAAACTATATATCCCACAATCCCTGAGTGTCTCAGTCTTGTACTATGCAGGTGAAATTGCATAGTAATTAGATCTGACACAGACATAAACAGGTAGAACATTCACTGAGAGATCACAATGCAGGAAGAGATGTGTTTTTATCACATTAGCACTCCCACATTTGTGAAGTAACACAGAGGAAATGCCAAGGTGTGCTTCAGATATTTCATAACTCAGAACAGGAAGTTGCTTGTCCCTTTGGTGAATATGGACAAGCTAGTTGAATGAATACAAGGACATAGGGGCCATCTGCCATGACACTACAAACTGAATCCATAACATGTGAGCCTGTCATTACAAGGAAAGGCAAACTAATGTCACAGTGAATATAACAACACTAATACCTAGCTAAAAACAAAAGAAAACATTTCAAAGTACACAGTGCCTTTAAGTTGTGGTTTTACCAGCAAGGCCAGTGAAATACTGGCTGGGTGATAAGCTTAGTTTCTTGCCAGTGACTTAGAAAGTAAAGTCAGGCAACCTCTTTATATTTATCTGACAGGTTTCCTTTAATCTTCAATGAAAAAATGAAAAAGAAAATACATTTGATAAGGGTTTCTTGGGGCCACAGCTCACTTTGGCTCCTGTTTCTATAAGCCCACCAATTCTACCTCAATATCTGCTCTTCATTCATATTTATAAGCTCAGGCCTGTCGACAACACTTTGCTGGCAGCCATACAATGTGAATATATATTGTGGTGCCTGGAAACAGTTGTGGCATGTAAATGGCAGTATAATAAAGCCTGTTTCCTTTCTGAGGGTCATGGCAGCAGAGAAATCGGTCAAGAGAAACACTAGTGGGAGACTTTCCACACAAAGGCAACAATGCTGCATTAGCATTACCTCCCCCATTCCAGTCCAACATTGCACTTCAATTTTATTTTCCTCAGACTGGAGGATGCAAGATCTCTGCCCATTTTATTTTAGCAATGACCAAATGAAACAGTCTAACAGTACAAGGAATCTCAGACAACACATAGCCAAGTCATAAAAAGCTATATTGTTCCGCTAACAAAGAGGCTATATGAGGATATTTTCGCATTCATTGAAATTAAGTTTGTAACAATAATCAGCATTGCACTAAAACTCACAAATCATAAAAGTGAATTAGATATCTATGTTTCTATACAGAATCTGTTAAGAGGAATGATGGACAGACGTGAAAGCTAAAATCCAGACAGATATTTTTTTTTTAATTTGTTAATTCAGTTGTGTAAAGTTTTAAAATACTTAGGTGTATTTTTGCATACAACTAGTATAAGTGATTGAATCTGTCTTGATATCAGCCTCCTGTCATACCCTGCACAGCAGAACATTCTGGGAGTGGGATGGCCAACAGGCTCTGCCAGATGCACATGCATGTGCAGAATGGGAGCATGCTGGTAAGAGGAGAGAGCAGATTGAGCAAAACTAGAGAATTCTCAGTGCATTGCTCTTATCATTGTCCAGTCACCAAGTTGCAGGCAAGGAGGTGACATTGCCATATTCCTTAAAGGATACGTTCACTTTTGGATCATGTTACATGTTCCACCTGTTTTTAGGGTGGAACACATAACATGTTCCAGCTCCTGCACCTTCTCCCCCTGATTTCCCCCTCCCTGTGACAGCAGGCAGGTTATCTTCTTGCTGCACCCGCTGTCACAATTTAAAAACAGTGTGGCCATCCGGGGCTCCGCCCTCACAACCATGTCATTCATAAACAAAGTTCTGTGAATGAATGAACTATAACTACAGTCAGCTGCTGTGACTAATGGCTTGTAGTTCTCAATGAACTGCGAGGATGCTGGTGAACACTCTTGTAGTCCATTGATTCTTCCTGCCATTCAGTAACTGCCTGCCCATACGGGAGGTACAAGCAGACAGCTTATTGACAGTCTGCAGGATCCTAGCATTGCACCTGTAAGTAGCTGATTGTGGGTGCAAAGCTTTACAGACTGCAGAGTAAAAAAACTTAAATGCACATTTTTTACCTGCCAAAAGATGATTTATAAAATGACTTGATTTCCTCATCCACACACTCAATGTGGATGAGGGAATCCTTCCCACTAAGCTATTGTGCCATCAGATTACACTCACCAGCACCACCAGCTATAGCCAGTGGCATTGATCGAGGGAAAATTGACTTGTGTACAACCAGCCTGCCCATACACAGATGGAAATTCAGCTGGTTCGATCCATGTATGGACAGCTTTACACCAAAGTGGTGGCACCTTCCTAGCTATGCTGGTTAGCAGAGGTGTATAAATCAGAAAAATGTCTGAACTGAATTACAAATCCCCAGGAAGATACAGCAGTGGACATAAGCGTATTTTAACTGTGTGTGTAGCTGTTTGCTATTTAAAGCTGCAATGCTGGAACAAAGAAGGTTTTGGACCCACCACTGTACCTTAGATGTCACTGTCACTATGTTGCCATCTTCTGCCAACCTTGCTTTTACAGTTCCAACCATTATGGGCCGGTTCACACCAAGTATAGCACAGGAAAGCACTGTGCGTTCCTGTGAGATTCACATGCGATTCGGGTGCAGCGCAATTTCAGCCTATTCATTTGAAAAGACTGCCATTGTGCCGGCCTGCACCAAAAGTAGTGCATGCGGTACTGTACAAAATGCACAGCAACCGGATTGCATGGTATTACTGTAAATGTGTGGAGGGTTTTTTTTGGGTTTTTTTTAGCAGAAGAGACCTGTAGAGTCTCTTCTGCTAAAAAAAAATATTCTTAGCAAAAAAAACAGCAACTAATCAAAATGAAGGATTCTGAGTAGTTGCTATAAGTTACTGTATTTAACAATTAGAATTCTTTACTGAATAAACTAAAATGCATATTTTTAAATATTCATTGTTTTTGTTTTTAATTTGGATGACGTACATGCCTTGAACTCTTAATGAAAGGATTGTTTCAGGACGCCCTTTAAGCTAAATCTATGTAAGCTAATTAATTATGCTAAGCTTTGATGGATACCACAATGCTCCTTATGTTTTCATAGCCTGATGGCGTCCCTTTCCCTGGAATATCAAAATACAAGCCCATGAAATTCTTTGTGATAACCTGGATACATCATGGTAACTACAGCACCCAGAGTTGTATAGGGCCTTTTCTAAATTTCTTTTATTCTGGAAGACTGGTGGAACACAAGGTCACACGGGAAAAGATGTTGTTTTGTCATGCTAAATATGGCCCTAAAAAGGTACACTTCATCAATGCATATAAATGTGAAAATAAATGAAACCTCCCACGTTTCATTTATCAGAGTTCACAGCTTAGCTACACAATTCACATAATAGTTAATTGTGACATACTAAATGGCTCAAGAGAAAATATAGAAGCTGCAACACAGATTACAGGGCACCGTCCTCTTTAGATTTCATAGATACAGAGGGCTGAATTGAATATTTAAGTACATACTGCACTTAAAGAGTTTGCTATTGTAGTGGTAGATTTAACATGGTGGTATAAGCTCAAGGATTTTTATATTCATGCATTCTATGATTGGCCCTGTGTTGATCACATGCACTCTCCCAAGAAAAAAAAAGACTTCTCTAGCAATACACACCAAACTGAGCATGTGCTAAATGCCTACGGTTCAGTCTGTCTTATCAAGAGATAAGAGGTGGACGCTTGAAGTGGAAGAACAGAGAAGTCAGGATCAAACGGCCTTTTTACACAATGCAGAGGATTAACCCCTTAGGTTTCACAGTGAGTATAACAAGCATACTTTACTGCATATACAGACTGATTTTACTGTTGTGGGTTTAGTATCACTTTAAGTCTCAGTCATTCTGCCTTTTCATCAGCACGCTTTTTGTAAGCGCATGAACTGATTGGCTTCTTGTTCTGCCTCTTCCTTACACACTCCAGCTCTGCTGTACAAGAACTGCAAGACGCTAATACCAGCTCAAATTCAGGTACTTACCCTGCTTGTATTGAAAAATACATTAAATGATGTATTGACAATTACAAAGCTGCATTAATATCTGAGTTCAAATTTAATGATTTTTCCCCTCAGACTGCTGATAATTAACAGGAAAAAACTTTATATTCCACAAAATATGACTTATCCTGCCATATCTTCATTTCTAGAGACCCACTTTTCAAAGTTCACAATCTTACTGCATGTGAGCAGACAAGCAGCTCAACCACATCAGCAATTTTTCTGTATAATTTCTAAAAGCTTCTAGAGAGCTTTCCTGGCCAGCAGAATACAATGATTACTGCTAGCAGCTATAGCTGCGGGCACTTAATCGCTAGCTAAAAATCTGACAGGCTGGTTGCACCTAAGTCAATTTATGAAACGACTTGGGTATAATCAACCTGCCCATACATGGATCGAATCTCGACCCATTCCTGCTGAACCAACTTGGATTTGATCCATCTATGGCCAGCTTAAGGCTTCATCTTCATGAGTTTGTTGTCCTGGTCCCTGATGGACAGCTGAGCATATAGCATATTTGCATAGGAGTTGAGCTAACATTCCAGAGGTGAGAAATTCTGAGAGTGTAGTCAGGGGCTGTTCATTTCACAGAATAAGTTTCTTTGTTAAATTTTCCATAAAGGACCCTTTTCACAAAGCCTCTGAAGTCTGAAAGAATAGCCCAGTCTTCACATTTGGCATTTATAAAATAATGTGTCCAACAGACAAGTACCACACACAAGAAAAAAAAGCGAAGCCATCGCAGACAGCGAGCTATGAATCTAGAGCATAGAGATGAATAATACGGGGGGGGGGGGGGGGGGGATGAATCTCTGACCTCATAGAAGAACCATGAGACAAATGACAATTTTATTAACTTCCTGTAGTGTTGTATTCATTTCAGTGCCACAGTTTGTTGATGGACAGTGATGATCAGCACTATTATTTCATTTTCCACACTTCTAAAGTGCTGACAGTACAGAATACATACAGCAGGCATGTCAAATGGAGGTTTCTGGGCCACATGCAGCCCCCTTCCCACTTCTTTCAATCATAGAATTTGAAAATAAATAGGTCTCAAACTGTTCTATAGCTCATAAAGCCAACACTTCCACAGACCATTTGCAACTGAATACCTCCGGAATTTTTCCAACACCTTTCTCCTGGATCAAATATTGAAATAAATATTGCTGCTACCATTCTTATTATGTTAATCTAATGGCTTTGTAATTTTGGAAATGGGAGGCCAACAAAAGATCTTATGTGGCTCCCTGCAGAGTTATTCTGCTTATTTCAGCCCTGTTTCATTTGAGCTAGCCATGCTTAACACAGAGCCATGTGGGAAGCGGACTTATGATGCCCAACCACTTGGCTATCATCTCATCTACTCATCTAGATGGACAACATAATGGGCAGCACACAGTTCCTCTTCTGCTGGCATTTCAGAATTCTCAGAATCTATTATAGTTTACAGTATTTAACACATGACTAAAGTAGTTGTAAAGGCTCAAGGTTGTGTACCTATATACATTCTATGCGCAAAGGTAAAAAACATTGTGTGTTCAGCGGCGCCCCCAGCCCCCCTAAAATTTACCTGAGCCCCATCCACATCAAGTGATCTTCATGAGTCTCTCCCTCTTCATGAGTCTCTCCCTCCTCATTGGCTGAGACAGCAGCAGGAGCCATTATCTCCCACTACTGTCAATCACAGCCAGTGAGCCAATAAGGAGAGAGTGGGGGCACGGCTGAATCCCACTTCATGTGTGAATGGGCATACAGAGCGGCAGCTCAGGAGTGAGCCTGTTGGGGTGCTCCCAAAGCAAGCTGCCTGCTATGGAGGCACTAAGCAGGAAGAAGGGGCCTGGAGCACAGGCAGGCGACCCAAGAAGAGGAGGATCGGGCTGCTCTGTGCAAAATCTTTGTAAGTATAACACGTTTATTATTAAAAGAAACAAGCCTTTAATATCACTTTAATGTTTTACTGACTAAATCCACTATCTAAAGGTTAAAAAAATGTATTGCTAATTTTATTTTTATAAGCACACACAATGTTGTGGAATTCCTATCTACAATTTTCCTGCCCTCTGGAAAAGATGGGTTTAGGCATTTGTACATTAGAAGGCTCAGGCTGTCAGTCTGCTAGGAAATATTATACTCAACTCTAGAGACCTCTAATGTCTAATACACATACAGTACACACAAGAATTAGCTTACATTTTCATAGTTGCCTGAAGTTTCTCCAGAAACCAACATTCCTGGGACTCTGTTCTAGCCCTCCAGGGAGCCCCAAAAAGCTGAATGTACTTACTATGCAAATAGTGACTTCAGCACCATAACAGGGTCCTCGGTTTGCTGGACGCTGTGTGTGCGCCTATAGACAAACACAGCTTGGCAAAAGGCACAGATGGTCATGCACAGGTGTGTCCTTAGCAGCTGTTTAGCTAAGGAGACATCCACAGACAGGTAGGGAAGCCAGTGGCTTGGAGACCAGCTGGAGGAGACAGAAGGAAACAATCATCTAAGGTAGAGATCTCCATAATTTCTAAAGAAAGGGCCAGTTTACTGTCCTACAGGCTTTATGGGGGCAGGATTGTGGTCAGTGGGAGTAGAAAGTATCCTAGCATTTGAGCAAACAATACCTCATCATTGGTGTCAGTAGGAGGAATAGTGCCCCATGGTTGGTGTCAGTGGAAGGAACAGTACCCCATCATTGGTGTAAGTAGGAGGAATAATGTCCCATCATTGGTGTCAGTGGCAGTAATTATGGCCAATTGTCATTGAGAGGAATAGTTGCTTGTATAAGTGCCCCAGGGAGAGGATAGGACAAGCAAAGGGCCACACCTGGCCCCTGGGCCACAGTTGGGAGACCACTGGTCTAAAGTAAGTGTGGACCTACTCTTCTGAAAAAAATAAGGGTTTAATATCACTTTAAAACTTTAAAAGATTTATTACAGCAAGAACTTGGCCAACTTTCTAATTCTCCTCAAGTTGACACAAGAGAAAAGAGCTGTAAAATCTATGAATGGGATAAAGAGGTTTTAAGCTGCATTTGCTATTCAACTGTCAGCTCCCAGTTTGAAGTCCCGTACATAAATGGTACACCAGTCTAGTTTGCATACATGTGCATGTGGGATTGCTCACCACTGAACAAACGGACAGACATTCCTCACGATGCTGCGTCATTCCAAGACAGCGGGGACAGAACAAAATTCCTACAGCTGACACCGCTAGTTTATACCACTCAACAGCTGAAGACTGCAGGGCCTTGTTACACTAGATCATAAACTGAATGATGGTGACACTAAATAACAATTCAGAGCCTACACAAATATGATAAACATTATTAAGGCACTTCTGTCCTAAACATCTTAACATGCATGCTTATTTTTAAAAGTAAGTTTGTCTAACATAATATCAGACAGCACAACTCAACCTATCTACAAGCAGTAGTGCCTCTCGGAAATAAAGCAAGCCTCCTTTCATCTTGGTATGAGAAGACTGAGCTGACATCCACACATATCACATATTTACAGCAATCACTTCATATCATCATCTACTAACACTGTAGGCATTGTAGGTGAAAATGGCTTCCCATATCTTCTGCCCAGACAAGAAACCCATTGGTGTAAGCATCTTATAGTTTCCTGAACTCTGATACATATATGGGGAACAAGGCAGCATTCTCCTAGTAAAATACACAACTAGCACTCATAAAATAACACTCAGCAATATATACCTTCTCAACCAAAACTTCTGGTGCACACTCTGATTATCCTGGATGACTTCGGGGACAGCATGTTAATATTGTCGGTGGATACTAATCTTCTCTTAGGCCACAACTTGACTCAAACAAAGCTACTTCTCATTTATCTTGACAGCACTCAAGCACCTTAGAAATGGCTACATTCACCACAATTGAAAGACAACTGGAGGGTCCACCATCCTATCTTCTTCTCCCCCACTCACCAAACATATGGGAGTATAGATTATGTTTAATTCACCACATCCATGTACATTATGTTTCCCACATGAAGACTTGTCAAATTTTACTGTCTGGCAATGCATCTGTAATCATCACTTGGGGACCCTGAACCAGGATGTGGCACTGGTGCCTCAACGAATCACTCCTCCATGATGTAGGTTGCTCCACAGAACTTCAGCAAGAACTTAAACTCTACTTGGACACTAACTGCATTGATACAACCACACTGTACACAGTCTAGGATGCAAACGGGGCTACTTGTTAAAGCAGGGCATCAAGCTCAAAAGACACAACAAACTGCAAACTTGCTCTTCCAAATCATTGCATTGGAATGTTGCCATAAAAGATACCACAAAACCCACATGGTAGAGAAACTGACCCAACTTCAGGATTCTTTAAAATCTCTCTGCCTTTCCAAAGGCTCCCCCTTCTTCTGGGCAAGATTGCTGCCCATGCAACTAAAGCCGGCATCCTGCTAACTCTGCAGAAGGGGAAGTCTACTGTCTCGAAATGTGCTGGCTTGATGTACGTGTTGTTACTTTTTAATAAACGTCCATGAACCATACTTGAGAAGTTACATTTCTCTGGACGCTAGGCATGCCTTTTCTTTTTATCCAAGTCTGAATGCTGAAACAACTCTAAGGTCTCACAGAAAAGGCAACAGCTCAATCACCAAGAGGTCCCATTGCCACCATTCAGTACTGACCACTATCCACCAGAAGGAATTCCTTCCTTTTTGCTCATCCAGGACTAGTGACCTATCAAGTCAGTTCAGCATGGTCTCCAACACAAGATATAAATATTAAGTCAGTCAAGAAGACACTGTGGTAGACACTGCAGAAATGTGTAGGGATTATTACATAACCCTATACAACCTTCTGAAATATCTCTAACCACATCAAGCGAAATATTGCTTTGAGCACATATGATTGTACTTCCATAGCTCTGACTTTCATATGTGTTGCGTATAGCCTGGTTTCTGTTAATCTTATTGTGAAAGATACTTATGTCCTGCTATATTCTTTGGGAAACCAAGCACTTTTATAAAAACACAGCCCTTCTTCTGCCTGTATTGAAATACCTTAAACAATGAATTAAAAAGACACAAACAATATTTGTGCAGCTAACACATTAAAGAGAGAATTAAAGGAAAAGAAAAAAGCACCCTTCGCCAGCCAGGGCATTTCTACATTTATTATTAACACCTCTGAAAATCAGAGGAAGTCTCACGTATTTGATGAACAGTAAAGATGGTTAGCTGGTTAGATCATGTTCCCATAATGTCAGCAGCTCTTGGAACAAACTGGTGATGTCACACTATAGGGACTTCTTTTTTTGGAAAAGTAGAATCCTGCTGAAAATCTATATAAGTTAATGCACTTAGCAGACAGGCAATTGTTCTACATTCTTGCCAGCTGCACTATTACTATAAATTCCTCTATGAAAGAAGTCAAAGGGGTTCTGCAAGCCAGCGGCATTAATATATGCCAGGGGACCTACAAAAGGTTCAGTTACAGTACTTTTCCATACACTCAGCAGTTTAATATGCTAGGGGTTGGATAGCCTGCTTTTACAGCTCTTTTCCCTTTTCCTCCTACTGAGATGGCTAAGGCTCCATGTACACGAGCAGTTGCTAAACTCAAGTTTAGGAGCTTTTGGCATAAGCTCCATAAAAGCCTATGTGTCCATGTAGACATAGGCTTTTAGCAGAGTTTAAGAGCTGCTGCGTTTAGGTGAGGTTAAACCTCCCTCTCCTGAATGCAAAAGAATCGCATTCAAGATAGGAACAATTTGACTGCCAGCCGTGGGAATACGCAAAATGCGGTAAAAACGTGCAACACCACAACCTGCAGTACCGCATTTTTGCCATGATTTGCATTTCCCAGCAGCCGGAGGTCAGAGTAGGCTCGTGTACATGAAGCCTAACAGAGTGACCACCATTTGCAAGTATTAAAGAGGAGCTCAAGGCTCCCTAAAAAAAAAATAAAAGCCAGCAGCTACAAATATTGTAGCTGCTGACTTTTAATACAAGGGCACTTACCTGTCCCGGGGGTCCAGCTATGTCCTCACCCAAGCTCCCCCCATCCTTAATAGCTGAATCTTCTCTTTAATCATCACTATGTCCGTCTTCAGCAGCTCTCCTCTTTATGTATTCACAGAGGCTCTGCCATTGGCTCTTGCTGCTGTCAATCAAGTCCTGTGAGAAAGGAGAAAGGGGTAGGGCTGAGCTGCACTATACATGTCTATAGCAGCATCAGCATCATGGCAGCCATGAGGGCACATGGAAATGAAGAGGAGCAGAAGGTGCCAGGGGGGAACCCCAGAAGAGGAGGATCAGGGCCGCTATGTGCAATACTATTGCACAAAGCAGGTAAGTATAACATCTGTTTTATTTTAGAAAAATACTTTTTAAGGTTTACAACCACTTTAAATACTTGTTTAGGTCTAGGGGACCGCAATCCTCCAATCCTGTAGGCTCCTCTTGGTTGCAAGACTGGTCTCCGCAGCCTCTTCTCCCCTACGTTTCAGAAGTCAGATGCCCCCCTATGTCATCAAGACCAATTCAAAGCTCATTTTGCTGCACTGACTGAGAGGACACTGTGGGGTTTATTTACTAAAGCTGGAGAGTCCAAAATCAGACTCCCTTCTGCATAGAAACCAATCAGCTTCCAGGTTTCATTGCCAAAGCTTCATTGAACAAGCTGAGGTTAGAAGCTGATTGGTTTCTATGGAGAAGGGAGTCTGATTTTGGACTCTCCAGCTTTAGTAAATAAACCCCTGTGGGACAGTCCACTGCCAGAGCGTCTGGAAGTAAAGGAGAGAGCAGGTTGCCAGGGAAGTGAAGGATCAAGTAAGTAAAAGTGCTTTTCGTGCCCCCAGATATAAACAAGAGACTAAGGCAAGCCATAGATGATTCAAATTTCTTTTCAAAATTGCTCAATTCCCTAATCATAATCCCCAAAGATGGGCTTTAAATAAAGAAGTGCTCTACCACTATGCAGAATACATTTCTCAATTACCAATGAGCAATCAAATAATTAAAAAAAAACTGTACCATGAAGGATTGTTTTTACATAAGCTGATAACAAATCGTATAGGAAAAAATTCTTTCTTCTTCTTTCATCTTCCTTGAATCTAACTGGACTTTGGAAGAGGAGCCAAGTCCATAAAACTACAGAAAATATAGTTAAACTCTTATCACTTAGATTAGTAAATATTGATTTAAAAGGTCATTCCATACAAAATTTTATTTGTTATAGATGGATTCTGGTGGGTTAAATCTGGATTTTTACACCGCTCAAAAAAATTAAAGGAACACTTTTTAGTCAGAGTATAGCATCAAGTCAATTAAACTCCTGGGATATTGATCTGGTCAATTAAGTAGTGGAGAGGGTTGTTAATCAGTTTCAGATGTTTTGGTGCACTAGATTGCAACAACGAAAAGGACGCCCAAAACAGGAATGGTTTTACAGGTGGAGGCCACTGACATTTTTTCCCTACTCATCTTTTCTGACTGTTTTTCACTAGTTTTCCATTTGGCCTAGGGTCAGCGTCACTACTGGTAGCATGAGGCGATACCTGGACCCTACAGAGGTTGCACAGATAGTCCAACTCCTCCAGGATGGGACATCAGTACGTGCCATTGCCAGAAGGTTTGTTCTGTCTCCCAGCACAATCTCAAGAGCATGGAGGAGATTCCAGGAGACAGGCAGTTACTCTAGGAGAGCTGGACAGGATCGTAGAAGGCTCTTAACCCATCAGCAGGACCGGTAATTGCTCTTCTGTGTAAGTAGGAACAGGATGAGCACTGCCAGAGCCCTACAAAATTACCTCCAGCAGGCCACTGGTGTGAATTTCTCTGACCAAACAATCAGAAACAGACTTCATGAGGATGGCCTGAGGGCCTGACTTCCTTTAGTGGGCCCTGTGTTCACTGTCTGGCACCATACAGCTCTATTGGCATTTGCCATTGAACACCAAAATTGACGAATCTGCCACTGGTGCCCTGTTCTTTTCACAGATGAGAGCAGGTTCACCCTGAGCACACGTGGCAGACATGAAAGGGTCTGGAGAAGTCATGGAGAAAGTTATGCTGCCTGTAACATCATTCAGCATGACCGTTTTGGTGGTGGGTCAGAGGAGGCATATCCATGGAGGGACACACAGACCTCTACAGGCTAGACAGTGGCACCCTGACTGCCATTAGGTATTAGGATGAAATCTGTGGACCCATTGTCAGACCCTACGCTGGTGCAGTGGGTCCTGGGTTTCTCCTGGTGTACAACAATACCCAGCCTCATGTGGCGAGAGTATTCAGACAGTTCCTGGAGAATGAAGAAATTGATACCATTGAATGGCCCCCACGCTCGCCTGACCTATATTCAATAGAACACCTTTGGAATATCATGTTTTGGTCCATCCAATGCCGCCAGGTTGCACCTCAGACTGTCCAGGAGCTCAGTGATGCCCTGGTCCTGATCTGGGAGGAAATACTCCAGGACACCATCTGTTGTCTCATTAGGAGCATGCCCCAAAGTTGTCAGGCATTCATACAAGCATGTGGGGGCCATACAAACTACTGAATACCATTTTGAGTTGCTGCAATGAAATTTCAGCAAAATGGACTAGCCTGCTGCATCATCTTTTCACTTTGATTTTTGGGGTGTCCTTGAATTCAGTCCTCTGTAGGTTTATAATTTTCATTTCCATCACACAATGGGGCATCCTTAGGTTTCTAACACATTACCCAGTCCATATCAGTATAGATATCCAGCATGATATTTTCCACATTGAGATCTGATTTGTTTTCAAAGTGTTCCTTTCATTTGTTGATCAGTGTATTTTGACATTCCTTAAATACCACATGCCTGACCACTATTTATTTAACTCATGCATTATTTATTTATTTTCTTTAGCGAATTGACTTTAACGCTGTGTTATGAGTTATGTACTTCATGTTTTTGGTTTGTGAGGTAAATAACTCATAAGGTGATAGTGAATTGACATTTTCAGCATCTCATGAGATCATTGGGAAAACTGTGTCATGTGATTTAATTATCTCAAGAAATTGGGAAAGTGTATTGCTAGAGATTTGTTTTCTTGGGAGAGTGCATGTGATCAGCACAGGGCCAATCAGCACTGTCCAGACAGAGTTCAGGGGATCTCCATCCTTCTAGAGCAGAATGAAAACTACTCCTACAAGCTTTAACCAGTGCTCTCCTGGACACTGATAGAAGTCACAAGACTGCTCTAACAGCTGATGAGAAAAGGTATTTATCAGTTTATATTTACTAAAATAATTGCATTTCCATGTTGTGTGTACTGTGGGAGACCAGATATAGTGAATGCAGGGTCCTGGGGTTAGTAACACTTTAAAGTGGTTGTAAAGGCCCAAGGTTTTTTACCTTCATGTATTCTATGCATGAAGGTGAAAATCCTTCTGTGTGCAGCATCCCTCCAGCCCTCCCTAACACTTACCTGGGCCCCCTATGATCCAGCGACATTCTCGAAAGCCTCTGCTGTCTGAGGACTCTTCCTCCTCATTGGCTGAGACAGCAGCGGGAGCCCATTGGTGGCAATCACAGCCAGTGAGGAGAAAGCAGTTGGGTGGGGCTGAGGGCGGATCTATATGTCCTATGGACGCATAGAGCAGTGGCTCGGGCATGAGCACACAGCTGTGACCCAGGGCGAATTATTTTCCCTGGGGGCACTGCTCGAGGGGGAAGAGCTAAGAGTGCCAGTGGGGACCTAAAAAGAAGAGGATCAGGGCTGCTCTATGCAAAAACACTGCACAGAGCAGGTAAATATAGATTTGTTTAAAAAAAATAATAAAAAAAAAAATGAAGCTTTAATGTCACTTTAACTGATTGGCTACCATGCACAGCTGCACCAGATTTAGCACTCTCCAGTTTTAGTAAATCAGCCTCATGCCATGTTTGTATTTTTGTATTTTCAACTGCTTCTTCTTAAGCATATTTTAGGCAAAAACACTTGTTTTCTGGCCATGCAGCAACAGCATATCCCTCAGGTGTGAATGGGCCAGTAGAATAACACTGAAGTCTGGTGCTGTGCTTTTCGAAACAACTTCACATTGCTGAGGTGTGGATGGGGGCTCATAGGGCTTTTTTTCTCAGAAAATAGGTGCAGGAGCTCCCCCTTCTGAATCACCTCTTGTCTCCGTTCCCCTACCCACCTCCGAGCGCAGTCCCTTGGTTCCACCCCTACCCACTCCCAGTACCACTCCTTCTAGAGAATACACAACCAAGTATCATTTTGTGGTGCTAAATCAATTGTATGGAATTTGGTAATAACAAAAAAAGCAGTAAAATAGATTCCCTGCAGTCAACAGCAATAGATCCCCTTCCCAGCAACAATAGATTCCTCTGGCAACAATGGACCCGGAAACACAATACCACCCCAGCAGCAACAACAGATCCCCAGAAGCCAGCAATAATAGACTTTCCAGCAGACAGCAACAATAGACAGCAGATCCTCAACAGCAGATACCTTCCAGCAACAATAAATCCCACACCAGGAACAATAGACCTCCCCAGCAACAATAGACCACCATGCAAAAATAGATCCCCTCCAGTGACAACATATTCCCCAGCAGCCAGCATAATAAGACCTTCCAGCACATCCCAGCATCCCTTGCCATTACATACATTCAGTGCTGGAGGTGCCAGAACTGCATTCCCCAGTCTTCCTGCTTGTGTACACTCAGGGCTTTTTTTTTTTTTTCAGAAAATAGGTGCAAGGACTCCCCCTTCTGAATCACCTCTCAGTCTCCATCCCCCTACCAACCTCCAAGCACAGTCCCTTGGTTCCAACCCTACCCACCCCTAGTACCGCTGTATGGAATTTGTTAATCAGTACAAGAAAAGCAGTAAAATAGATCGCCCACAGCTAGCAGCAATAGACCCCCCCCCCCCCAAGCCACAAAATACCACCCTAGCAACAATAGACCCCCAGCAGCAACAACAGATCCCCAAGCAGCCAACATAAATTGACTTTCCAGCAGCCAGCAACAATAAACCCCTCTCTCAATAGTAGATCCTTTCCAGCAACAAAAAATCCCCCACCAGCAACAATGGAATTCCCCAGCAACAATAGACTACCATGCAAACATAGAACCTCTCCAGTGACAATAGGTCCCACAGCAGCCAGCATCAATAAACCTTCCAGCACATCCCAGCACCCCTTGCCATTACATACACTAAGTGCTGAAGGTGCCGGAACTGCGTCCCCCCACATACCCACTGAAAAAAAACTCTGCGGGCTCATATTAATGTGTTACTAACCCCAGGACCCTGCATTCACTCAATCTGGTCTCCCACAGTACACACTACATGGAAATTCAATTATTTTAGTAAATATAAACTGCTAAATACCTTTTCTCATCTGCAGTTAGAGCAGTCTTGTGACTTCTATCAGTCATCAGCAGAGCACTAGCTAAAGAGGAGTTTTCATTTTGCTCTAGAAGGATGGAGATCCCCTGAACTCTGTCTGGATAGTGCTGATTGGCCCTATGCTGATCACATGCACTCTCCCAAGAAAAAAAAACAACTCACTAGCAATACACACCAAACTGAGCATGTGCAGAGTGTCTCCACATGACTTATCAGGAGATAAGAGTGGAACACTGGAATAAGGGGAGGATCAGAGAAGTCAGGATCAAACAGCCTTTTTACACAATGCAGAGGATTAACCCCTTAGGTTCCACAGTGAGTATAACAAGCATGCTTTCCTACATATACAGACTGATTTTACTGTTGTGGATTTAGTAACACTTTAAGTGACGGAGGTGCTGGAGGTGCCAGAACTGTGTTCCCACACGTTCCTGCTGAAAAAAAGACACTGGGGTTCATATTAAAGCAGTTATAGAAAATTATTATTATTATTATACAGGATTTATATTGCGCCAACAGTTTGGTCAGTGCTTTACAAATAAAGGGAGACAATACAGCAACAATACAGTTCAAATCTCCTAGATTGTAAGCTCCGAGGAGCAGGGCCCTCCTATTCCTCTTGTATTGAACTGTATTGTTGCTGTATTGTCTCCCGTTATATTGTAAAGTGCTGAGCAAACTGTTGGGGCTATATAAATCCTGTATAATAATAATAATACAAGAGGGTTAGGAGGGCCTGATCCTGGGAGCTTACAATCTAAGAAAAGTCCCATTACTTATGGTGAAGGAATGTGGCACTAGCCTGTATTAATGTGTGCTCTTCTGATCAATGCTTATCACACATGAGATGTTCTCATCCTGACTAGGCCTGCATATTTTATGATCAACCATCTCCCTGCATTACACCTCAGTGAACAGATCTAACAGAAACACAACATTAGATTTCTATAATAAACTATCTAATTGAAACAATGTTAAAAAGCAACCCACCTATGACACCTAGCAGTCCTCATTGGATACAATTAGCACATCCAGTATTTAAGCTCTTTAGCCAAAGCTGTAAAATCTCTATATGATGACAGGCCGCAGTCTCCAAAGATTTACTACTGACATCTATTTCAGGCAAACAACAGAGGTTAAAGGGCACTCTTCCAGTGTAAATCACAGATCTCTGCTGTTATCAGCCCTATGTAATGTGCATCTTAAACATTTCTAGGTGCTGGAATAGGGTGTGGTGCTGTCTGAGAGGGGGGGGTTATGAGACTTGGCACAACAACATGGTGTTTTTTTTAACAACATGATAATTATTCAATTATTGTCATATGCAAAAAACACACCAGTATATTCTTCCTAAGGAATTGACTGTTATAACACTTTCTTCTATTTCACCCAATGAAATAATGAGCCCTTTCTTCATTAAAATGTTGTCAGGAATAACTGTTCTGTGCAAGTGGATCAGAGCGTCTAATCCTCCTAACATGACTGCACAGACCGCACACCCAACAATAAAGGGCAGGGTCTGTACTGAGCTGCAATCAGATTAGCCGTATCTTCACATAAAGACAATTAGCTTCTGGTCATTCCTGCTGCCCGCTCTTACACCATAATGCCATTATAGCCCTGTTCAGACAATTACACCATAATGGATGTTACCCGCAGCATTGCTGGAGACACTCCTTGTGATCAGTGGATGGTGTCACAAAAGTGGGCCATCAGGATGACAGAAGCAGGTGCACCTACATAACAAAGGGCTTTATTTACTAAAACCGCAGAGTGAAAAATCTGGTGTAACTCTGCATTGAAACCAATCAGCTTCCAGGTTTAATTGTCAGAGCTTCATTGAAAAAGCTGATGTCAGGCTGGCCATACATTATACAATTGTCTTGTACAATTTTTCTTTAGATTTACCAAAACCATATAATATGGGGTGAAACGTAAACACTTTCAATTTGTATGCAATCAGGCAGGCCCTTGCACTACATGCAAAAGTGAATCTGAAGGAAATTGAATGTATGGCAAGCCATAGAAGCTGACTGGTTACTATGCACAGCTGCACCAGATTCTGAGTGCTCCACTTTTAGTAAATCTACCCCAATGTCACAAAGAAAGCCGCAGGTACCTATAGACTGTGTGCGCCATAGATCTGTGCTGACCATTACAAATCCATTACATAACAATGTCACAAAGAAAGCCGCAAGTACCTATTAACTGTGTGTACCATAGATCCGTACTGACCAATACAAATCCATTACATAACAATGTCACAAAGAAAGCCGCAAGTACCTATAGACTGTGTGTACCATAGATCCGTACTGACCAATACAAATCCATTACATAACAATGTCACAAAGAAAGCCGCAAGTACCTATAGACTGTGTGTGCCATAGATCTGTACTTACCAATACAAATCCACTACATAACAATGTCACAAAGAATGCCAAACATACTTATAGACTGTGTGACCCATAGATCTGTACTGACCAATACAAATCCATTACATAACAATGTCACAAAGAAAGCCACAAATACCTATAGACTGTGTGCGCCATAGATCTGGACTGACCAATACAAATCCATTACATAACAATGTCACAAAGAAAGCTGCACATAACTACAGTATAGACTGTGTGCGCCATATATCTGGACTGACCAATACAAATTAAATACATAACAATGTCACAACGAAAGCCACAAATACCTATAGACTGTGTGCGCCATAGATCTGGACTGACCAATACAAATCCATTACATAACAATGTCACAAAGAAAGCTGCACATAACTACAGTATAGACTGTGTGCGCCATAGATCTGGACTGACCAATACAAATCCATTACATAACAATGTCACAAAGAAAGCTGCACATAACTACAGTATAGACCGTGTGCGCCATAGATCTGGACTGACCAATACAAATTAAATACATCACAATGTCACAACGAAAGCCACAAATACCTATAGACTGTGTGCGCCATAGATCTGCACTGACCAATACAAATCCATTACATAACAATGTCACAAAGAAAGCTGCACATAACTACAGTATAGACTGTGTGCGCCATAGATCTGGACTGACCAATACAAATCCATTACATAACAATGTCACAAAGAAAGCTGCACATAACTACAGTATAGACCGTGTGCGCCATAGATCTGGACTGACCAATACAAATTAAATACATAACAATGTCACAAAGAATGCCACACATACTCATAGACTGTGGGGGGGATTTACTAAAACTGGGGCACACAGAAAACTGTGCATGGCAGCCAAACAGCTTCTAACTTCAATGCGTTCAATTAAGCTTTGGTAATAAAACCTGGAAGCTGATTGGTTACTATGCAGATATGCATCAGATTTTACACTCAGCAGTTTTAGTAAACAACCGCCTGCCTGTACAATAGATCTGGACTGACTGATACAAGTCCAGTACATAACAATGTAACAAAGAATGCCACACATACTTATAGCCTGTGGGGGAGATTTACTAAAACTGTAGCACACAGAAACTGTGCATGGTAGCCAATCAGCTTCTAACTTCAGCTTGTTCGAGTAAGTTTTGGCAATAGAACCTGGAAGCTGATATGCATCAAATTGTACACTCTCCAGTAAAATACCCCAGTGTGTGTCATAGATCTGAACTGACCTATACAAATGCAAAAAATAACAAACACTCCTTGTGATCAGTGTATGGTGTCAATAAAGAGGGCCATAAGGATGACAGAAGCAGGTGCAATTACATAGCAATGGGGTTTATTTACTAAAACTGGAGAGTGCAAAATCTGGTGCAACTTTGCATAGAAACCAATCAGCTTCCAGGTTTTATTGTCAAAGCTACTGAACAAGCTGAACTTAGGCTGGCCATACATTATACATTTTTCTTGTACAATTTTCCTTTAGATTTACCAGAACCACATAATAAATAACCCTCCAGTGTTTGTCATATGTCTGTACTGACCAATACAAATCCATTACATAGCAAAGTCACAAAGAAAGCTGCACATAACTATAGACTGTGTGCACCATAGATCTGGACTGGACAATACAAATCCAAAACATAACAATGTCACAAAGAATGCTGCAAATACTTATAGACTGTGGGAAGAATTGACTGGGGGGGGACAGAATCTGTGCATGGTAGCCAATCAGCTTCTAACATCAATGTGTTCAATTAAGCATTGGCAATAAAACCTGAAAGCTGATTGGTTACTATGCAGATATGTATCAGATTTTACACTCTCTGGTTTTAGTAAAAAAACCCTGGGTGCGCCATAGATCTGGACTGACCGCTACAAATCCAATACATAACAATGTCACCAAGAACGCGGTACACACTTATAGTCTGTGGGGGAGACTTACTAAAACTGGGGCACTCAGAATCTGTGCATGGTAGCCAATCAGTTTCTAACTTCAGCTTGTTCAATTAAGCTTTGGCAATAAAACCAAAACATAACAATGTCACAATCAAAGCAGAACATACATATAGGCTGTAAAGTGGAGCAGGCTGAATCTGGAGCAACGGTGCATGGTAGCCAATCAGCTTCTAGCTTCAACTTGTTCAGTTAAGCTTTGGCAACAAAACCTGAAAGCTGATTGGTCACTATGCAGATGTGCATCAGATTTTACACTCCGGTTTTAGTAAAAAAACCCTGGGTGTGCCATAGATCTGGACTGATCACTACAAATCCAATACATAACAATGTCACCAAGAACGCGGTACATATTTATAGCCTGTGGGGGAGACTTACTAAAGCTGGGGCACTCAGAATCTGTGCATGGTAGCCAATCAGTTTCTAACTTCAGCTTGTTCAATTAAGCTTTGGCAATAAAACCAAAACATAACAATGTCACAATCAAAGCAGAACATATCTATAGGCTGTAAAGTGGAGCAGGCTGAATCTGGAGCAACTGTGCATGGTAGCCAATCAGCTTCTAGCTTCAGCTTGTTCAGTTAAGCTTTGGTAATGAAAGCTAGAAGCAGATTGGTTGCCGTGCACAGCTTCTCCAGATTCTGCCATTGATCTGTATGGACAATTAGAAGTTTAGGATGAAGAGATCTGCTATGGGGCAATGCACAGAGGTATCCCTGGTGCTGGCTGTGCTCCTCCACTGTATGACAGCCATGTGCAGTGTATGTATGTAGATGCTGGTGATGGTGAAGAATCAGTGTCATGCATCCTATGCCCATTATGGAAGGCTGTGTGCTGCTTTCTGCTGCTGCTGCCTTATCTGCAGTAACTGACACTCGCTGGCTGCCTGTGTGCGGCTATTTTAGGTGAGTGCCCTTCTCCCAGCTCCGATCGTCCAGTGTGCCCGGTACCTTTATATCTCTCCAGCACGTCTTCATAGGCCTGGAGGTACTCCTGCTCGTCCGTGCGGCGCTGCGATGACGCCGAGCTGGCCATGTAATAAGCCATGCCGCCTGATCCCTGTCCACACACCCGGGGCTCCGGCCAGCAGCCTGGGGAGAGCAGCCACCAGCCGGGATGTGAAGAAGGGGAGGGGCAGCTGTCAGTGGGACACGCCCCGTCTACCCCCGCCCAGCCTGTCACTGGCCGACCACCAGCGTCCCAGCTGTCACAGGGCTTCTCCCGGAGCCGGGGTCGCACTGACAGCACAGGCTGCGCATGGACTGGGCGGTGTCCGGGATCATTACACAGCTCTTCTCACAACCTCCCCCCCTCCGTCCTGGAAGCAGAGTAGTACCGCCCTGAGCTATAAAAGATGTGAGATGACACGAGAGCCTTCATTCCTGCTACTGGAAGCATCTTCTCTGCTCCTTGTGTATATTCCCCTAGGGACTGCAGCTTCCTCCATTGATCACCACTAATGGCATCACATGGTGACTCATACCTGATCACTGTCATACAAATAGAGATATATATACAGAGCCCACTGAAATCAGCCCCCATTGTTCTGACTGCAGCACACTGACTGCTCACATCTCATTACTGGCATGGCCTGGACTGACTGCTCACATCTCATTACTAGCATGGCCTGGACTGCCTGTCTGCAAGATCTAGCAGGAGTACTGATGTGCCTATTTCTTCTAATAACAATGGAGCACTGATCTTGTGTACATTAATGCCCCGTACACACGATGAAATCGTATGAAAATGTTCGTACGAGGACCAATGGCCCAATAATCGGATCGTTAGTACGCAGCTTTCGAGATCCGATCACGACAATTCGTGCGACAATATACGAAGGGACAAGCGCAAAAATGTTTCTCGTACGATAACAGATTGTACAATTTTCATTTATTCAGTACAGCAGTTATCCGAAAATACAATACAAATAACATGACATCACTTTCGAAATTCTTTTCTTTCGTATGAGAATTTTCGTATCTTTAGTAGCCTTTTCACTTTCGATGTGAGACTAGCAGGCAAAAAAAAAAAAAAAAACAGACAATTGTTCGTGCTATATTGTCATCGTGTATACACAATGAGAAAATCAGATAAAAAAAATACCGCTTTCGGAACGATTGGCCGATAATATGATCGCTAGTACAAAGCTTTCGAGAGCCAATCACAACAATTTGTGCAAAGATATCCGAAGGGACAAGCGCGAAAAATGTTCTTGTAAGATACCAGATCCTACGATTTTCATCTATTCAGTACAGTAGTCATCCGAAAATGCAATACAAATAACATGACATCACTTTCGAAATTCTTTTCCTTTGTACAAGAATTTTTGCATCTTTAGTAACCTTTTCACTTTTGATGTGAGACTAGCAGGCGCAAAAAAACAGACGATCGTTCGTCCTACATTCTCATCATGTATACACGATGAGAAAATCGGATAAAAAAATACCGCTTTTTAAACGATCGTCTGATAATATGATTGCTAATACAAAGCTTTCGAGAGCCAAACACGACAATTTGTGCAACAATATCCGAAGGGACAAGCATGAACATTTTTCTTGTACGATACCAGATCGTATGACTTTCATCTATTCAGTACAGTAGTCATCCGAAAATACAATACAAATAACATGACATCACTTTCGAAATTCTTTTCATTCATACAAGAATTTCTGTATCTTTAGTAACCTTTTCACTTTCGATGTGAGTCTAGAAGGTGAAAAAAAACAGATGATCGTTCGTCCTATATTTCATCGTGTATACATGATGCGAAAATCAGATAAAAAAATACCGCTTTCGGAAAGATTGTCCAATTATATGATCACTTGTACACAGCTTTCGAGAGCCAATCATGACAATTCGTGCGACAATATCAGAAGGGACAAGCGCAAAAATTTTTCTTGTACAATTTTCATTTAATCAGTTCAGTAGTCATTCGAAAATAGAATACAAATAACATGACATCCATTTCGAAATTCTTTCATACGAGAATTTTCATATCTTCAGTAACCTTTTCACTTTCGATGTGAGACTAGTAGGAGAAAAAAAACGGATGATCGTTTGTCCGATATTCTCATCATGTGTACGAGGCTTTAAGCCCCATATACACGATGAGAAAATTGGATAAAAATAACACTTTTGGAATGATTGTCCATTAATTTGATCGTTAGTACACAGCTTTCGAGAGCCGATCATGACAGTTCATGTGAAAATATACGAAGGGACAAAAATGTTTTTTGTTTAATCAGCACAGTATTTGACCGTAAAAAATCAAGTGATCAAAACAGTGCATGCTCGGGAAAAAATAATACAATGCATTACATCATTTTGGGAATTTGTATGCTGTTGTACAAGAATTTTTGTAACTCTAGTAACCGATTCATTTTCCATATGAGGCTAGTATGCAAAAAAAAAAAAACAAAGGACAATCATTAATCTGATATTCTCATCGTGTGTACTAGGCTTAAAGCTGACCATACATTGGTCAGTTTTTTTCGTTCAACTAGTAGGTTGAACAACAAAAAAAAAAAAATCTGATTCCCCCATTCACACCTTTGATGTGAATGGGGGAATCACTTCTTCTGTGGTATTGTATTCTGACAACTGGGAGCCTTCCCTGCGCTCAAAATACAATGATCAGTGTTGCTGGCTATAGCCGGCATTGCTGATCGTTTGGGGAAAACCCAACAGGGCAGTTGTACAGAAGTCAATTGGTAGATCAACTTTTGTACAACCAGCTTGCCCATACATGAATCAAAACTGAGCTGGTCCCTGCTGAACTGGCCAAATTTAAATCCATGTATAGCTGCCTTAAGGCTGTCCACACACTATACCATCTGATTATACAATCTCCTCTCCTCTCAATCTCCTCTCCATCTTCCATCACCTATGTAACCTCTTGAAGGTTAGGGACTGATATGAATGTACAATATACAGGTGAAACTCGAAAAATTAGAATATCGTGCAAAAGTTCATTTATTTCAGTGATGAAACCTTTTGAGGCTTTCCCTCCTTATGGAGGGTGTCAATGATGGTTTTCTGCACAACTGTCAGGTCAGCAGTCTTTCCCATGATTGTGATTCCTACTGAACCAGACTGAGGTACCATTTAAAGGCTCAGGAACCCTTTGCAGGTGTTATGGCTTAATGAGCTGATTAGAGTGGGACACTGTGAGCCGAGAATATTGCACCTTTTCACAATATTCTAATTTTCTGAGATTGTGGATTTGGGGTTTTCATGAGCTGTAAGCCATAATCATCACAATTATAACAAATCGCAGCTTGAACTATCTTGCTTTGCATGTAATGAGTATATCACATATATTAGTTTCACCTTTTAAGTTGCATTACTGAAATAAATGAACTTTTGCACGATATTCAAATTTTTCGAGTTTCACCTGTATATGTAAAAGTGCTGCGTAAATTGACGGCACCTTATATAAGTACCTGTAATAATATAACATAGTTTTATCTACAGACGCACAAAGCCTGGCTTTGGATCAAGTCCACAGGTGCTCCCCCATAGGAAGCGGCTTCCCATGGTGGCGCACTGAAAAGAGGAGCAGCCTAGAGTTCCGGTGGGGACCTGAGAAGAGGAGCTTCAGGGCCACTCTATGCAAAGCCACTGCACACAGAAGGTAAACATAACATGTTTGCTATTTTTGAAAAACAAAATGTAACATGATCGTAAAGGTAAAGTGATAGATATTATTAGATATTAGAGATACCTTTTTTTATAAGTGATCACATTTCCTCTGTTCTCATCTGCTTTAGAGCTAGGGGAGGAGAAACAGCAGGACATTGATCTTCCTAGTGAATGGCTGTGTGTGTGGGTGGGGGGGCAGAGTCTGATCATTGGAGGAGAGCTAGAGAACTGATTATGCTGTGCTCTCCTGCTTTGTGTGTGGGTTTTCTTTTTATACGAAAGCAGAGGGACTGTCAGGAACTCCGGGGATTTCACACAAAAGAAGCAATACAAAGAAAACAGGATACTTTTTCATCCAAGTACATGGTACAGCAGGTACATGTCAGGATTATGAAAAATGTTGGGGTTACATATTCTTTAATTTTTGGTTGTTTAAGTACCATGTCATACTTACCTGCTCTGTACTATGGCATTTCAGAGAGCAGCGTCTTACATCTTCTTCTGGGGTCCCCCGTTTGCACTCTTGGCTCCTCCTCTTCTCCATGTGCCATCATAGGAGGATTCTTCCCAAGACAGACTGTCTGAGTCTATTGACACACACACAGTATGGCTCGGCTCCACCCACACTCCCTCCTAACTGGAGTCGAGATCAAGCTCATGTAAGTATTTATTATTTAGGACGGCTGAGGGGGAGCTGAGCATAGAAGGTTTTTTTTAGCTTAATGCATAAAATGGATTAAAGTATAAAACCTTAAAGCATTGCTAAACCCACAACAGTAAAATCAGTCTGTATATGCAGTAAAGCATGCTTGTGATACTCACTGTGGAACTAAAGGGGTTAATCCTCCACATTGTGTAAAAAGGCTGTTTGATCCTGACTTCTCTGATCCTCCCCTTCTTCCAGTGCCCACCTCTTATATCCTGATAAGACATATCATGTGGAGACACTCTGCACATGATCAGTTTGGTGTGTATTGCTAGAGATTTTTTTTTTTTGGGAGAGTGCATGTGATCAGCACAGGGCCAATCAGCACTGTCCAGACAGAGGTCAGAGGTTTTGCATCCTCCTAGAGCAGAAAGAAAACTCTTCCTACAAGCTATAATCAGTACTCGGCTGGATACTGATAGACGTCACAAGACTGCTCTAACTGCAGATGAGAAAAGGTATTTAGCAGTTTATATTTACTAAAATAATTGCATTTCCAGGTAGTGTGTATTGTGGGAGACCAGATATAGTGAATGCAGGGTACTGGGGTTAGTAACACTTTAAGCTTTTACAACCACTTAACAGTGTCACTAAACCCAGGACCCTGCATTCACTATATCTGTTCTCCCACAGTACACAGAACATGGAATTGCAATTATGTTAGTAAATACAAACTGCTAAATACCTTTTCTCATCAAAAGTTAGAGCAGTCTTGTGGCTTCTATCAGTGTTCAGCCGAGCACTAGCTAAAGCTTGTAAGAGGAGTTTAAATTTTGCTCTAGAAGGATGCAAAACCCCTGACCTCTGTTTGACCAGTGCTGATTGGCCCTGAGCTGATCACATACACTTTCCCAAGAAAAAAAAAACACATCTAGCAAATACACACCAAACTGAGCATGCGCAAAATGCCTACCGTTCAGTCTGTCTTATCAGGAGATAAGAGGTGGACGCTTAAAAAGGTGGAGGAACAGAGAAGAAAGAATCAAACAGCCTATTTGCACAATGCAGAGGATTAACCCCTTAGGTTCCACAGTGAGTATAACAAGCATGCTTTACTGCATATACAGACTGATTTTACAGCTTTGGGTTTAGTAACACTTTAAGCTTTCCAATCTCTTTAAGGAGCACTGGCTACCTGCCTCCTGGAATTTGTACCATATCATTTTGTTGTAGGAACCAGCTGGAATGTCAGCCAAACAGGGACTAAAAATGTGTAGCAAGCGAGCGCCCAATTAAAATCAGCTGCTAGCATAAAGGATGAACCTCTGTATCCTCAAATAAACTGATAATATAAAATGCAGCGCTAAAATAATGAAAATAATGAAAAGTGACAAGTGCATACCATACGGCGCAAATTATTGTGCTAAAAAGTGCCACAGAAGTGTTGTCAAAATAGTGACGAGATAAATAGTGAATGGATGATGTAACAGTGTCAATAGTGAATTATTCCATATTAAAATAATAAATAGCAATATATGAAATAGCAATAAATCAAATAGCAGTTGAAGATATCTTGAAATACACGTAGTCCATAAAGTGATACGTAAAATTCCGTGCTCGTGACTTCAGTGATAAGGGATTGAAGTATGCATGCACTCACCAGAAGCGCAATGTTAATGAGCATGTAATAATATCCGGGAAAACACTGGTGGTCATCAGGGTTCTGGCAGGGACAGGGGGCTTCACTGGTACACACAGCACACAGGAAAGGCACTCCAGACCTCACAAACCGGACCCTCTCAGCACATAGGGACAGCTCCTCTTATACATCTCCACCATTGAAGTTTGTTGCCAAAAGGATAGTGATCCACCTTAAATGGCTCATATACAAGCCACAAAACAAAAGTTTTGGATAGTGTAGTATTTTATTAAGTATTGGCCTTAACAGGGACTTCATCAAATCAGATGCCACCACTGTTTGGATGTTCAGTCGGGGGAGATTTCACAATCCACACAGAATGACTTCATCTATTAGGTTTCCAACATTCAACTTGCAACCTAAGTGTGTATGGCTACCCTTTATCATTTGCCTGGGGGCAACACAGTGACTTAGATGTTAGCACTTATGTCTTGCAGCACTGGGATCCTTGGTTTGTATCTCAGCCAGGACATGATCTGCTTGGAGTTTGCATGCTCTCCCTATGTTTCTCTAGCTGCACTGAGTTTGCATGTTCCTCTGATGATTCAGGTTGCCTCACACAATCCAAAGACATGCTGGTAGGTTAATTGGACCTAGTATGTGGCTGTGCACATGAGCATTTGGGGAGGGTTGAGAAGGACCTGCTGAACTAAATTGGCAAGAAAATGATGCTGTAGAGAAGTCTCTCAGGCATATCAGACATGGTGCCCATCGAATATCCAAGAGTTGGACAGGACTGTACAGATATCTACATAGAAACATACAGATGTCTAGGCTGATGTGCTGTGTACACCAGGACTGCTCGGCTACTATTGGTAATTGCAGTTTACATCTACTCATTGATCTCTGCAATGCCTTATAAAAGAAGCAGAGGATCAATGAGCACACATTCTCCAGCCTGTCATTATTACATGGATCCAGGAAGATACTGTACCAAATATATATTCCAAACAATAAAGATTTCTACACGTGATCATCCTGTTTGTTTTTCTAGGTGTCAGCCCCACCCGGAGAAAGCAGAGTGTAAAGGAAGCAGCCATGGAAAATACCTCCCATATATCTAGCTTCCAAAACACAGGGGGAAACTCCATGCCAAACATCACAGGTGCAGTGCCAGGGGGAGGACAACACTCACAGGCTGGGTCTTCTATTATTAATAGCAGCATGCCATGTATTGTGCTGGGCCTGCAGATGCTTCTCACAGGCTCTTTTCAACTTTTACAGGAATGATCAGTTGAGATGTTAGGGCTCCTTCACACTGGATGCCAGAAGGGGCCATAAAAACAGGCAGGTGAACTGCACTTTTACCATCCTCGGGCTGCCCACCAGAATTCTACGGGCTCATGTACACTGCAGCTGATAAACTCACATTTAGGAGGTGTTCAGCGTTTCTTCAGCAGCCCCTGAACTCACCCTAATGTTTTCCTATGTGTCCATGTACACATCTTCGTTTACAGTCGTTTACAGGCATTTGAGTGTACAGTCATTTTTTTGAATGCACAAAACTTGCAGTCAAATTTTATCAGCGTTTCAAACACAAAACGGTTGTAAATGTGGCAAATCGCGATTATAAGTGTTTGAATTTTTTTTTTTTAACTGTTCCAGTTCCCGATGCTGTCCAGAGCTTTTTTTCATTATGAAAAATGCATGCAAAGCGTTTTCAAGGTACTCAAATGGACAAAACACTGAACACAGGATGTTCCTCCTAAGCTTGTCACACATTGGAATGACCAATTCACACCTCAGACCTCTCCCACCCTTGGAAACAAAAGATATGTTAATGCCCATTCACACCTCAAATTCCTCATGAAGACCCCCTGCCAGGTGACCTTAATGACTCACACCACCAGACACCTTTCCCACCCTTGGAAACAAAAGAAATGTTAATGAGCAACTCACACCTAGCTAATGTCAACACATACTGCTGTCTCTGCTTCTACTCTCTGTATTTCTCTGAAAGTCTGAAATAGTTAATAACTTACCACTTTTCAGTGCATTCTGGGCATTTGGGATTCTCCTGTGCTTATCTTTAAAAAACGCTTCTAAACGCAAACGCGCGTAAACGCGCATAAACGCGTTATGCAAACGCGGCTAAACAGATGTTTTTTAACCTACCTTTTACTGCTGTCTCTGCTTCTACTCTCTGTATTTCTCTGAAACAGTCTGAAATAGTTAATAATTTACCACTTTTCAGTGCATTCTGGGCATTTGGGAGGTTCTCCTGTGCTTATCTTTAAAAAACGCTTCTAAACGAAAGCGAGCATAAACACATTATGCAAGCGCAGCTAAACAGACGTTCTTTAACCTACATTTTCCAGCAGTCAGTTTCCATCATTCAGAAGTGTCCCGTGTACATGGGGCCTAGGCCTCACACACACTGCTGCTCATGAATGGGAGTTCAAGAACTTTTGGCGTTTTTTTTGCCAAAGCCTTTGAACTCAACCCAATAAAAGCCTATATGTCCATGCACACATGGGGGGTTATTTACTAAACCTGGAGAGTACAAAGTCAGGCTCACGTCTGCATAGAAACCAATCAGCTTCTAACCTCAGCTTGTTCAATTAAGCTTTGGCAATGAAACCTGGAAGCTGATTGGTTTCTATGCAGAAGTGAGCCTGACTTTGTACTCTCCAGGTTTAGTAAATAAACCCCCATGTGTGCATGGACATATAGGCTTTGATTGGGTTGAGTTCAGGGGCTTTGGCAAAAAAAGTCAAAATTTCTTGAAGAGTTTAATAGCAGCAGAGTTTAGGGCCAGTGAAACGTCCCTCTCCTGAATGCAGAAGAATCACATTAAGGAGAGGAAAATTTTGGCCAAAATCGGTAAATGTGGAAAAACGTGTGTATACCGCGATTAGCGCTTTGGCATTTATTCATTTCAATGGCAAGTACTCTGGCCAATTAAATGAATAAACATCTAAGCACTAAACGCGGTACCGCATTTAGCTGCATTTTTGCAACATTTAGAATTTTTCTGCTGCCAGCAGAAAAACGTTTCAGTGTACATGTAACACTGTAGCCTGACAGAGCTGTACGCATGAGTTAGCTGCGACATGCTGCAGCATTTTTAATTCAGGCTGCAGAGACACTGCCTGTCAAAATTGACATTGATGGGGCTCAACCGCAACCACAAGCCAAAAAGTTTGGATGTAAAATTGCAATTTAAAAGAAAAAAAATAGAAAAACAGGCAGCAGGAGGCAGCAATGGTGCCCGCCATAAACTGCTTGTCTGAAAGATCTATTAAAGTGTACAGCAAGAAAGCTTTTTTCTAGTTTTGGATAGATTGTGAAAGGTCTAGAACCCTTGTAAGTTTTTTTTGTTCTTTATGGGGTTCTGTTAGGCCTCATTTCCACACGGGCAGGGGGCTGTAAAAAACACATGTTGCGCTTCTAATTTACTGCCCCCCCAATCACCCAAGGGCAAGTTAAAATAGCCTGTGGATATGTCAGTACACACTACCTTGGTTGTGGTACAACAAAATATATACCGCAGGTGACATTCGGTAGGCAGAACCACCCCAAAATATGACTCATTCAAGTGAGTGGGGCAGTGCAACCCATTGAATGCATGTGGTTCTGGCATGGTGGGGTACGCTTTCAACCTTTAATACAAGCAGAGAGGTGGCGACATATCACCTCTGAAAAGCCATCCTCCGCGGACCGCTTTTCAGAGGGGCGGCAATGTCAGCTGCACATGTAAACAAGCAACTTAACATCAGTGGGGTGATGGAAAACAATCCAGGGTACTGTTTGGATCCTGAACCCTTTTCCATCACCCCACTGATGTTACGTTGCTTCTGTATGAGCTGACATGCTGCTTCATTAGCAGACTGGACTTCACTTTCTGCAATGTAAGTGGATGCTGTTTCATTCCCAAACCCCATGTAATTCCCAATAACATGGAATGTTTTTACTGACATCGCCCTGTATTCTGCTATTTGTTCTCTGCATTCTGAACACAGCAGCCTATCTTCCTTATTTCACTTCTATAAAGGAGGCCTTAAAGTCTTAGTCCATCATTTTAGAAAAAATGAAAAGGCATGCTAACACTACACCCTCCACAAACCCCTATCCGTGCTGTATTTACCTTCAGGGATGCTGAGCTGTCAGTGCCCACTCAGTTGGCCCAGCGCTCCAGGATTTGAAATCCCCACTCATCTCCCTCTTCTCTGTGCAGTTCTTCCAGAATGGATCAGAGCAATTCTGATTAGTCAGCACCTGCACAGTGAATTGCTCTGAACCCTCAAAGAAGCAATGCACAGGAAAGAGTAAGAAAAGTGGGGATTTCAAATCCTTACTGACAGCTACCATGGGGACAGGAGGGATAGGTAGGGTGTAAGTGTTCATTTTTTTAAGAAAAGGTAAAGTAACACTTTGATGTACAGAATGTTTGATCTCTGTCTCTTTTTTAAGCAGACATCCAGAATTTTTTGTTGTCAGTGCCTGCTATCATTTAGGTCTGGCCAAAACTTTTCTTAATATAAGTGTTAGAAACAGGGCCAGATCTAGCCTATCTGATGTGGGGGTGCAGTGAAAAAAAGCCAATAGGCATAATGTCAACACTGTGTGTGTAAGTCACTGACAGTCTGTCACACAGTGTCATGACATGGGACACACCGTTATGTATTAGATTGTCATTAGATTACAGTGATTAAACAAAACCTGTAACCCCTTATATCAGATGTCCTATCAGAGTCCCACTTTACATCAAATGTCCCCATCAGAGTGCCTCCTTACATCAGTGTCCCCATCAGAGTGCCCACATACATCAGGTGTCCCCCAGCAGAATGCCCCTTTACATCAGGTTTCCCAATAAGAATGCCCCCTTACATCTGCTGTTCTCATCAGAGAGCCCCTTACATCAGGTGTCCCCATCATTAATGCCGCCTTACATTAAGTTTACCAATCAGAGTGCCCCCTTACATCAGCTAGCCCCTTGCATCAGCTGTCCCCATCAGAGTGTCCCCTTAATCAGCTGTCCCCATCAAAGAGCCCCTTGCATCAGCTGTCCCCTTCAGAGTGCCTACTTACATCAGCTGTCCCCATCAGCGTGCCCCCTTACATCAGACATCCCCATCGGAGTGCCCCTTACATCAGCTGTCTCCATCAGAGAGCCTCTTGCATCAGTTGTCCCCATCAGAGTGCCCCCTTGCATCAGCTGTCCCATCAGAGTGCCCCCTTGCATCAGCTGTCCCATCAAGAGTGCCCCCTTACATCAGCTGTCCCATCAGAGAGCCCCTTGCATCAGCTGTCCCCATCCAGAGTGCCCCCTTACATCAGGCGTCCCCATCAGAGTGCCCCCTTATATCAGGTTTACCCACCAGAGTGCCCCCTTACATCAGCTGTCCCCATCAAAGTGCCGCCTTACATCAGACATCCCCATCAGAGTGCCCCTTACATCAGCTGTCTCCATCAGAGAGTTCTTTGCATCAGCCGTCCCCATCAGAGTGCCCCCTTACATCAGCTGTCCTATCGGAGAGCCCCTTGCATCAGCTGTCCCATCAGAGAGCCTCTTGCATCAGCTGTCCCCATCAAGGGTGCCCCCTTACATCAGGCGTCCCCATCAGAGTGCCCCCTTACATCAGATTTACCCACCAGAGTGCCCCCTTACATCAGCTGTCCACATCAGAGTGCCCCCTTAAATCAGCTGTATCCACCGGAGTACCCCCTTACATTAGCTGTCTCAATCAGAGTGCCCCCTTACATTAGCTTTCTCCATCAGAGTGCCCCTTTACATCAGGTGCCCCCATCAGAGTGCCCCTTTACATCAGGTGCCCCCATCAGAGTGCCGCTTTACAGAGATTGCCCCCAATAGCATGTCCCCTTACATCAACCTTCTGCATAAAACTGGCTCATGGATCAGTGGATGCATTCTCAGAGATTTGGGGGACACAAGTAAAATCTGGGGGGGCACAGCCCACCCAAAATCCCCCTAGTTTTGGCCCTGGTTACAAACTAAGTCAGAATTTTATGGCTGTGTCTATCAAACGTGCTGGGATTTCCCTTCACTTTCTGTCTTGTTAATGTACTGGGCCTGTTGCATGATGTAGTATGTATCATTGCAGAATTGTCATCAGGAGAGAAAAGCTTCGAACGATTTTGATTCCTGGAATTTTTCTTCTGAGGGAAACTTTCCAGATCTATTCTCACTGTGGCATTGTGGTAATGCATGGAAAACTGTACAGCTTACAGTGCATTACCCAACAATGCAAGGTAACCCACTAAACACAATGCAGTCTGAACTACCGCATTAGGCTGCATTCACACCTGAGCAGAGCGATTTTCACGTTTTCAGGATTATTTTTATACATATACAAGCATTTTAGAAATGTATTTCAAGCATTTTACACATGTATTCTAGCTTTAGGCATTTTTTTCTTTCACCCTAGGTTCACACCTTAGTGGGTTTGTGGCCCATGTTCACACGGGCACAGCAGCCCATTCATTTGAATTGGCTGCTGTGCGTGCGTTTCCTGCACAAAAAATGCAAGTACCTTTTTCAAAACACGGAAAATTACAGGGTACTCTTGCACCATGTGATTTCCCTGCGGTTTCCACACCTGCAAATTTAATGTGAGTTGAAATGCGTGGAGGTGCCATTAGGAAGTAATGGCAGCCATGTGCGTCTCTACAAAGCAGCACAATTTGGCTGCGGGTGGTTGCAGATGCGGGAACTGCTGCGATTTCCTGCACCCACAACCACAGTCAGTGAGGAGATCAATCCTTTACCATCTAAAAGGTTCAATTCATGCAATTTCAGGTACTCCTATTATTGTTTATGAGGCCAGAAACATCCAAGCCTGCCCCAGAAATAGCTTAATGTACTTTTGGTGTGTCAGGCGTCAAGCTATAGGTACCTGAACACTCACACATGAACAGCCACCCTTGACATACATTTTGGATTTTGGATGCTGAGCATTTTGAAGCTTCAAGCTACTGAGATATGAATGAGGCCTTAACATGTGCAGTAATACACTGCAATGCACCACAACAGTCTGAATGTGCTCTAATACATCAGCCTGTTTTCCCACAGTCCACAGTGCGTCTGTTATAGTACAAGAGCACTGATGGCTCTTAAATGTATATATATATAATATATTGCTAGAAAAGAATGTTATTCAGAGATTTGAACCTTTTACCCCTGCAGGGTGTCTAATGCCAGCAGGAGAATATCTGTATGGGTTTGTATTAATTAAGAGTTGGTTCTGGCCAGCTCAGTGGATTGCTTTAAAAAAAGCCTGGATTCTTTCTTAGATACACAGAATATAACTGGATATAACATTTATAGGTAAAGTTGATCCAGGGAATATTCGATAACTTCTCGAGGGATTAGGAAAAAAATTGTTTTCCCTGCAGGATCAAATTGGACCATGCTTTGCTGGGGGTTTTTTTGCCTTCCTCTGGATCAACTGTGGGTATAGGATTACTGTAAATTTGATGGCCACATTTCTTACTTCTGCTCTGCTTGTACAATTTGTAGAAAGCAGAGAATGTGATGATGGGACTAAAATGCCCTTCACAATTCACACTACTCATAACAAAGAGCCAAGTACCCAACTGAAATATATATGTGTGACCTGTCTTACCCAATAAACAATCATTTTGTTCAGACAATTTTCTATTTTGGAAGCTCTTATAACACACTATACAAGGTCCTGAGCATTTACAATTTTTACTGAAGTCAAAATAGAGAAGTGGTCTCCAAACTGCAGCCCTTTGCTTGCCTCTATCCAGCCCTCGGGGTACTATTCCTCCCACTGACACCAAGGAGGCACCACTTCTTCCACTAGCACCAACTATGGGGCATTTTTCCTTCCACTGACACCAATGATGGGGCACAATTCCTCCCACTGATATAAACAATTAGGTACTATTTGTGGGGCACTATTCCTTCCAACTAATACCAAGAATGGGGCACTATTCCTCCCCCTGCCACCAATGATGGGGCACTATTTCTCACCCTGCCACAAATGATGGGGCACTATAACTCTGTCACCAATGATGGGGCACTATTCATCCCACTGACACCAATGATGGGGCACTATTCATCCCACTGACACCAATGATGGGGCACTATGCATCCCACTGACACCAATGATGGGGCACTATTCATCACACTGACACCAATGATGGGGCACTATTCTTCCAAGTAATAGCAATGATGGTGGACTGTTCCTCTTAGTAATACCAATGATGGGGCACTATTCATCCCACTGATACCAATGATGGGGCACTATTCCTCCAACTAATACCAATGATGGGGCACTATTCCTCCAACTAATACCAATGATGGTTCACTATTCCTCCCACTAATACCAATGATGGGGCACTATTCTTCCCAGTAATACCAATGATGGGGGACCGTTCCTCCTAGTAATACAAATGATGGGGCACTATTCCTCCAACTAATACCAATGATGGGCACTATTCTTCCTTGTAATACCAATGATGGTGGACTGTTCCTCCTAGTAATACCAATGATGGTGGACTGTTCCTCCAACTAATACCAATGATGGGGCACTATTCATCCCACTGACACCAATGATGGCGCACTATTCCTCCAACTAATACCAATGATGGGGCACTGTTCCTCCAACTAATACCAATGATGGGGCACTATTCATCCCACTGACACCAATGATGGGGCACTATTCCTCCAACTAATACCAATGATGGGGCACTATTCCTCCAACTATTACCAATGATGGGGCACTATTCCTCCAACTAATACCAATGATGGGGCACTATTCCTCTCACTAATACCAATGATGCAGCACTATTCTTCCCAGTAATACCAATGATGGGGGACTGTTCCTCCTAGTAATACCAATGATGGGGCACTGTTCCTCCAACTAATACCAATGATGGGGCACTATTCTTCCTAGTAATACCAATGATGGTGGACTGTTCATCCTAGTAATACCAATGATAGGGCACTATTCCTCCAACTAATACCAATGATTGGGCACTATTCCTCCCACTGACACCAATGATGGGGCACCATTCCTCCCACTGACATAATGATGGGGCATTATTCCTCCCACTAATACCAATGATGGGGCAATATTCCTTGCACTAATACCAATGATGGGGCACGGTTCCTCCTTCCACTGACTACAAGCACTATGTCATTTTTTTTTACTCCTACTGATGCTGGGACATTTTCTACTCCCACTGGGCCCTCCAGCCCTCCTGAAGTCTGAAGAACAGTAAACCGGCCCTTTGTTTAGAAAGTTTGGAGACCCCTGAAGTAGAGCCATAGCTATGATTGAATGGTGAAGAAGCAACAGGTCAACTCTGTGCTTTCTTCTCCAAACAACAAGCTCCATTGGTTAAACTCACGGCACTCTGTTAGACAGTAAATCCTGATTGGTTGACTTCTACACAAATAAGGATTAGCTCTACCTCCGTACCTCTCCATCCCATGGGATATCAATCCCAACAGCGAGACTCCTGTTCACCTTCCATACCATTAAAATAGACACAAATGCTGAAGTCCATCTATGATCCTAATTATCCTTCATTGGTAAAAGGCAAGTTATCCAAAATATCCACAAGAACAACAAGGCACCAATGTGTTTCAGAAAAAAAAAAACATAACCATAGCATAACTATAGCTTAACCTCATTCTGACCAAGAACACATATCTGGCAGCAAGGAGGGTGGTCTTAAAGTGGTAGTAAAGTCCACTTTGCAATTTCTACCTACAGGCAAGCTTGTAATAAAGCTTACCTGTAGGTATAATTAATATCTCCTAAACATGCACTGTTTAGGAGATATTCACTCTTTTGGCAGCCGGTGACGTCACCAGTGCATGCACTCTGAAGGAACGGTACAGAATCTGGTGCTGCTGTGCAGAGTAACAAATCGGCTTCTAACTTCAGCTTGTTCAAATAAACTTTGACAGATCAGCTGGAAGCTGATTGGTCACTATGCACAGTTGCACCAGATTCTCTGTGCTCCAGTTTAGGTAAGTCTCCCCCACTGAGATGCTATTTAAAAATACACAATTATTTTTTAGTTGCATAACTGGCTTACATCTTTTATCTCTGCCTAAAGACTGAATATTTACTTTGCTAAAAAATAAAGTAATAAAAAAACACAAGAAAAGTGCATTAGGCAAGAAAGTATATATTTTACAGTTCATAGCATCCCATTCCAACAGCTATTCTGTTGCATCTATTTGGAGCATGGCATGCTTTCTTTTTCACAGTGTGTGCACCACCATACACAGGAGCTTACTAATAAAATTCCAGCACATAGAAAATATGAACAAGCCATGACAAAAAATGCTTCTAATGTGTTATTGGTTTATATGCTTTTACAAGCTAATTTGCACTGCTTATTTGTAAACACATACCAAATACCATAAAACAGTAACTGGTATATCGGAAATGATGACATTGCTTTGATTGTAAGCGGGATCTAATTCAAAACACATTTGTCATACCCTACATAAAGACATTATATTAATTTACAGGACTGTATTATTAGAGATAGTAGGCAATCAGGGTAAAACAACAGGTTCTCTTTAATCACCCCCTTCCTTCCCCAGCAGTACATACCACTTCATTCCACTGCCAGGATCAACAGACGTCCACTGTGTAAGCAAAGAGAGTCCTCCAAATCTAAGCTTACACATGGCTATGGGCTCTCCACGGGGTTTTCTATTGTATATATGGTTTTCTATGTTCACATTGTGTTTTCATTTTTATATGAACATGATACACAATTTGTTGATTTACATAGTATGTGCTTATTTATCACAGGTCAACACCATCAATTTACAAATATATATTATACATTCACATCAGTCCCTAACCCTCAAGCAGTGTACAATCTAAGGTCCCTAATAGAGATGAGCGAATTATTCAAAAATTCGGTTCGGCTGATTCGCCGAATTCGCCGATTAAATTCGCTTCGTGCCGAATATATTCGCTGCGAATTTAACTTATAAAAAGGGTGTTTCTAGGCTTCAGAGAGCCTTTATATTAGTGCAGAACACTGTACCTTTAATTTAAATGCCCTTGGAGTCTGCTGGGGAAGAGAAATAATACTGTCAGTCAGTATGACATGCAGATGAGTGCCGTCGATCTTAGAATCACCGCACACTTCACTCATTTGGGCAGTCACGGGGCCAAAACCAGAGTGTGGAGCCACAGTGTGGCAGTGGAGGCAGCAGCAATGTGAGGCCATACAGCACCCTATGACAAAATGGAACCCACCAGCAGTGTGAGGAGACCTGAAAGTGGCACATGGCAGAGTGTGGCGATGGAGACAGCAGCAATGGGAGGCCGTACAGGGACCCATGACACACTCTGGACCTGGCAGCAGCATGAGGAGGCGGTACAGGGGCCCATGACAGATTACGGGCCTAGCAGCAGCATGAGGAGGCGGTACAGAGGCCCATGGCAGAGTGGCGGAGCGTAAGCAGCTAAAATTGAAGGCCATACAGAGGCCTATGTTAAAAAGTCCCCCCAGCAGCAGCGTGGGGAGACGACTATCAAGAGTCCAATGGCAGAGTGGCGGAGCAGAAGCAGCTTCAATTGAAGGCATACACAGGCCTAGGTTAAAAAGCGGAAGCCGTCAGCAGCGTGAGCAGACGACAGAGACACATGGCGCAGGGTGGCGGTGGATGCAGCAGTATTCGGAAGCCAAACACAGGCCTCGGTTAAAAAGCGGAAGCCGTCAGCAGCGTGAGCAGACGACAGAGGCACATGGCGCAGGGTGGCGGTGGAGGCAGCAGCAATGGAAGGCCATACAGCACCCTATCACAAAATGGAACCCACCAACAGTGTAAGGAGACCTGAAAGTGGCACATGGCGCAGGGTGGCGGTGGAGGCAGCAGTATTCGGAAGACATACACAGGACTAGTTTAAAAAGCGGAAGCCGTCAGCAGCGTGAGCAGACGACAGAGGCACATGGCGCAGGGTGGCGGTGGAGGCAGCAGTATTCGGAAGCCATACACAGGCCTAAGTTAAAAAGCGGAAGCCGTCAGCAGCGTGAGCAGACGACAGAGACACATGGCGCAGGGTGGCGGTGGAGGCAGCAGTATTCGGAAGCCAAACACAGGCCTCGGTTAAAAAGCGGAAGCCGTCAGCAGCGTGAGCAGACGACAGAGGCACATGGCGCAGGGTGGCGGTGGAGGCAGCAGCAATGGAAGGCCATACAGCACCCTATCACAAAATGGAACCCACCAACAGTGTAAGGAGACCTGAAAGTGGCACATGGCGCAGGGTGGCGGTGGAGGCAGCAGTATTCGGAAGACATACACAGGACTAGTTTAAAAAGCGGAAGCCGTCAGCAGCGTGAGCAGACGACAGAGGCACATGGCGCAGGGTGGCGGTGGAGGCAGCAGTATTCGGAAGCCATACACAGGCCTAAGTTAAAAAGCGGAAGCCGTCAGCAGTGTGAGCAGACGACAGAGACACATGGCGCAGGGTGGCGGTGGAGGCAGCAGTATTCGGAAGCCAAACACAGGCCTCGGTTAAAAAGCGGAAGCCGTCAGCAGCGTGAGCAGACGACAGAGGCACATGGCGCAGGGTGGCGGTGGAGGCAGCAGCAATGGAAGGCCATACAGCACCCTATCACAAAATGGAACCCACCAACAGTGTAAGGAGACCTGAAAGTGGCACATGGCGCAGGGTGGCGGTGGAGGCAGCAGTATTCGGAAGACATACACAGGACTAGTTTAAAAAGCGGAAGCCGTCAGCAGCGTGAGCAGACGACAGAGGCACATGGCGCAGGGTGGTGGTGGATGCAGCAGTATTCGGAAGCCAAACACAGGCCTCGGTTAAAAAGCGGAAGCCGCCAGCAGCGTGAGCAGATGACAGAGGCACATGGCGCAGGGTGGCGGTGGAGGCAGCAGCAATGGAAGGCCATACAGCACCCTATCACAAAATGGAACCCACCAACAGTGTAAGGAGACCTGAAAGTGGCACATGGCGCAGGGTGGCGGTGGAGGCAGCAGTATTCGGAAGACATACACAGGACTAGTTTAAAAAGCGGAAGCCGTCAGCAGCGTGAGCAGACGACAGAGGCACATGGCGCAGGGTGGCGGTGGATGCAGCAGTATTCGGAAGCCAAACACAGGCCTCGGTTAAAAAGCGGAAGCCGTCAGCAGCGTGAGCAGATGACAGAGGCACATGGCGCAGGGTGGCGGTGGAGGCAGCAGCAATGGAAGGCCATACAGCACCCTATCACAAAATGGAACCCACCAACAGTGTAAGGAGACCTGAAAGTGGCACATGGCGCAGGGTGGCGGTGGAGGCAGCAGTATTCGGAAGACATACACAGGACTAGTTTAAAAAGCGGAAGCCGTCAGCAGCGTGAGCAGACGACAGAGGCACATGGTGCAGGGTGGCGGTGGAGGCAGCAGTATTCGGAAGCCATACACAGGCCTAGGTTAAAAAGCGGAAGCCGTCAGCAGCGTGAGCAGACGACAGAGGCACATGGCACAGGGTGGCGGTGGAGGCAGCAGTATTCGGAAGCCATACACAGGCCTAGGTTTAAAACTGGAACCCAGCAGCGTGAGCAGACGACAAAGACGCACATGGCAGAGGATGGATCTGGCAGCAGTATGAGAAGGCGGTACAGGGGCCCGTGGCACAGTGTGGTGATGGGGGCTACAGCAACTGGATGCCAGAAAGTGGCCGATAGGGCTATATACTGCATGACTACATACAGTTGTGTCCAAAATTATTCAACCCCCACTGAAATTGAGTGTTTTGGCCAGTTTGACATTGCTTTTGATCATTCAGTCATCTTGCTTACATTTACATTAAAGAGGCACTTGTAGGTCAGACAAATATAACATAACAGTTATAATGAAATAACCACAAATGTCTTTTCTGTGCTCACAGCATTATCAGTTTTATTCAACCCCCAAGTGACATTCAATCTTAGTACTTAGTACAGCATCCTTTTACAGTTATAACAGCTTTTAAACGTGAAGCATAGCTTGACACAAGTGTCTTGCAGCGATCTACGGGTATCTTCGCCCATTCTTCATGGGCAAAGGCCTCCAGTTCAGTCACATTCTTAGGCTTGCGCACTGCAACTGCTTTCTTTAAGTCCCACCAGAGGTTCTCAATCGGATTTAAGTCTGGTGACTGCGATGGCCACTCCAAAATGTTCCAGCCTTTCCTCTGCAACCATGCTCTAGTGGACTTGGAGGTATGCTTGGGATCATTGTCCTGTTGAAAGGTCCAACGTCTCCCAAGCCTCAGGTGTGTGACGGACTGCATCACGTTTCCATCCAATATCTCCTGGTACTGAAGAGAATTCATGGTACCTTGCACACGCTGAAGCTTCCCTGTACCTGCAGAAGCAAAACAGCCCCAAAGCATGATTGACCCTCCACCATGCTTCACAGTAGGCAAGGTGTTCTTTTCATCATAGGCCTTGTTCTTCCTCCTCCAAACATAGCGTTGATCCATGGGCCCAAACAGTTCTAATTTTGTTTCATCAGTCCACAGAACACTATCCCACAACTTTTGTGGTTTGTCCACATGGCTTTTGGCATACTGCAGTCGACTCTTCTTATTCTTTGGAGACAGCAAGGGGGTACGCCTGGGAGTTCTGGCACGGAGGCCTTCATTACGCAGTGTGCGTCTTATTGTCTGGGCTGAAACTTCTGTACCCACATCTGACAAATCTTTTCTCAGTTCCTCAGCAGTCACACGGGGACTTCTCTCCACTCTACGCTTCAGGTAGCGCACAGCAGTCGAAGTCAGCATCTTCTTTCTGCCACGACCAGGTAGCGTTTCAACAGTGCCCTTTGCCTTGAATTTGCGAATGATGCTTCCTAAGGTGTCTCTTGGTATGTTTAACATCTTTGCAATCTTCTTATAGCCATTGCCCTTCCTGTGAAGAGAAATCACCTCTTCTCTTGTCTTCCTGGACCATTCTCTTGCCTTCACCATGTTTGTAACCACACCAGTAAATGTCTAGAAGGAGCTGAGTATCACAGTCATTTTAAAGCTGCCTAATTGGTGCTTATTATGCTTGATTGCTGCTCGGTGACATCCACAGGTGTTTTCAATACCTGATGGAAAGCACCTGTATGAACCTCTGTTCTTCAGAGTGGTAGTCTTTAAGGGGTTGAATAATTGTGGCAATGAAGAAACCACATAAGAACCATTTACTACTGTATTACATAAACAATTGATGTCATTTTAGTTGCATTTGGGTAGTTACAACGTCCTTGTAGGATTTGATTCTGAATACAATTCCAAATGTACACTATAGTCCCTAAACCCCTTTACAGCATTGGGGGTTGAATAATTTTGGACACAACTGTAGGTGGTTTTTATAGTACTTTATTTTGGCCTCCCTCTCAGCAGGTGTGAAAAAGGCCACCATTTTTGAACGGTAGCGAGGGTCCAAGAAGGTGGACAGCCAAAAGTCATCCCTCTGTCTGATGGTTATTATTCGGCTGTCGCTACGCAAGCAACCGAGCATGCTATGGGCCATTTGTGCCAAGGAATGCGAGGGACTCCCTGCCTCCATCTCCACAGCATACTGCCACGGTGCATCTGGGTCCTCTGTCTCCTCCTCCTCCTCTTCCAGATGCTCCTGCTCCTCCACTCCTGTCCGCTGAGTGGAAAAACCACCCATTTCACTCAATAATTCCTGAGCACCAATGTCCTCCTCTACCTCCTCCTCTTCTTCCTGTCCTGCCCCCACAGGGGTCATGTGGCATTGAGATCTGTGCGCCACGTCTACCGCACCCTGACCAGCCATTGTTAACAGCATTTGTTCCAGGACGTGCAACAGAGGAATGACGTCGTTCATCCCATAGTCCTGCCGACTCACGAATAGCGTGGCCTCCTCAAAGGGCCTGAGCAAGCGGCAGGTGTCACGCATGAGCTGCCAATGGCTGACATCTAAGTTACACAGGGGAGTACCTTTATCCGCTTGTAACATCAGGAAATCGGTGATGGCCTTTCGCTGTTCGTAAAGGCGGTCTAACATATGTAGGGTTGAATTCCACCTTGTTGCAACGTCGCAGATCAGGCGATGCTGTGTAATTCCGTTCTGCCGCTGCAGCTCAAGGAGGGGGTGCTTTGCGGTGTAGGAATGGCTGAAATGCATGCAAAGTTTACGTGACATTTTAAGGATGTCTCGCAGTGGGATGGTGGATTTTAGGAACCGCTTGACAACCAGATTGAACACGTGAGCCATGCATGGCGCATGGCACAACCTTCCTTGACGCAGAGCAGACACCATGTTCTTTCCGTTGTCGGTCAACATGGTTCCGATTTTCAGTTTGCGCGGAGACAGCCATCTGTCGATTTCTCTGTTCATTACACTCAGAAGTTCCTCCCCTGTGTGACTACGTTCGCCAAGGCATACCAGGTGCAGCACAGCGTGACACCGTTGCGCCCTGCACATGTGATATGCCGGTGGGGTAATGGGACTTGGCACGGGGGTGGCGGCTGAGGACACGGCGGAAGAAGAGGTGGTAGAGGCGGACATCTTTGCTGGACCAAGGACGTGCAAACGTGGAGGCAAAAGCGGCGTGACCTGTCCAAGTTGCTGGTGCGGCTGTGCCGGCACCACGTTCACCCAGTGGGCCGTAAATGACATGTACTGTCCCTGACCGTAGTTACAGCTCCACACATCGGCGCTGCCGTGCACTTTGGCAGAGACCGACATGCTCAAAGACTGGCCCACCATCTCTTCTACATGTGAATGCAGGGCTGGCACTGCCTTTTTGGCGAAGAAATGCCGGCTTGGCACTCTCCACCGCGGCTCGGCACAAGCCATCATTTCTCGGAAAGGTGCTGAGTCCACCACTTAGAAAGGGAGGGACTGCAGCACCAGCAACTTGGACAGGAGGACGTTCAGCTTCTGCACCGTCGGGTGCGTGCTCGCAAACTGTTGTCTCTTGGAAACGGATTCCAAGAAAGACTGCTGACGGAATCCGTGAAGAGGAGTAGCAGGAGAAGGAGCATCTGAATGAGCGGAAGATGCCAACGAGCGACAACTCCCCTCAGCAGAGGTGTTGGAGCCTTGACTGGCTGATAGAGGGCGATTGACGTCGGGTGACGGAGCAAGTAACGGAGCGGGTGATGGAGCGGGGGCTGGGGCAGGCAGAACCGCCGTATCTTTATCACGGTTTTCCCAGGCCACCGAATGGCGACGCTGCATATGCTGACGCAACGCTGTAGTCCCAACATTGGCCCCCTGGCCACGCTTGACTTTCTGGCCACATAGTCGACATACGGCTACGTTTACTTCCTCGGGCGGCGTGACGAAAAATTGCCACACCGCCGAGTAGGAAACTTTGCCCCCGCTACTCCTCACTGGCTGACTGCTACTTCCTCCGTGCACACCGGCACCACTACTGGCTGTGGTGGTAGGCTGCAGTGGAGCTGGTGCTCTACTCCGTGGCCGTTTGGCTCCACTGACACTGCTGCGACCCTGCTGCCTCCTGGGCAACCCACCGACTGTTTTGCTCGCTGGCAAGCTGGCACCCTCTTCTCCTGATGATGCGGAAGCAATAGCCTGATGACGACGAGGCTGCCAAGTGCGATCAGCCTCATCATCATCAATTAGGGTCTCCGCGTCACTACTAGCCCCCTCGGCTGCGTGTGGGTCAGGAGACAGACCTGTCTCTAGACCGGCTACCGAGCCACTCTCCTCGCCAGTACTTCTTCGCCTGGCTGCTGAAGAGGCGGATGTCTCCCCCCGTTCCTGACCGCCCTCTGTTAGCTCTTCCTCACTGTACAGTGGGGCTGAGCCCACAGCATGCTATACTTCGCTTGGTGAGGGAACACCAAAGGACAGGGGCAGGTCGAGGACACGTGATTTCAGTGGGCTTGCTCCCGGGCCATTGCAACTAACGGTTGTGTCTGACGTACCCACCGACCGTTGGCTGTAGGTGTCAGAGGTGACCTGGGAAGAGGAAGACGACCAAGTCAACCAATCGATGACGGCAGGGTTGTCGGTGGAGACACGACCGCTGGATGACACCGGGAGCACTGGCCTCTGGCTGCGACTAGTGCTGCCTCGACCCCTTCCTCTGCTGCCACGTCTGCTCGCTCCTGAAACATTGCCTCCTCTGCCACTCCTCTGCGTGTTGTCTGACAAACTCTTTAATTCAATAAGCACCCCAAAAATAAAACCGGATTTAACTCTTTGAACGTACAATAGTGGTTGTGAAGCAGAAAGTCAGTTTATTTAGCACAATCGGTCAATTGCAGCTTGCCGTTGGCTGTAAACTGTACGTTTATGTCACTGGAATGCACTAATCACCCAAAAAATATTACCGCCACCCGGCGTGTAAATGGATCTAACTCTTTGAACGTACAATAGTGGTTGTGAATCAGAAAGTCAGTTTATTTAGCACAATCGGTCAATTGCAGCTTGCCGTTGGCTGGAAACTGTACGTTTATGTCACTGGAATGCACTAATCACCCAAAAAATATTACCGTCAGCCGGCGTGTAAATGGATCTAACTCTTTGAACGTACAATAGTGGTTGTGAAGCAGAAAGTCAGTTTATTGTACACAATCGGTCAATTGCAGCTTGCCGTTGGCTGGAAACTGTACGTTTCTGTCACTGGAATGCACTAATCACCCAAAAAATATTACCGCCACCCGGCGTGTATATGGATTTAACTCTTTGAACGTACAATAGTGGTTGTGAAGCAGAAAGCCAGTTTATTTAGCACAATCGGTCAATTGCAGCTTGCCGTTGGCTGGAAACTGTACGTTTATGTCACTGGAATGCACTAATCACCCAAAAAATATTACCGCCACCCGGCGTGTAAATGGATCTAACTCTTTGAACGTACAATGGTGGTTGTGAAGCAGAGAGTCAGTTTATTGTACACAATCGGTCAATTGCAGCTTGCCGTTGGCTGGAAACTGTACGTTTCTGTCACTGGAATGCACTAATCACCCAAAAAATATTACCGCCAGCCGGCGTGTAAATGGATTTAACTCTTTAACGTACAATAGTGGTTGTGAAGCAGAAAGTCAGTTTATTTAGCACAATCGGTCAATTGCAGCTTGCCGTTGGCTGGAAACTGTACGTTTATGTCACTGGAATGCACTAATCACCCAAAAAATATTACCGCCACCCGGCGTGTAAATGGATCTAACTCTTTGAACGTACAATGGTGGTTGTGAAGCAGAAAGTCAGTTTATTGTACACAATCGGTCAATTGCAGCTTGCCGTTGGCTGGAAACTGTACGTTTCTGTCACTGGAATGCACTAATCATCCAAAAAATATTACCGCCACCCGGCGTGTAAATGGATCTAACTCTTTGAACGTACAATGGTGGTTGTGAAGCAGAAAGTCAGTTTATTGTACACAATCGGTCAATTGCAGCTTGCCGTTGGCTGGAAACTGTACGTTTATGTCACTGGAATGCACTAATCACCCAAAAAATATTACCGCCAGCCGGCGTGTAAATGGATTTAACTCTTTGAACGTACAATAGTGGTTGTGAAGCAGAAAGTCAGTTTATTTAGCACAATCGGTCAATTGCAGCTTGCCGTTGGCTGGAAACTGTACGTTTATGTCACTGGAATGCACTAATCACCCAAAAAATATTACCGCCACCCGGCGTGTAAATGGATCTAACTCTTTGAACGTACAATGGTGGTTGTGAAGCAGAAAGTCAGTTTATTGTACACAATCGGTCAATTGCAGCTTGCCGTTGGCTGGAAACTGTACGTTTATGTCACTGGAATGCACTAATCACCCAAAAAATATTACCGCCACCCGGCGTGTAAATGGATCTAACTCTTTGAACGTACAATGGTGGTTGTGAAGCAGAAAGTCAGTTTATTGTACACAATCGGTCAATTGCAGCTTGCCGTTGGCTGGAAACTGTACGTTTCTGTCACTGGAATGCACTAATCACCCAAAAAATATTACCGCCAGCCGGCGTGTAAATGGATTTAACTCTTTGAACGTACAATAGTGGTTGTGAAGCAGAAAGTCAGTTTATTTAGCACAATCGGTCAATTGCAGCTTGCCGTTGGCTGGAAACTGTACGTTTATGTCACTGGAATGCACTAATCACCCAAAAAATATTACCGCCACCCGGCGTGTAAATGGATCTAACTCTTTGAACGTACAATGGTGGTTGTGAAGCAGAAAGTCAGTTTATTGTACACAATCGGTCAATTGCAGCTTGCCGTTGGCTGGAAACTGTACGTTTATGTCACTGGAATGCACTAATCACCCAAAAAATATTACCGCCAGCCGGCGTGTAAATGGATTTAACTCTTTGAACGTACAATAGTGGTTGTGAAGCAGAAAGTCAGTTTATTTAGCACAATCGGTCAATTGCAGCTTGCCGTTGGCTGGAAACTGTACGTTTATGTCACTGGAATGCACTAATCACCCAAAAAATATTACCGCCACCCGGCGTGTAAATGGATCTAACTCTTTGAACGTACAATGGTGGTTGTGAAGCAGAAAGTCAGTTTATTGTACACAATCGGTCAATTGCAGCTTGCCGTTGGCTGGAAACTGTACGTTTCTGTCACTGGAATGCACTAATCACCCAAAAAATATTACCGCCACCCGGCGTGTAAATGGATCTAACTCTTTGAACGTACAATGGTGGTTGTGAAGCAGAAAGTCAGTTTATTGTACACAATCGGTCAATTGCAGCTTGCCGTTGGCTGGAAACTGTAAGTTTCTGTCACTGGAATTCACTAATCACCCAAAAAATATTACCGCCAGCCGGCGTGTAAATGGATTTAACTCTTTGAACGTACAATAGTGGTTGTGAAGCAGAAAGTCAGTTTATTTAGCACAATCGGTCAATTGCAGCTTGCCGTTGGCTGGAAACTGTACGTTTCTGTCACTGGAATGCACTAATCACCCAAAAAATATTACCGCCACCCGGCGTGTAAATGGATCTAACTCTTTGAACGTACAATGGTGGTTGTGAAGCAGAAAGTCAGTTTATTGTACACAATCGGTCAATTGCAGCTTGCCGTTGGCTGGAAACTGTACGTTTCTGTCACTGGAATGCACTAATCACCCAAAAAATATTACCGCCAGCCGGCGTGTAAATGGATTTAACTCTTTGAACGTACAATAGTGGTTGTGAAGCAGAAAGTCAGTTTATTTAGCACAATCGGTCAATTGCAGCTTGCCGTTGGCTGGAAACTGTACGTTTATGTCACTGGAATGCACTAATCACCCAAAAAATATTACCGCCACCCAGAGTGTAAATGGATCTAACTCTTTGAACGTACAATGGTGGTTGTGAAGCAGAAAGTCAGTTTATTGTACACAATCGGTCAATTGCAGCTTGCCGTTGGCTGGAAACTGTACGTTTCTGTCACTGGAATGCACTAATCACCCAAAAAATATTACTGCCAGCCGGCGTGTAAATGGATTTAACTCTTTGAACGTACAATAGTGGTTGTGAAGCAGAAAGTCAGTTTATTTAGCACAATCGGTCAATTGCAGCTTGCCGCTGGCTGGAAACTGTACGTTTATGTCACTGGAATGCACTAATCACCCAAAAAATATTACCGCCACCCGGCGTGTAAATGGATCTAACTCTTTGAACGTACAATAGTGGTTGTGAAGCAGAAAGTCAGTTTATTTAGCACAATCGGTCAATTGCAGCTTGCCGTTGGCTGGAAACTGTACGTTTCTGTCACTGGAATGCACTAATCACCCAAAAAATATTACCGCCACCCGGCGTGTAAATGGATCTAACTCTTTGAACGTACAATGGTGGTTGTGAAGCAGAAAGTCAGTTTATTGTACACAATCGGTCAATTGCAGCTTGCCGTTGGCTGGAAACTGTACGTTTCTGTCACTGGAATGCACTAATCACCCAAAAAATATTACCGCCAGCCGGCGTGTAAATGGATTTAACTCTTTGAACGTACAATAGTGGTTGTGAAGCAGAAAGTCAGTTTATTTAGCACAATCGGTCAATTGCAGCTTGCCGTTGGCTGGAAACTGTACGTTTATGTCACTGGAATGCACTAATCACCCAAAAAATATTACCGCCACCCAGAGTGTAAATGGATCTAACTCTTTGAACGTACAATGGTGGTTGTGAAGCAGAAAGTCAGTTTATTGTACACAATCGGTCAATTGCAGCTTGCCGTTGGCTGGAAACTGTACGTTTCTGTCACTGGAATGCACTAATCACCCAAAAAATATTACTGCCAGCCGGCGTGTAAATGGATTTAACTCTTTGAACGTACAATAGTGGTTGTGAAGCAGAAAGTCAGTTTATTTAGCACAATCGGTCAATTGCAGCTTGCCGCTGGCTGGAAACTGTACGTTTATGTCACTGGAATGCACTAATCACCCAAAAAATATTACCGCCACCCGGCGTGTAAATGGATCTAACTCTTTGAACGTACAATAGTGGTTGTGAAGCAGAAAGTCAGTTTATTTAGCACAATCGGTCAATTGCAGCTTGCCGTTGGCTGGAAACTGTACGTTTATGTCACTGGAATGCACTAATCACCCAAAAAATATTACCGCCACCCGGCGTGTATATGGATTTAACTCTTTGAACGTACAATAGTGGTTGTGAAGCAGAAAGTCAGTTTATTTAGCACAATCGGTCAATTGCAGCTTGCCGTTGGCTGGAAACTGTACGTTTATGTCACTGGAATGCACTAATCACCCAAAAAATATTACCGCCACCCGGCGTGTAAATGGATCTAACTCTTTGAACGTACAATAGTGGTTGTGAAGCAGAAAGTCAGTTTATTGTACACAATCGGTCAATTGCAGCTTGCCGTTGGCTGGAAACTGTACGTTTGTGTCACTGGAATGCACTAATCACCCAAAAAATATTACCGCCAGCCGGCGTGTAAATGGATTTAACTCTTTGAACGTACAATAGTGGTTGTGAAGCAGAAAGTCAGTTTATTTAGCACAATCGGCAAACTGCAGCACCAACTGTGCACGACAGCCAAAAAAAAAAAAAGGGTGTATGTCACTTTAAATTTTCGATTCTTTGATAGCTGTGGCCCTGAGTAACGATTCTGTGTCCCTGAGTAACGATTCTGTGTCCCTGAGTAACGATTCTGTGTCCCTGAGTAACGATTCTGTGTCCCTGAGTAACAATTCTGTGTCCCTGAGTAACGATTCTGTGTCCCTGAGTAACGATTCTGTGTCCCTGAGTAACGATTCTGTGGCCCTAACTCTGTCCCTTAATACAGACAGGTCTGTCTCTCTTGAATGACCGGAGGCTAATGGAGAATTCTAAGATGGCCGCGATTTATAGCTCCATCATTACACAGTGCTGGCTGGCTGCTGATTGGCTAATGCGATCACATGTCATGATTCATGACTCATGAATGCATTATGGGTCAGCGCGCCTTGTCTGCGCGCCTTCCCAGAGATCCCCGCCCCATCTTCTCTGTCCATTGTCTCCTGTCGCCACACATGTCGCCGCCATTTTTGGGAAAATTCGATTCGTGCATCCGAAGTTTGCTAATCTTCGGATTCATCGCGAATCAAATTTTTCCAAATCTTCGGAACGAATTCCACTTCGTCATGTTCGATTCGCTCATCTCTAGTCCCTAACTTACATCATATATACACATACTAGGGCCAAATTAGGCAGGGCCAATTCACCTACCAGCATGTCTTTGGAGTGTGGGAGGAAACCTACACAGGCAGAACATGCAAACTCCAGGCAGGTGGTGCCGTGGCTGGGATTCAAACCAACAACCCTAGTACTGCCAGGTGGAAGTGCTAACCATTTAGCCACTGTGCTGCCCATTGTTATGTATTATTGTAATTGATGATATATAGTGATGTATGGGTGTATAGCACATGATTTGAAGCACTAGACAGTAGTGATTTATTGGCATTTAGCATGAAAACTTTGCAGTGCTTTGAACCAGAATCATAATTCTAGTCATTTTAAACTGGGAAGATTATAGAATAAATGTATACTTATTATAGTGCAGAAAAATAATTCCCTTTTTCAAGACAATATGATGGAAAGAAAGCTTTGTTTGTCCTTTAAAAAACAATATGTGGTATGTATTACCTTGTAATCTTAAAGTGGTTCTAAGGGTTGAAGGTTTTTCTACTTTCATGCATTCTATACATGAAGGAAAACAACATTCTGTGTGCAGCTTCCCGTACAGCCTCCAATACTCACCTGAGCCTCCTCGCAATCCTCTGCTGTCCCGGGTCTCTCTTGCCTCATTGGCTGAGACACAGCAGTGGGAGCCATTGGCTCCCACTGCTGTCAACCACAGCCTGTGAGTCAATGAGGATAGCGGGGGCAAAGCCGAGCAGCAGCTCTATGTATCTTATGGACGCATAGAGCAGGGCTCTGGAGCGAGCATGCACCAGTGCCCCAAAGGCAAGCAGCTTGCCACTGGGGGCACTGGTCGAGGGGGAGGAGCAAGGAGCTCCAGCAGGGAACAAGAGAAGAAGAGAATCAGAGCTGCTCTGTGCAAAGCCAGTGTACAGAGCAGGTAAGTATAACATGTTTGTTTGTTTTTTTAACAAACCTTTAACATCACTTTAAGTAATGACAAAGTTATTACCAAATAAACAGGCCCTTGGCAGAAATGTAAAATTTCCTCTGGTCCATAGGAGGCATACAGGTGTGGGAGCTGAATTGGTTTAAAATTTGCAAGGAGGAAGGTTTTTTAACTGCAGCAAAGACATACTGATATACTTCAAGTCAAATCCTGCATTCAGGTGAAAGTACAGAGATGAATTAACTCTTGTGCACATGTGTGGGATTTGCATTATCCTGGGCTAGCCAATCAAGATGGCCAAAGACAGTTGGTTGGGCTGAGCCATGGCTCTATGTGTCTTATGAATGTATACAGCAGTGACTCAGGAGCATGCACGAAGTGGTGCCCCCAGGGTAAGCAGCTTTCCCTGGAGGCACTGCTTGAAGAGGAAGATCAAGAGTGCCCGCGGGGGACCTGAAAAAAAGAGGATGCGGGCAGCTGTGTAACACTACTGCACAGAGCAGGTAAGTAGGACATGTTTGTTATTTTATTTAAAAAAAAATGAAGTTTTAGTATCACTTCAAAGAAAACCTTATTTTTTTATTTGAATAAAGTGGAGCGGGATTAAAATAGATATCCATTTTTTTTATTGCTCTCTGTGCCCCCTTTAAGGAGATTCACCCTTTCTATTTGCATTGTTTATCGTTAAAACGGAAAGTGAAAGCAAATGCAAATTTTGGGTTGCCCCCAGATCAGAAATAAAGGAGAAATCTACCCACAACTATGTAGTCTAAGAAAGACTATATCATATCCATTCAAAATTGCTAGGATTGAAAATAATATAACTGATAGAACAATAGAACAAAAATCAGTAACATAATATAAATGTAATAATGGTGGTTGATCACAGGAAAAAATGTGATAATTAAATTTAGGATAATAAAAATACTGCATGTGTTATGTTTGGTGTAAATTCATCCCCTTCTATATCACATTATGTAATATTTCCTTGGTTTGTAGGTGTCTTTCCTGCATTTATTTTTAAAGAACACAAACAAGACCTGTTTTGCTTCCCACTGTCATGTTTCTACAATTATTGTAGCAGATGGTCCCAGCTGTCACTTCTTCCTTCCCCTGAACACAAGAAACACAAGTTCAGACCACACTGTCCTCAGAATTGTTATGGATTACTGCACTGCCTCCACCTGCTAGATGTTTTTATGTACTAAAAATATAATAGCCAACTATCTGGGCCTCTTAATCAAATTGGTATTATAGTAAAGCTGAACTCTGGATATAGTTATAGTTAATAAGGTTGAAAAAAGACACTAGGCCATCTAGTTCAACCAAAAAGAAACACAAATAGAAAACCTTCATATACACTATCATACTTATAGTTGATCCACAAGAAGAAAAAAAGATGAAAATATATGAAATATGAAAAGTTTACCCATGTAGTGGGGACACCAAAACAAATACTTCCTGCACACAGTGTGGGTGCCAGCGCCCATTTGAACAAGGCCTTGCTGGTACCCTAGGCAAAAACAAGCATTCAACCCTTTCAGTGTGGGGGGAGACCTACTGCAAGATTATTTTCTATTTCTCCCAATTCAACTTTAATATTGTGTTGCTATGTGATGTTTTTTATAGCTTAGATGTGTGATTTTTAAGTTACATGTGTTATGTTTAAAGCTAGACTCCCCCTATTGATGTGCAGCTCAGTAGGTGTGTGATTCGGGCGGAGACTGAGGTGGTGAGGTGGGGGGTTGAGAGATAGATTTGTGTGTCGTCGGCATATAGGTGGTAGTTGAAGCCGTGAGAGTGTATGAGTTGGCCAAGGGAGGAGGTGTAGATGGAGAAGAGAAGGGGCCCGAGCCTTGAGGGACCCCAACAGAGAGGGGGAGTGAGGGGGAGGTGGTAGCATTATAGGTAACGCTGAAAGAGCGTTGTGACAGGTAGGATGAGAGCCAGGAGAGAGCAGAATCTCTGAGGCCGAGGGAGTGTAGTTTTTTGAGGTGGAGGGGGTGGTCGACTGTGTCGAAGGCCGCAGAGAGGTCAAGGAGTAGGAGCACTGAATAGTGGCCATTTGCTTTGGCGGTTAGCAGGTCGTTGGAGAGTTTGAGTAAGGCAGTTTTGGTGGAGTGTAGGGGACGGAAGCCGGACTGTAGGGGGTCGAGGAGGTTGTTGTCGTTGAGGTGAGAGCATAGGCAGGTGTAGACTAGGCGCTCGAGGAGTTTGGATGTAAATGGGAGCAGAGAGATGGGTCTGAGGTTGTTCGGGTCATTGGGGTCCAGGGAGGGCTTTTTAAGTATGGGGGTGATGTCTGCATGTTTTAGAGGGGAGGGAAAAGTGCTGGAGGAGAGGGAGAGATTAAAGATGTGGGTGACGGAGCGTAGGATGGAGGGGGAGGGAGGTCGTAGGAGTTGTGAGGGGATAGGGTCGAGGGGGCAGGTGGTGAGGCGGGCACAATATTGCATACATATTGTACATGCTTATTTGTTAGGAAGATAGTCAGCTTGTGCATGTTGTCAGGGGTGTATTTACCACAAGGCAAGCAAGGCATTTGCCTAGGGCAGCATTTATCAGGGGGGGGGCAGCACTGCCCCTCAGAAGAAGGAACAGAAGAAGGGACACATGTGGCATGGGGACCTGGTGGGTTCTGAGAGAAGCTGCGGGTTTCATGACAGTGTATGCACAGCCCAACTCTCATTCCCGTGGATGTCTGGAGCTGTGAAGGCGAGTGTCTTTCTCTCGCTCGCCATGGGGGATAGTGGCTGGTGTTGGGGGGCAGTGGTAGTGGAAGGCTCTCTCGGGTAGGAGTCAGGGGAGTTGTTTGTCAATGTCAGCCTCTCTCTACGGGGGGTGCCGATTTTTGTGTTGCCTAGGGCAGCACAAAACCTTAATACACCACTGCATGTTGTAGGTATATTTTATTATACTTTCCATGCTAGGATTTATGTATCCTGTGATTGTAGGTGCAGTTTTTCTGTTTAGTAAAGCACATTATTATGCTACAGAGTTTTAACCACTTCCTTGGCTTGTACCGCAAAAGAACCATGGTAGGCCAAGCAAAACACATATATTTATTAGTAAGTACACGCATTATAAAACAGTAGACTATGGTCAAACAAAAGGGGGTGCTGAGTCTATATAAACTGCTGCAATGACAGTGGCATGTCCTGGGTACTCTCAAGGTAATGCTGGAAAGCTAAACTCAGAACATATGTTTTTTCATTTGGCTCCGATGTGTTATGCAAATTAAATTGAAAAGTCCAATAGAAAAAATACACATATACTACATAAGAGCTGATTAGTATTCCTGTCCATCCAGTTCTGACACTTACACAACTCTGCCATAAATCAAAGTCTTGCCTAGCATGATAGCGGACCTGACCTAGCTCTTCTGTATTTGTATTTTTACTTACAGGTCTCCTCCCCACCCTGTGACTGGACAGTGAAAGAAGAAGCAGTAGACCAACAAGCTCATCTCTTTGTCACTCTGCTCTCTCCTTCTATTGTCATGCTCCATGCCTGATGGGCATGCCTCACCCATTCTATGTGCTCCTTGCTGAAAAGGCCAGTTATAGATTGGGGTGGTTGTCATTTGTTTCTACTGTTGGTGAATTGGTGAGGAAATGCACTGGACACCTTTGCTGCCATTGTGCTATTGCTAGGTGTCCAGTGTGTCCATATACCTTTAGGAGGGGTGAGCACCCTCCAGGCTTACCTGCCCTTACTCTATCCATTATTATATATGGGCTCCAATTTTGGAGGCTCTCAAAATTTAAAGAGTTAGGACTGGAGTACATTAGGCTGCCATGATGGGGCCGTGCTGCTCTTTCATATATTTCCACATGTGTGCAAACTAAACCCCTAGTTTTGACGTGAACTGTTAAGACAGGGAAATTTGTTCACCAGGCTGGCTGGTAAGTGAGCTGGTAACTTTTCTTTGTTGTTGTTTGACATTCGTCACCCTTCCACATGCTACTTGCTGCAAAGGTTAATTATAGATTGGGGTGGTTGCCATTTGTTTGTACAAATCAAAGTCTTGCCTAGCATGAGAGGGGATCTGATCAGGCTCTGCTGTATTTTTGTTTTTACCAACAGGTCTCCTCCCCACCCTTTGACTGGGCAGTGAAAGAAGAAGCAGCGGACCAACTAGATCATCTCTTTGTCACTCTGCTCTCTCCTCATATTCACTCCATGCACTGCAGCACACCTGATTGGCTCCTTGTGCTGATTCTCCCTCCCCAGTTTGAGCTCTGCTGTACACAGGGGCGGACTGACCATTTGGAAACTCGGGCACTGCTCGAGGGCCCGGGGTCAGTAGGGAGCCCCATGAGATGCCCTTGGTACCTTTTTCATAGGCTTTTTTGAGTTTGGGCAAGGACACAGGGGCCCCATGATCCCCAATTGCCCGGGGGCCCCATGAGTTTTCAGTCCGCCCCTGGCTGTACATTGGGTTTTTAGGAGGCTAATTAAAGACATATTCAGGTAATTACAATACTTGCAAAAATAAACAAAAAAACAAAACAAAATAATAATGCTTTAATACAAAGGTACAGTAATTTGTGCAATTTTATCTGCCTGGAGCTTTGCTTTAAGTTAGCAAGTTATGCTCAAGAAATATACTAAAATGAAGAATAAATATGTATGCAAAACTTCTATATGTCTACCAAGCATAAGCTATTTGCATTATTTTCCATTTGAAAACAAAAGCCATAACAAACATTTCCCATAAGGATTCCCAGAAGCTGCATGAATGTTTCCACTTTCTAGCTAAAGCAATGGCTGTTTTGCACTATGTTTTGGGGTTTATTTCGTTTTTTTGATGATTCAGTCAATTTCCCTAAATCTAAGAAGCTCTGTGGGTTTACACTAACAAAAGTTTTGTTCTTCTATTTGTGTCAAAATTAAGAAGTGGTAACAATGTCAGCAGCTTTCCAAAAAAAAGATGCTCACTGAAGTAAAGGGAAATAATTAGGGAGTGTCAAGCTTTATCTACTTGAATGTGTCATTTCCTGAAAAGCACCATCTCTCTGTGAGTCAATGATGATTTCTCTAGGAAGAGTCTGCCAATATCAGAGACAGCAATGTCACAGTTGGCTCTTATTTAGTCATTTGGTGGCATGCATTTAGCCATTGTGCAGCCAACATTTCTATACCTCTCCATCACTGATATCAACGCATGCACATTCCAAAGACCAAGCAGGAAAATAAGTCAAGATTATTGTAATTGTATGCTGCCTTCCATACAGTGTCACTCTGGGTCTGTTTAGATTGTAAGCTCTTACGAGCAAGGCCCTCTTAATCCTCTTGGTTTTATTGTATTGTAACTGTACTGATTCCCTTTATATTGTAAAGCACCGCACAAACTGTTGGACCTACAGTCATGGCCGAAATTGTTGGCACCCTTGATATTTTTCCTGAAAATCAAGTATTTCACACAAAAAAGGTATTGCATTAACACATGTTTTGCTATACACATGTTTATTCCCTTTGTATGTATTGGAACAAATATAAAACAGAGGCAGAAAAGCAAATATGACATAATGTCACACAAAACCCCAAAAATGGGCTGGACAAAAGTATTGGCACCCTTAACTTAATATTTGGTTGCACACCCTTTGGAAAACATAACTGAAATCAGTCGCTTCCTATAACCATCAATAAGCTTCTGACACCTCTCACCCGGAATTTTGGACCACTCTTCCTTTGCAAACAGCTCCAGGTCTCTCTTATTGGAAGGACACCTTTTCCCAACAGCTATTTTAAGATCTCTCCACAGGTGTTCAATGGGATTTAGATCTGGGCTCATTGCTGGCCACTTCAGAACTCTCCAGCGCTTCTTTGCCATCCATTTCTGAGTGCTTTTTGACGTATGTTTGGGGTCATTGTCCTGCTGGAAGACCCAGGATCTTGGACGCAAACCCAGCTTTCTGACACTGGGCCCTACAGTGCGACCCAAAATCCTTTGGTAATCCTCAGATTTCATGATGCCTTGCACACAGTCAAGGCACCCAGTGCCAGAGGCAGCAAAACAACCCCAAAACATCATTGAACCTCCACCATATTTTACCGTAGGTACTGTGTTTTGTTCTTTGTAGGCCTCATTCCGTTTTCGGTAAACAGTAGAATGATGTGCTTTACCGAAAAGCTCTATCTTGGTCTCATCTGTCCACAAGACGTTTTCCCAGAAGGCTTTTGGCTTACTCAAGTACATTTTGGCAAACTGTAGTCTTGCTTTTTTATGTCTCTGTGTCAGCAGTGGGGTCCTCCTGGGTCTCCTGCCATAGCGTTTCATTTCATTTAAATGTCGACGGATAGTTCGCGCTGACACTGATGCTCCCTGAGCCTGCAGGACAGCTTGAATGTCTTTGGAACATGTTTGGGGCTGCTTATCCACCATCCGGACTATTCTGCGTTGCAATCTTTCATCAATTTTCCTCATCCGTCCACGACCAGGGAGATTAGCTACAGTGCCATGGGTTGCAAACTTCTTGATAATGTTGCGCACTGTGGACAAAGGCAAATCTAGTTCTCTGGAGATGGACTTGTAACCTTGAGATTGTTGATATTTTGCCACAATTTTGGTTCTCAGGTCCTCAGACAGTTCTCGTCTCCTCTTTCTGTTGTCCATGCTTAGTGTGGCACAGACAGACACACAATGCAAAGGTTAAGTGAACGTCTCTCCTTTTTATCTGCTTTCAGGTGTGATTTCTATATTGCCCACACCTGTTACTTGCCCCAGGTGAGTTTACAGGAGCATCACATGCTTGTAACATTCTTATTTATCCGCAGTTGTGAAAGGGTGCCAATACTTTTGTCCAGCCCATTTTTGGAGGTTTGTGTGACATTATGTCGAATTTGCTTTCTTTCCTCCCTTTTTTTGTTTTGTCCCAATACACACAAAGGGAATAAACATGTGTATAGCAAAACATGTGTTAATGCAATACGTTTCGTGAGAAATACATGATTTCCTGGAGAAATATCAAGGGTGCCAACAATTTCGGCCATGACTGTATATAAACCTGTATTATAATAATATTAATAACAACTTAATCATACATTTCAATTACAGCAACATCAACAAACAATAAACCTCACTAATGACAGCAAGAGGGAAAAAGGAAACATTCTATTTTGAAATCTGCTTCTACAGCCAGGCAAAGGTCATTGAGGACATTTGTATCTATTATATAGCATAATTTATTCCAAATGTACATGAAAACATTTTACTGTACATGCTGTAAGTCTTTGTTAGCTCTATGCTGTCCCCCACAGGCGGTTTTCTTTATGGCAGTTTTCCAAATAGGTAACCAAAATTTCTTGATCACAAAGCTACAGACAGATTTCTGTATATTAGTATGCGGATGTGAGTTGCACCAAGGTTTTTCTAAACTGCCACAGACTATTATTACTAAAATATTTCTCCAAAATTGTAAACCTTTAACTACCAGTATGTGAAAAGATTACTGCAAAATAAATTCAAAATGAAGCCCTAACAAAGAAAAGTGCAAAATAATGCTACAATGTAAGTAGATTAGAAACAGAACATGGACTATGAGCTCCTTTTTAAGGTTTATCTAATGCTAAAATTTTTAGTAGATTAGGGAACGGTTAACCCCTTTATGCTGCCTCCCAGCAGCCCTGGGCTTTAATGCAGGGAGGTGACAGGGCTTCCCAATCCCATGATTGGTTCTCACAGCAGTCAGTTTCATGATCGGGAGCCTGTCTTGAGCAGAAGCTGTGAGCAAGAGCTGTCAGTAACAGCTCGGTCAGTGTTCTGGAAGAGCATTTTGTGCAAACCCTCAGATTGCCCATTCTACCAGCCTCCATACCAGGGGCGGACTGACCATTTGGAAACTCGGGTACTGCCCGAGGGCCCAGGGTCAGTAGGGGGCCCCATGAGATGCCCCTGGTACCTTTTTAATAGGCTTTTTTGAGTTTGGGCAAGGACACAGGGGCCCCATGAACCCCTATTGACCGGGGGCCACATGAGTTGTCAGTCCACCCCTGCTCCATACATTTGCATTACATGGCTGATAAAAGTTTGAAACCCTTGTCGCTTTTTCTTGCCACCTGTGTTTCCTGGTAGAGAATTCCCTTTACCCAATCCCCTGTGGGTCCAACAGAAAGGGATAGGAAAACTCTGTCAAGTGGGATAAATCCCCCCTTAAAAGCTCTCACCAGAACAAGTGTCTCAGTTGGAAGATCTGCTCTCTATTCCTGTTCTGAAGATGACTACAATTCTTGGATTTTCTTTTACTTTCATTCCCTTGTGACAATGGCCACCAGTACAAATAATGAGGGGGGGGGGCAGACAGTAATAAAAACATACCAGACAAATCAGGTCTTCTTATTAGATTCCTTTATTGCTAACCAAAACTACACTCAGGGAAATTCATAAAGAGTGCCTGTGAAACTCTTTAAAATTCCATCATGCCTCACCACTAAAAATGTCAATGCAGAAATGAATTTATGTACCTGTTGTACATGAATTTGGGGCATGTGCCATCTGCAGAAACACACTAAGGCTTGGTTCACATCTGTGCAGGTGGTATTGCTGCAGGACCCACACAAATACCTGCAGCCCCACCACCCACACAGGAATGCAGGACCCGCGAGCGGGTGCCATTAATTCTAATGGAACACTGCCAGCACTGGAAATCGCAACAATACTGAGAACCTCGGTTCCTGTGCAGGCTGCGATTTCTGAAGAAGTGCAGGGACTTCTTCCCTGTGTGTCCTGGGGCATGAGACTTCATTCAAATGAATGGGCTCTCCTGCCCGTGCAAATTGCAGCGCACATGGCCACACATATGTGAATCTGGTGTAAGACCGGAGTGTCCATACGCACACTCCATCCTCAGTGCAGCTGTACCACAGGCAGCAAACAACTGAAGATTTTTGAAGCTGGATAGGTGAAACCTGATGAGTTCCTCATCAGGTTTGCTCCCGTTGTATTGACAGCAGGCAATGTGTGCAACCATACTCAACAGACAGCTTGAAACTGGTTATAGAATTCATCCATGGCTTGATGTCAATTACAAGGAGAGGGTGGACCTGATGGAGGACTTGTTTCCCTGCCTCCCCATCAGGCTTCACCCGCTAACAGCATTACTGGTTGCTAGGAGCATGTTGGTTCTGAAGCTGACAGAGTCCTTGACAGCCAGTGACAGGTGGGGAGGGGAGGAGGTAGTGGCAGCAAATATGTTTCCTGCTACACAGTGTTCAGAGACAGGCACTCTACCTGTCTCTGTAAGGCAAGTTTGAGTTTGTCCTAATTACCTCCAGTTTTGTTATCCATGAACTGAGGGTAGTTATAATTTAATTTGGTGCAGTAACACTCATTTTTTTAAAGAGACGCAAATAAGAACTAAATGACTGCTGCACAACTCAGTAAATCTACCGAAACTGGCTGCAGGGCTGACACAGGACTCTCAGGATCATACTGCCAGAAAAATGGAGCAAGTGCTTTATTGAATTCCCCTGATTATATCTGCACTCTAGGACAATGCAAAAAGGATTATCTCAGAGGATCAGATGGAAGCTTGTCTGTACTGAAGAGTCTGGCTCCTATCCAGATCACTGACAGGTAATCATTAGGACGTATCTCAGTCACTGAAGGATACGTTTACACTTTCACTTTGTACCGGAAAAAAATGCTAATAGAGATACAAAGTTTCTGTTCACTCAGGTTGCTATTAAAGCCTGCATATAGTCTCAAATTTGTAAGAAGGCAAGCTCAGAAACCTCAGCTCTGTACTGATATACGTGTATTTGCTGATTCCAGTGATATTCACTGGCATCACTATACATTGACAGGGCTTCTAAACCCTCACCACCCTACCAAAAAAAATGCCTTTAGATACACTTAAAGTGGAACTAAACCCTCCTATTGTTTTTCAGTCAGGGAAACTGCCATCATAGCCTCTGTTTGATCTTCAACTGCCATTATGCTGCACTAGTCATTTGATGGTTTCACAGTTTGGCACAAGCCAAAGTGACAGTTACATTCCCAGCATGTACCAGGAAACTGTTAAACTGGTGGATTTAGTCACTGGTCACACTATTTGCTATTTAAAATTGTGTGATTAGTGTGCAATTTCAGCGCAATTTCTGAAGACTTTATTGCTACTTGTGAAGATTTTCAATGATTTCTTGCAATTTGCAATGCAATTTCCATTATATTCTATGTATGTGAAATTACAACAAAAATGCAGAAAAAGTAATGCAAGAACTACTTTAGAAATCAGGCTGCAGCAAATGTTAAGACATTGACATTCACATACATTAGATGCAATTTCCGGTGCAATTTCAGTTCCCAAATTGCACCTGAAATTGCACTGGCACGACCGGGCACTTAGTTCCACCCCATTCCGCCCGCAGAGAGAGAGTTAGTCAAGCACTAACCTTAGCCTCTCCGGAAAACAGCCGGCCATCCCTGGAGCCAAGGCCAATGTCTTCCTTCCTTGTATGGGAAGCTTACAACATCCAGTATCACGCAGCCTCCCTGGTTTCCACGGCAGAGTCTCACCAAGTCCCCATCCCTGTCACATGTATGTCTTCTTCTGGGGAAGGGAGGCAGCAGCCCCCCCTGAAAATTTCTGCCCTAGGCAAATGCCTTGTTTGCCTTGTGGTAAATACACAACTGATTTTATGACACCAGGTTCTTGGGATGCGTACAACATTGACTTAATAACTATGTGGATTGGGAACTGTACACTGCAGATAGGAATTGGGAGCATCCACATAGATGCAATAATGCAGGTCAGTCCTGGTTTTGGCATCTAAGTCAACCCAGCTTTGCACAATATTTGTTTTTGTTTTATGCCAAAATAATGCTTGGCTATTTTCAAACCAACGTAGGCAAATATTTGATATTGATATACTTGGTATTACATAAAAGCTAATCAAATAAACTAAAAGGAAAACAATCTCAATGTGTCAAATCATAATGCCAAATTTCCTGTTTCAATTTGTTTGTAATAATATACCTCTTTGTGGTTCTCTTTTCTGTAAAGCAGGTGAGTGTTATAGGTGTTCAGTCTAGACAGTGATGGGGCAACCAATACTTTGTGTTATCCAATCAAGGGCTTCTTATAGTAGAACTGAAGACTAAACTTTGGAAGATTTCCCTCCATTCCTGTTTTAGTAGCCACTCAAAATTTGGAGTTTTCTGTCACGTTCTGTGATAACGGTCCCCGGGACAAACAGAGGGGGTGAATCTCAGTGTGGCCTAGTGGATAGCACTTCCACCTGGCAGTACTAGAGTCACTGGTTTGAATCCCAACCACAGCACCACCTGCCTGGAGTTTGCATGTTGTGCCTGTGTGGGCTTCCTCCAAGTACTCCAGTTTCTTCCCACACTCCAAAGACATGCTGGAAGGTTAATTGGATCCTGTCTAAATTGGCCCTAGTATGTGTATGTATGAATGTGAGTTAGGGACCTTAGATTGTACACTCCTTGAGGGTTAGGGACTGATGTGAATGTACAAAATATATAAGTAAAGTGTTAGGGACCTTAGATTGTATGCCCCTTGAGGGTTAGGGACTGATGTGAATGTACAATATATATGTAAAGTGTTAGGGACCTTCGATTATATGCCCCCTGAGGGTTAGGGACTGATGTGAATGTACTATATATATGTAAAGTGTTAGGGACCTTAGATTATATGCCCCTTGAGGGTTAGGGACTGATGTGAATGTACAATATATATGTAAAGTGTTAGGGACCTTAGATTATACGCCCCTTGAGGGTTAGGGACTGATGTGAATGTACAATATATGTATGTAAATTGATGGCACTATATAAGTACTTAAAATAAATAAATCTCCCGATTGGGTACACATACAACAATAAAAACCACAAAGGTGTTCTAATATCCAACAATAAAAACCACAAAGGTGTTCTAATATCCAAAAACTGAAAAAATTGTTTCGCCTTTAGTTATACTTTAGGCAATTCTACAACTTTGTGGCAGTGATTTAACAAAATGTAATGATACTTATAAGCTGCAAACAGTCTAAAACTGATTTACAGTATTTTTAAGTTATTGCAATTTTTAGAAATGTAGATTGATCTAGCTTGGCACGGGCACCATTCAGGAACACTCTGCAGTTTTCTCAATGAACGAAAAGCTTTCTCTGACTGGACAAGGTGGAAAGACAGGGCAGTGACATCATGGTCTCCACATTGTCCAATCAGAGAGCCTGTTACATAAAAAAAAATGCAAAGTGTTCTCTGAATGGTGCCTGTACAGAGCATTCACCTGCCTTCATTAAGCAGAAGGCAGCTGCTCTGCATGGGATCTGGAAGCTAGTGGAGAACACTAGCAGTGGTGACTATTACAGGGATTTCCACTTTTCATGGGGATCCCACCGTTATAGCAGATACAAACGTACATTGATCTTACCTGGATGTAAAATTTGCCATACCTAAACTTCAACTTTAACTATGGAACACTACCAAAATGTTATTTTTGAGCTTTCGATGAACTACCACCAAAGCAGTCTTTACAGCTGAACTCTGGGATTAACTAATTCTATTTATATACAGGAGTCATGTGTACTTTTCCTTGAATCTTGGTGTGCTTTGTGTATTTCTTCCAAATCTTTACAGTAATCCAGCCTGAAACATTGCCTCTCTGCAGGTGCTTCCTGTAGTAAAGACCAGTCACTGCCGCTCTCTCTCCTTATGAAGGGTGACAGGTCTTGTCTCCACCCCTCCTGTAGTTTTCTACAGGCACCCTGTAGTGGGTGGGGCTGCTATGCTCCTCCCACAGCCCTGCTTTCTGCACAGGCTATGTACAGCATATTGATGATGTCACTGCTACATTTATATGAAAATATCTACATTTGCAAAGGCAGTTTGTGCATGCAAAGTAGATTTAAATCCTTTGTGGCTATTACAGAATATTTTTTAATGGAAAATTTTGTGCCCCAAATTCAGCTTTAAATCGATCCTCAACACAGCAAGAAGGTCTCTCTCCCACACCTGGGACAACTGTGACAATCATAATTCTGTTGTGATCCTTCTGCTTTCTCTCTGAAATACATTCTCTTTTGAATGATCCATTAGGTGTCTATTGACACAATTATTACGGTGTCACAACACCCTTTGTTTTAAAAAGAAAAGATGAAGAATGGTCTTCAAAGAGAAGCACAGGAATTACAGCTCTGACTTGAGCCCTGAACACCACCGCCATATTGGAAGAGATATTCCCACTGAGCTATGGCCAGCAGTAAAGACCAGTAAAGAACTGAAATTCTTGAAAGTCTATTCAAAAACAAAATCAAACTGGGTGGAATTCAGTCTTTTAAAGTAACTTAACTTGTACACACCCAGTGAATATATCTAAACAGTAAGTTTGGCATTGTGATAATATTTTTACTAGCGACATATTTTATATTGTTTATATAATGCTTGAGGTCTACTAAGGAATTTGACTCTTCTCTTACAGGAGGTTTGCTTTTTCCTATACTCTTTGGTTGACTTTTATCTATTTTTATTTAAAGTCATATGAAACCCAAAAACAAAAATGTCATATATTGCAGTTTACCAATTTCTAGATGTTGTAGCTGTATTAGTTTTCTTTTCTTTTTGAGGCTTTTATCCTTTGTTTTCACATATTGATCCTGCCAGTAAGTCTGTTATTTTTCAGCCTTCTTTAAAGTGGACAGATTTTTTTTTTTGCCATCTGTGTCCCATTGCAGAGATTTCCCTTCACTTCCTGTAACATGCACTATATTGCCAAAAGTATTGGGACGCCCACCTTTACACGCACATGAAATTTAATGGCATCCTAGTCTTAGTCCTCAGCATTCAATATTGAGTCGGCCCACCCTTTGCAGCTATAACAACTCTTCTGGGAAGGCTGTCCACAAGGTTTAAGGGTGTCTATGGGAATGTTTGACCTTTCTACCAGAAGTGCATTTGTGAGGTCAGGCACTGATGTCGGACGAGAAGGCCTGGGTCACAGTCTCTACTCTAATTCATCCCAAAGGTGTTCTATTAGGTTGAGGTCAGGTCAGTCAAGTTCCTCCACCCCAAACTTGATCATCCATGTCTTTATGGACCTTGCTTTGTGCACTGGTGTGCAGTCATTTTGGAACAGGAAGGGACCATCCCCAAACTGTTCCCACAAAGTTGTGAGCATGAAATTGTCCAAAATGTCTTGGTATGCTGCCACCTTAAAAGTTCCCTTCACTGGAACTAAGGGGCCAAGTCCAACCCCTGTCAAACAACCGCACACCATAATCCCCCCTCCACCAAACTTTACACTTGGCACAATGCAGTCAGACAAGTACCGTTCTTCTAGCAACCGCCAAACCCAGACACGTCCATCAGATTGCCAGACATAGAAGCATGATTCATCTCTCCAGAGAACACATCTCACTGCTCTAGAGTCCAGTGTTGGCGTCCTGTACACTACTGCATCCGACGCTTTGCATTGCACTTGGTGGTGTAAGGCTTGGATGCAGCTGCTCGGCCATGGAAACCCATTCCATGAAGCTCTATTCTCATTTGTATTGTGCTAATCTGAAGGCCACACAAAGTTTGGAGGTCTTTAGCTATTGACAGTTAGCAACTTCTGTGCACTGTGTGCTGCAACATGCGCTGACCCCGCTCTGTCATTTTCCGTGGCCTACCACTTCGTGGCTGAGTTGCTGTTGTTCCCAGTTGCTTCCACTTTGTTATAATACCACTAACAGTTGACTGTACAATATTTAGTAGCAAGGAAATTTCATGGATGGACTTATTGCACAGGTGGCAACCTATCACGGTAGAACGCCTTAATTCATTGAGCTCCTGAGAGCGATCCATTTGTTCACAAATGTTTGTAGAATCAGTCTGCATGCCTAGGTGCTTGTTTTTTTTTTTTACCTGTGGCCATGGAGGTGATTGGAACACCTGGATTCAATGATTCGGAGGGGTGTCCCAATACTTTTGGCAATATAGTGTAACTAAACAGGAAATGAGAGGAAATCCCTGCAAATTAAGGGAATCCCTAGGGGACCCCCAGGTCGCCAGAACTAGTGTTCCCATTGGAAGATTCCCCCTCTGTTACTTTTCTTGGGATTTTCTTTTACTTTCACTTTGGATGATAATGGTAAACAGGACAAATAGGGAGGGTAAATCTTCCTAACAGGGGCATGGACAGCAATGAAAAAAAAAACCTGACAGGGGTTCTAATCCCTCTGCACTCTTGCCTTTAGTTATACTTTAATATAGAAGAGACATGCTTTGTCCCTTCTGCATTAAAGTGGTTCTAAAAGCTCAAAGTTTTTTACCTTCGTGCATTCTATGCCTGCCACCTGAAGAATTCAGCAGCTGGGTGGGGTGCTCGGGGACAGCACAAATCACTGGAACTGAGGTTAGTATAGTTCTGCTCTAACAGACTAAGCTGTTCAGCAAAAGTAGCAGTTAGAGTTTTGAGAAAAAACCATTTAACTATGCTTACAACAATCAGCTTTTATTCATTTATGTAAAACCTTTATCCCAACAGGAAAAAAAAACCTGTTGCTGTAACTGCATAAAGTGGAACTACATTGTATCTAAGCACCACAAACCAAAACTGCTACCTAATTCCTTTTTACCCCGTTTGCGCCGACAATACGCAAATATGTGGCTGGTGGGCCTTGATGCCAAGAGGCTGCATATTTGTGTATACAAATTTAAACAAATATGTGCTAAGAGCATGCACCCTTTGCACTCCCAGCACAGTTACTGGCGCCTGACAGAAAGCTCCCAATCACTACTTGCGATCAGGAGCTTTCCGATCATGTGTCCGCTGTGACAGTCAATCACGGCAGTCACATGCTCTAAAATCCCGCCTCCTGGTACCAGAAACTCTTTAAAGGGTTGGGAAGTGTGGCATTAAGGGGTTTATATTCAAAGCTAACTTCCCCAACTATCCATGTCTCCATGCTTTATTTTGCTGTGAAATCACTTACAAAACACCCCCTAGCATTTCTGGCTGTGCCCATCTTGAGTAAGAGATGATTCATGTGGCATTTACTTCCTGGAATCAATCTGCCATTAGCTCAGGCATGCAGGCAGGAGGGTGTGCTTAGCTGAGAAAACCACTCCTCCCCTCCAGAAGACTCTCGAAGGCATGGAAACCAGGAAGTAACTGAAGAAATGTGAAAAAAACCCAGCTTAACACAAGCACACTTTTCTATCCATTTACTAATGTTAGCAGCATAAGGATTTACAATAGCCAATGTTGATTGAGAGAGTGAAGTTCTGCTTTAAGAAGTGTTAGCTAGAGTTCAGCTTTAATTTGTTATTTATCTAAATCTGCTGCTTTGTCTATCATTACCCTCCCCTTAGGCTGACAATGCTGCTTTCCATATGGTATTTGCCTTGTCTTTTCATCCAGAGTGGAGAGCCGGCTATACTGTCTTAGTCATTGGTGGGGTGGGAGATAGCATATCCGTAAGGAATCATTAGAGGATACCGTCCAAATATGACCGGTTCAGCAGGGACCAGATCAATTTTGATCAATGTATAGGCAGACTGCTTATACACATGCCGATCTATCAGTTGACAACCAGCCTGTCAAGTTTTCCCTGAGCAATGCAAGACTGATCAGTGTATTCTGATGGTGGGGAAGGCTCCCCGCTGTCAGAATACATTGCCAAAGAGGAAGGGATTCTCCCATCCACCTTAAATGTGGATCAGAGCATTTTTTTTTCATTGAACAAAAAAATGATCACTGTATGGGCTGCCTAAGACAGGAAATGCGTTACCAACCAGATCACCAGGTGAAAATGAAAAAAGTCTAAAAAAGAAAGGGAAAGTAATAAAGTACCCAAATTAAGAGATTGGTAAACTGCAATATATTACATTTTTGTTTGAGGTTTAATACCGATTTATGGATCCATCATGTACATCCTTGCAATATTCAGATTTTTATTTAATGTACATACAATGACAGATTCTAAACCTAACTACTCCAGTGTCCTGTGGTTATAATAAAACCAGTAGTGTAAAACATAAGCAATAGCAGGCCAGGCTGACACTTTCCCTGTCAGAACACATGGTGCTCAGATGTTACATACAGAATCAATCTAGAGCCTGTGATCCATGGACATGTGGCCTGTGTTAGTCACTGGTGGAGTGGAAGATAGTGTATCCTTAGGGAACCATTAGAGGATATTTCCCAATAGCAAGCAGTCCTGTAAATTAAAACACATCAATCATTTTATTCGCACAGTAGTCTGGTCTCAATATTACCCATTTGCATTACTGGCCTTTACCTCTAAGGAAACAATTTGCAGTCTATATAGCAGAGATCTGTTGCATCATAAACAGAAGTAATAAAGGCATTAGACATACAAATCATAAACTGCCCCTTGCAATGGTTGGATTGGCATTCTGCTCAAGCTCCCAAGAGGCTGCCTTACCATTACCAGTCATGTGACCAAATCAATAGCGCAGGATACATTACTGCTTGCATAGTCATTGATTGTATGACAAAATAGAGGGTGCAGCGTACTTATCCATCAGCTGGTGATTACACAATAAAGCAGACCTAATTAGAAAAACAACACTGATTGCCCTAGGTCACCACAAACAGAACAAGACTACAGCATGCTTTAACTATTCATTGTGTACATCTAATAACAGAGAAATGGAAGCCATCCATCCAATCTCATCGAATGATTGCACGCATACTATTCCCATTAGAATGTAAGTGATCTGCTTTATATCAGCTACATCATTTGCAGTGACACATTTCACAGGATGACCTTAGGAAAAAAATGACTGTATAAAAATGCATGGTTTGACCAGTCCAGCAAAAAGGCATAATCAGGTTTTTGTGAACCAAGGTGTGATGGGTAGATAAGGGGTTAAGAGTGCGCTCCTTAGGGAAGGATAAGATTTTACCATGACCCACATCTCAGGTCCTTGTACATAGCTGTAATTATTCCCTCCCACACCTTAGCAAGGGAACAAGAAGCTGCAAACTCCTCTGCAATAAAACACCCTTTGATACAGCAAGCAGAAATTATTTTAAGTAACAACCATTAGCAGAGCACTGCAACAAAGTACAGCAATACATAATGTCAATGTCAAGGCTGAGCGTCCTACCGAACAAATCTGCTCACCTGAGTGGGAGCATACATTTTCTATATCTCCAGCAACATAGGGAAAACATTCAATGGAAATGTATTGAAGACATACACAGTATAATTACTAAACAGAGATGGAATGTGGAGCATTGTTTATATTATGCATCCTGTTGTATAAATCAGATAGAAACCATTAAATAACACTGCATAATAGTTTTACCCTAACAAAAACAAGCCAGAAAATATCAACATCACTGACTTGTTTTCATGTTAGGAACTCAGGAAAAAACTGGCTCTACACAGAAACCAATTAGCAATATTATATAAACCCCAAGGGGGCAAAAACTTCACAAAACTGGAGAAACTACCTTCACTCCAGGCTATTGTGAAATAAACAAAAGGCTTTAGGTATCCTACACAAAAATATTAAACAACTAAAGACAGGATCAATCCATACACACAAAATATGAATAATATACTTATTTAGTTACATGATTGCACTACAAAACCCTAAGACCCCTTTCACACGGGGGTCCAAAGTTTTTCAGGCGGGCCTGATCTGACGATCCATTCACCCCTGTGGACCGTTAGATGCAATTGGACTTGTGCTGGCTGCTCATAAAGCAGTGTAGGTTATGTCCATGTCCACTCTGCATAGACTGATGGATAGGGAACTGTCATCCACCTGCTCTGCTCTGATCAGCAGGGGATCAGTGAACAGATTCTCTGCTGATCAAAACAGAGTCTGCTCTATGTGAAAGGGGTCTAACCTATATTTATGTGACTGTAAAGCTTTGGGTTTTTTTTTTATTAAAATAACAAACATGTCACACTTACCTGCTCTAGTTTTGCACAGAGCAGCCATGATCTTCCTCTTCTCCGGCCCCTGATGGCACTTCTGGCCCTCCCCCCTGCCGAGTGCCCCAGAGCAAGCTGCTTGCTCTGGGGACACTTGTGCATGCTTTCTCCCAAGCCAGCCCTGTATGTCCATAAGACACACAGAGCATGGCAGGGTCCTGACCCCACTCCCTCCTCACTGGCTGTGACTGACAGCAACAGCTCCCACTGCTGTGTCTCAGCCAGTGAGGAGTCAGAGCCTGGGGAGAGCTTCTGTTCTCATGCAAAGAGCTGGAACACGATCAGACTCAGGTAAGTATGATGGGGGCCATGGGGGGAAGCTGCACACTGAAGGTTTTTTACCTTCATGAATGGCTTTAAGGTTTAGGGGGGGCAATCATTTGAAACAAGATTTTTTTTTTTTTTTTCGTATATATTGATTTTGTCTTTTGTTTCATATTTCTGGGCATGACACCTAAAGCTCTTCATACATTCTTTCTTTTACTTGTTCTCATTTTACCCTGATCATAAAATATTTGAGTCTTTCAGATTTATTCAAGTAGCTTCATCCAAAGTACTATGACCCACAGCAGCCAAGTACTATGACCCACAGCAGCCAATCAGACACATCAGGAAAAATAAATTGTATTAGTGTATTATATTACTTAGTACATCATCAGTGTGCTCTGAACTGCTAAATGTTTAAACTGTTATTGTATCACTAACTAACCCTACAGGCACATTAATACCTGCAGTACTCGTTACCTCCCTTCTGAAAAGCAATCCACCATGGATGAGCAGCAGCAGAGCAGTGGTTGCCAGGCATTACTGCCACCTCCTGAATTCCCATTTGTTGACAACTGAACAGGGATTTTCTACATAAATACTGTGCTGCCATCACAAGCCAAGCATTTTGCTCGCGGTTATGGCGTGGTCCTATTAACATGAATGGGTTGCCCTATGCTGTGGTACTGTCCACCGAATGTGACATAGAGTATAATTTTTGCCACTGCATGTGTAAGACTCTGAGGAGCTGCAATTTATCTTTTAGGTGGGCATTTTGGGAAGGTCGGGGGGGGGGGGGGGTACAAAAAGAATGTGGTTCATGCACCAGTCTTTACTGCCCCCCAGCCACCTGTGTGTACAAGGCCTAACCCTCTTGTAAGTAAATGTTAAAGCATGGACATTTGTTTAGACACTTAAACATTAAAAATGGTTTGAAAAGTAAACCAGTAGCAGCCAAGATTTGATTTAATTATTACAATTCAAATGTTATTTTCTGCAGGTATTTATAGTGCTGACAATTTATACAGCGCTTTACATTCCCATCAGTCCCCGCTTTCATAGAGTTTAAAATCTAAGGTCCCTAAATTACAGTCATACATAATATACTAAGACCAATGTAGACAGGAGTCAATGAAACTACCAGCACGTCTTTGGAGTGTGGGAGGAAACCGGAGGAAATACATGCAAGCACAGGGAGCACATGCAAACTCCATGCTTGTAGTGTCCTGGTATGTATTTGCACTGAGAACCCCAGTGTTGCAAGGCATGAGTACTAACCACCAAGCCACCATGCTGCCAAAAATATTTCAATGAGGCTCCTACCGACAACCAAAAACGTTTTCTTTTCAAAAGCACTGAACGTGATATAATTTCTGTTATAATATGCACCAATACTTTTCTTTTTATATAAACTAAGCCAAGACATTTATCTGTGAAGATAAAATATGACTGCCCAGATAAATAAAAATGTGAATTGCGTTACCATGACAAGCTGTATACACTATTCTAAAGAAGATACATGTTCACTATGATGTAGATGCATCGATATAATAAAAAGGATCACCTATAGATGGAGTATTTTATGGTGGTCATACACCTTTTGATAAAAAAACAATCAAAATTTTGTGCTATCTCACTTTGTGCAACAAACACTCATCAACTATGCAGCACAGTGGCTAAATAGTTAGCACTTCCCCCTGGCAGTACTAGGGTCCTTGGTTCAAATCCCAACCATGGCACTACCTGCCTGGAGTTTGCATGTTTTCTCTGTGCCTGTGTGGGCTTCCTCTGGGTAGTCCAGTTTCCTCCCACACTCCAAAGACATGCTGGCAGGTTAATTGGATCCTGTCTAAATTGGCTCTAGTATGTATGAAAGTAAGTTAGGGACCTTAGATTGTACATTTCTTGAGGGTTAGAGTCTGATTTGAATGTACAATATATATGTAAAGTGCTGCATAAATGTGTGGCACTATATAAGTACCTGTAATAATATACGCTCATTTTAGCACTGGTGCTATATACTGACATTCCCAGTGTTAAACATTATATGTATATTTGGCACAGGAAATCTCAATATATAGGGGTCTTGCAGCATTTGTGCTAAAATTAGGGTATGATACACTTCAAAAAATGATCAATCTCTTCCTATAGGAATGATTGATCTAAGTTGTATAGTCAACAGCCAATTCGGTCAATAAGTGGGAATGGATTTTGGTTGATAGTTAAGATACGATTGTAACCTACGATGGTGAGTTAACAATCACATCTCTGTTTCCACCATGTGATCTCTCAGTCTGAATGACTGAAATACAATTGTATTCAAGGACAAAGTATCTCAGTACTGCCGAACGATGCAATAAATAAATCTGAATCGAAATCCATCAGAACTGAATTTATGGGTATTCAGTTGCAGATTTGAATGTTTTAGTTTAATTGCACATCAGTCAAATAACCAAAAAAAAAATCAGACATATTCAAATGACAGCTGTCCCTGCAGGCCACCAGGAACTGATTGGTAGGCTTCCTGTGCACACAAACACACTGGCCATGGAGAAGAATAGCTCTGAAAAAGCTTAGTCACCACAATACATGTCAGTCTGCCTGGCTGCTTCACACCCCGGCTGATAGGCCCCTAATGACAAGGCCGTTTGTATTATTGTAATGCCCACTCCTTTACAGCAATCCCCTGATCATGTATGATGTTACCCCATCAATCTCATACTGCACAGCATCCCCTCATCTCCAACAACGAAAGGGGAAGCAGTAAACTGCTTATTATTATCACCATCCTGATGCAGCAACAGATGAGTATGAACCTAGTCACCTCTGTAGAAGTGCAAACTTAGTGGCCATACACGCTCTGACAAATCATCCATGACTTTTGTCATCCATCTCTTAGTTGACACCCTGTGTGTCTGATATGCCACACATGGGTGAAGCGGGAATTGATCTATAGTTAAGATGCAATTGTAATCCATGAATGTAAATTATTGACAGCATCTCTATGTAATCTCATAATCTGATTGATGGAAATGCACCTTAGATTGTGCGCTCCTTGAGGACAGGGACTGATGTGAATGTACAATATATATGTAAAGTGTTAGGGACCTTAGATTGTATACCCCTTGAGGGTTAGGGACTGATGTGAATGTACAATATATATGTAAAGTGTTAGGGACCTTAGATTGTACACTCCTTGAGGGTGAGGGACTGATGTGAATGTACAATATATATGTAAAGTGTTAGGGACCTTAGATTGTACACCCCTTGAGGGTTAGGGACTGATGTGAATGTACAATATATATGTAAAGTGTTAGGCACCTTAGACTGTATGCCCCTTGAGGGTTAGGGACTGATGTGAATGTACAATATATATGTAAAGTGTTAGGGACCTTAGATTGTATGCTCCTTGAGGGTTAGGGACTGATGTGAATGTACAAAATATATGTAAAGTGTTAGGGACCTTAGATTGTACACCCCTTGAGGGTTAGGGACTGATGTGAATGTACAATATATATGTAAAGTGTTAGGCACCTTAGACTGTATGCCCCTTGAGGGTGAGGGACTGATGTGAATGTACAATATATATGTAAAGTGTTAGGGACCTTAGATTGTACACCCCTTGAGGGTGAGGGACTGATGTGAATGTACAATATATATGTAAAGTGTTAGGGACCTTAGATTGTACGCCCCCTGAGGGTTAAGGACTGATGCAAATGTCCAATATATATGTAAAGTGTTAGGGACCTTAGATTGTACACCCCTTGAGGGTTAGGGACTGATGTGAATGTACAATATATATGTAAAGTGTTAGGGACCTTAGATTGTACGCCCCTTGAGGGTGAGGGACTGATGTGAATGTACAATATATATGTAAAGTGTTAGGGACCTAAGACTGTATGCTCCCTGAGGGTTAAGGACTGATGCAAATGTCCAATATATATGTAAAGTGTTAGGGACCTTAGATTGTACGCCCCTTGAGGGTTAAGGACCAGGGGCAGACAGACCATTTGGAAACTCGGGCACTGCCCGAGGGCCTGGGGTCAGTAGGGGGCACCATGAGATGCCCCTGGTACCTTTTTCATAGGCTTTTTTGAGTTTGGGCAAGGACACAGGGGCCCCATGATCCCCTACTGCCCGGGGCTGTGAGTCCGCCCCTGTTAAGGACTGATGTGAATGCACAAAATATATGTAAAGTATTAGGGACCTTAGATTGTACGCCCCTTGAGGGTTAAGGACTTATGTGAATGCACAATATATATGTAAAGTATTAGGGACCTTAGATTGTATGCCCCTTGAGGGTTAGGGACTGATGTAAATGTACAATATATATGTAAAGTGCTAGGGACCTTAGATTGTACACCACTTGAGGGTTAAGGACTTATGTGAATGCACAATATATATGTAAAGTATTAGGGACCTTAGATTGTACGCCCCTTGAGGGTGAGGGACTGATGTGAATGTACAATATATATGTAAAGTGTTAGGGACCTTAGATTACTTGCCCCTTGAGGGTGGGGGACTGATGTGAATGTACAATATATATGTAAAGTGTTAGGGACCTTAGATTGTACACCCCTTGAGGGTTAAGGACTGATGTGAATGTCCAATATATATGTAAAGTGTTAGGGACCTTAGATTGTACGCCTCTTGAGGGTGAGGGACTGATGTGAATGTACAATATATATGTAAAGTGTTAGGGACCTTAGATTGTATGCTCCTTGAGGGTTAAGGACTGATGTGAATGTACAATATATATGTAAAGTGTTAGGGACCTTAGATTGTATGCCCCTTGAGGGTTAAGGACTGATGTGAATGTACAATATATATGTAAAGTGTTAGGGACCTTAGATTGTACGCCCCTTGAGGGTTAAGGACCAGGGGCAGACTGACCATTTGGAAACTCGGGCACTGCCTGAGGGCCTGGGGTCAGTAGGGGGCCCCATGAGATGCCCCTGGTACCTTTTTCATAGGCTTTTTTGAGTTTGGGCAAGGACACAGGGGCCCATGATCCCCTACTGCCCGGGGCTGTGAGTCCACCCCTGTTAAGGACTGATGTGAATGCACAATATATATGTAAAGTGTTAGGGACCTTAGATTGTACACCCCCTGAGGGTTAGGGACTGATGTGAATGTACAATATATATGTAAAGTGTTAGGGACCTTAGATTGTACGCCCCTTGAGGGTTAAAGGACTGATGTGAATGTACAATATAAAGTGCTGTGTGAATTGATGGAGCTTTATAAGTACCTGAAATAAAGTCTAAATTAATTGGAAGAAAAGTTCTGACTATTCAGTTTTGTTGGAATTGATGGGATAATGAAATCAAAGCGTGTCCCCACCATTGGAGTGGTGCAGAGTGTGATGTCATGATGAGGGATGGAGTGAGCACTTACCGGCAATCCTGAGCACAGCCCTCTCCGCCGGGTCCAGCACAGCCGCCCCCGAGCTCTTCCTCTTGCACCTCTCATGTCTCGGTAGGTTCCAGGGCAGAGTGTCACCCGGCGCCGGGGAGGCCGATCCTGACTTCTGGCTGAAGTCGTCATCATCGGAGAAGTCGGCCGAGGAAGACATGGAGCAGCGATAGGACGCCGTGCCCGAGCTCTGCAGAAGAACATACACACACGATCTGTACAATGATCGAGCAATCCCAGCATGGACGGAGCAGCAAGAAATACATACACATCGGAGGGTGACAGCGCGGCTTACCATGGTGTGACATTCAGGAGATCGCTGCCTGAGGACGAGAAATCATTTGGTGAGGATGGGCAACAGGAAATGATCCCAGCGATCAAACCATCTCCAATGACTGCAACCAAGCCTACAGCCAGCGGGAGCAGCACAGTGTCTGGCGCCCCCTACTGGACGTCCGTACACGTGCAGACTCCTGCGACAAGTAGAGAAACAGAAGCAGGGTGGCTTCCTTTGTTGTGATTAGCGAAGGCTCCTAATGGCTCTCTACCTCGAACATCCCACTTGCAGATCAGCCACTTATATCCGGGCTGTGTGCAGCACACAAAGAGCAGGAACTGGCTGGGCAGTGCACATCCCAGGAGAGAGCCCTTTATATACTCTGAGCACTCAGTGCTGCTGTCAGGACAGTGCCAGTAAACACGTTTCATCTCACTTTATAGCCTCTGTGCTGGCATCACTCCCCCATTATACAAGGCACATCTGCCTTTGGTCAAGGAGGACTGCCAGGGCTGCAGGACACCAGTGATGTCATTTCTGGGCAGCCTGTCATTGGGGGATCCTGTCCAGGACCTGTCACTATTTCATCTGATTACATGGACACCCTCCAAGCTGACATAAAAGGAGCTGAAATCAGGGGTCCACTCTATCCATCACTAGATATAGAGATAGTTCAACAGGTTGTAAAGTGTGTTAACCACTTACCCTCCAGAGGATTTACCCCCCTTCCTGACCAGACCATTTTGTGCGATAAGCACTGTGCTAATTTAACTGACAATTGCGCAGTCATGCAGCGCTGCACCCAAAATAAATTTACATCCCTTTTTCCCAAACAAATAGAGCTTTCTTTTGGTGGTATTTGATTGCCTGTGTATTTTTTATTTTTTTGCACTATAAACAAAATAATTGACAATTTTGAAAAAAATATATATTTTTTTACTTTTTGCTATTAAACATATGCAGTAAAAAATGATAAATTTCATCATAAATTTAGGCCAAAATGTATTCTGCTGTCTTTGCTAAAAACAAAATCCCAATCCGTGTAAATTAATTGGTTTTCGTGAAGGTTATAGCGTCTACAAATGGCAGTATATATACTGGATTTATTTTATTTTTATACCAGTAATGGCGGTGATCAGCGACTTATAGCGGGACTGTGGCGGGTATTCTGACACTGGGGAGAAACTGTCACTGACATCCCCAGTAACACTAATACAGTGATCAGTGGCAATAAAAATTTTGTCATAAATTTAGGCCAAAATGTATTCTGCTACATGTCTTTGCTAAAAACAAAAATCCCAAGACGTGTAAATTAATTGGTTTATGCGAATGTAATGTCGGTGATCAGAGACTTATAGCAGGACTGCGGCAAGCATTCTGACACTGGGGGGAGGAACTGACTAACTGTCACTGCCAATAAAAAGCACTGAAGCTGTACTAATGACACTGGGCAGGAAAGGGTTAACATTTGAGGTGGTCAAAGGGTGAACTGTGTGCTGTGCGTGTTTTACTGTGTGCTGTGCGTGTGCTTTACTATGTAAGCACGCTGCTTTGTATGGCTCTGCTATGCAGAGCCATACAAAGCAGCATGCTGGAGCTGACAGGGGAGAAATCTGTATTGTTTACATACAGACCTCTCCCCCCTCAGTGATACTCAGCGATCACAGGGTTCCGGCAGGGAATCACCAGCCGGGACCCCGTGATCAACAACTGAAGCCACCAATCACATGCAATTTCTGTGCAGTGCAATTTGAGCTATACATTTTGTATGGCTCAGATCGCACCACGTCTGCATCAAAATAGTGCAGGACCCCTTTTTTTTGTTCGCACCAGAATTGGATCACATGGGTATTCACACCCATGCGATCTGATTCTGCACATCGCACCATGTTTTGCGAGCCAATTTCAGAGTGTCATTAACATGCACACCCGCAGCAGTTCACATGAATGGGGTGCAATCATGATGCGGTGCGGAAGTTGCACAGAAACCGGTGTGAATTTCGCACCACATCAGTGTGAACCTGGACTTAATTATTTGCAGATTTGCTATCCTTAGATGTGATGGCTACATTAGTTTTATTTTTTTTATGATTTTTTTTTTCATTTATTTATTACATGTACTTATATAGCACCATCAATTTACGCAGAGCTTTACATATACAGTATATATACCTTGTACATTCACATCAGTCCCTAACCCTCAAGGAGTGTACAATCTAAGTAGGCTTTTTTCACCTGTTGATCTAGCCAGTAAGTCTGTTGTTATTCTAATTCCTTTAAAGTGGAACTTTAGTCAGAAAATTAAAGTGTTACTAAACCCAGGACCCTGCATTCATTATATCAGGTCTCCCACCGTACAAAGAACATGGAAATGCAATTATTTTAGTAAAGATAAACTGCTAAATATTTTTCTCATGAGCAGTATATAGCAGATTTGTGACTTTTATTAGTGTCCAACTGAGCAATAGTTAAAGCTTGTAGGAGGAGTTTTCATTCTGCTCTGACTGTCCTATGAGGCTGCATAACCTCTGACCCTCTGTCTGGACAGTGCTGACTAGCCCTGTGCTGATCACATGCACCCTCCCAAAGAAAACAAACTCTCTAGCCATATACACTAAACTGAGCATGTGCAGAGTGACTGATAAAGCTCTGTACTATCAGCAGGTGGATTGGATCAGAGGAGACAGAATCAAACAGCCTTTTTACACAAGGCAGAGGATTAACCCCTTATTTGCCACAGTGAGTATAACAAGCATCCTTTACTGCATATACAGACTGGTTTCACTGTCGTAGGTTTAGTAACACTTTAAGTCCTGCTAGAGCACTTAATTCTGGACCCCTTTGCAGGCATGGCTATGTAAAACACTAAAATTAGGTGCCTATACTGTTTAAAATTCAGTAATACACTGGGGATTATTTACTAAAACTAGAGCATGCAACATCTGGTGCAGCTTTGCATAGAAACCAATCAGCTTCCGGGTTTTATTGCCAAAGCTTAATTGAGCAAGCTGAAGTTAGAAGCTGATTGGCTACTGTGCACAGCTGCACCAGATTCTGACTACTCCAGTTTTAGTAAATCTCCCCCGCTGTCTCCCCATGTTCTGCACATGCTTAGCTGCTCTCTATTCTCGGCACTGTGCCTAAAATCAGAGCCACTAGAGCAGTGGTTCTTAACCTGGGTTCGATCGAACCCCAGGGGTTCGGTGAGTCAGTCTCGGGGGTTCGGCGGAGGTGACCCACACCCGACTCATATGATTTGTGGTGACATGCCCAGCTTGTCCATCATTGGCTGCAGGTGGTCACGCAACATCGCTTAGCCCAGTGGTCGGCAAGCCGCGGCTCTTGTGTGTCGGGCGCCCGCTCCCCTCCCTCCTCTCGGGCGGCAGGGACTCAAATGCAATGATTGGCCAGTCTCGCTGCCACTCACATCCTGATAGCCAGTGATTGGCTGTCAGGATGTGTGTAGGCGGGGCAGCGTGACGAACGTGAGAGGAGCTAGGCTCCTCTCACAGTCCGCCCTGAAGACCGGAACGGCGCGGGAATACAGCGAGAGGAACGCGCGGAGCAAAGGTAAGTGAATTGACACAGGGGGGACTTGGGGACTTAATATGGGGGATGAATTAATATGGGGAATGAATTACTATAGGGGGGATGAATTACTATATGGGGGATGAATTACTATATGGGGGATGAATTATTATATGGGGGATGAATTACTATATGGGGGATGTATTACTATATGGGGGATGAATTACTATATGGGGGATGAATTACTATATGGGGGATGTATTACTATGGGGGATGAATTACTATATGGGGGATGAATTATTATATGGGGGATGAATTACTATATGGGGGATGTATTACTATATGGGGGATGAATTACTATATGGGGGATGTATTACTATGGGGGATGAATTACTATGGGGGATGAATTACTATATGGGGGATGAATTACTATATGGGGAAGGAATTACTATATGGGGGATGAATTACTATATGGGGGGATGAATTACTATGGGGGATGAATTACTATATGGGGGATGAATTACTATATGGGGGATGAATTACTATGAGGGATGAATTACTATGGGGGATGAATTACTATATGGGGGATGAATTACTATATGGGGGATGAATTACTATGGGGGATGAATTACTATATGGGGGATGAATTACTATATGGGGGATGAATTACTATGGGGGATGAATTACTATATGGGGGATGAATTACTATGGGGGATGAATTTTCATACCGTTTGTTACAACATATCTTTGCGAGCAATCCTTTTCGAGGATGCTGGACATAAAGACGAAGAAAAGGAACAGACTTTGTTGCGAAAATGACATGAGAGTGGCACTTGCCAAGGTAATGCCGCGCATTTCTGAACTGGCCTCTGAAAGACAACAGCAGAAGTCACACTGATTTGCGGTAAATATTCATTATTTTGTTTTTGTGTGAAAATCATGTTTTAATGGTTTTGTTCTTTGTTCTTAATGGTTTTGTTCATTTTGTGCACCTATGTATAAATATATACCTATGTTTTGAATTTTAAAAATCATATTTTATTTTTCCAATTAAGAAGGGTTCGGTGAATGCGCATATGAAACTGGTGGGGTTCAGTACCTCCAAAAAGGTTAAGAACCACTGCACTAGAGGCTGATCTGTTGACAGTTTTAAGATTCACTGTTGCTGAAGGGGGAAGAAAGCAAGAGGAATGAGACAGACTGTGCTGAGGGAACACAGATTAGGGAGGAAGAGAAAAAAAATACAGCAGAGGTGACAGGACAAACTCTGCTGCCAGGGAGACACAATAAAGTTAAACTTACAAGGGGAGTGTCTTATCTTACTGTATCTCCCTGATATTCTCTCCTTTCTACATCTGTGAACTTCAGCACTGTAAAGCTTCTGTCAGCCTTCCTCTCTATCTAAGCCAAGACATAAAATCAAGGCTGGAAATATACATATTATAATTTTTATTTAGTATGGCTTCAATTTGCTAATCAAGTCCATCTACATCTGCTAATACATGTAACATACAGTACATCTCCCAGACTAACAATGTTGCTGTCCAAGGGTGTCTCTGTTGCTTCTCCATAGAGTAAACCCATCCTAAAACAGGAAGTGTGTTACTGGCTGGATTATTATACAGGATTTATATATTTTGTGCATTTTACAACATGAGGGCACACAGTACAGTTAAAACACAGTTCAATACAGGAGGAATCAGAGGGCTCTGATCATTAGAGCTTACAATCTAAAAGGATCATCAGGTGAAAATAAAGGAAAAAAAGATAAAAACTAATGCAGCCGCCACATTTAAAGTAGATCTATAGGCAAAAGTTTTTTTTTAATTTTGGCTAATGCAAGGGAGGGTTATAACAACTACCAGATTTTGTTCCGTCATCTGTATCCCATTGCAGAGATTTCCTTTCACTTCATGTTCCATAGCCAAAGTGAGCGGAAATCCCTGAAAATTAGGGGAATTCTTTGGGGTCCCCCAGGTCGCCAGAACTAGTGTCCCCATTGGAAGATTTCCCCTCTATTATTTTTCAGGGGACAACCCAAATTGTGGGATTTTCTTTTGATTTCACTTTCAATGATAATGGTAAACAGGACATATATAGAGGGTTCATCTCCCCAACAGGGAAACACAGCACTACAAACTGACAGGGGTTCTAATCCCTCTCCATTCTATCCAAAACAAAAAAAAAAGTTTTGTCTTTAGTTATACTTTAGGGTTTGGTAAGCTACAATATATTACATTTCTAGCTGTATGTTTAGATACACTTGAATTGCTTGTTATGCAGTGGATTGCAGAACAGTCTCCTTCACTTACCTGATTGGTTGCTCCAGCTGACTCCAGCGCTCTCTTCCCCTGCCTAAGCAACCCTGTATGATCCACTGAGAAAGCTGAAGTGTGGATGGGGGAATTGGGTCAGTTTTTTTCAATCTAGCCTCTGGTTGAACAGAAAATAATGATGCATCTATTGCAAGCTTTAGATGCACTTGCAGATGTGGATGGACTTGACTAACAAATTGAAGCCCAACTCCAGCTAACACTTTGTAAGCAGTTACAGCAAACGTTTTATTTTTTTTGCTTTTTGGATAAATGCTTAACAAATAACAAAAACTGACCACTGTAAGCACCTCTGTCAGTGTTACATTGTTTGTCTCATCCCTCTAACTGCTCCTTTATCTGGACAGCTTGGTCTGTTAAAGCAAGTTGAAAACACAGGATCACCAGGTGAAAATAAAATAAAAAAGCCTAAAAAAAAAAGGAAAACTGAGAATTGGTAAAATGCCATATAAGGCTAGGTTCACACCTATGCAGGTTGTGTTTGAGCTGTTTCTGCATTGCGTTTTGCATTGCGTTTTGCATTTTTTTAAAAAATTGTTTTAATTTTTCTTGTTGCTAGGCAGATTTAAAATGCAAAAGCAGCAAAAATGCAATACAGCGTTTCCATTGAAGTCTATAGAAACAAAAACGCAACCCTGACCCTTTCCAAAAAGTGCACCAGGTGAAAACACACAGGTGTGAACATGTCCCATAGGAAATCATGTTAAATGGACTGTACTGCGTTTCTGCAAAAAGCAAAATGCTGCAGAAAACGCTTAGGTGTGAACCTAGGATAATACATTTTTATGTTTTTGTGTTTAATAGTGCTTTAAGTTGTAGCAAACTGTATATTTAGTATAAATAAAATAATAGTAACTAATTGCAGAATACCAAATCCACATGAATTAGTGGCAAGCACGTTGTTTATCAATGTCACAGCCAGTTATATACAGTATGTGTGCGGACTGCACACCTCTATGGGCAGGACTTCCACTACTAATGTGTCTTGTTTGTGTTCTGTATGAGTAGCTAAGTCATTGTGTGTGTAGTTGTTTACACTTCTAATGTATCTGGTTACATTCTACCACTTTTTACAGTGTCATAGTATACATATTGGGCTGATTTACTAAAGGCAGATAGGCTGTTTACTTTGCAAGCGAAGTTTCACTTTGCATGGGAATTTTCTCCAGCACTTGTGAATGTGGTGGAATTTCACTTTGGAAAGAATACCCAATCACATGCAAGGAAAATTAAAAAAAAACAAAAACATGTTTGCTTGTACATGATTTGCTGATGAAATTCAGCAGAGCTCCCCCTCATTCAGTAAACTCTGGAGAGAATTGCCCTACAAAGAGAACAATCTATTTCTCTTTAGTATATGAAGCCCATGGTGTCCCACAATAAAGTTATCTATACATATTACAATCTAACTGTACAACCTACTAAATCTAGATTGAGCCTGGGTTCACACTGATGCTGTGCGAATTCCACACCGCATCACAATCGCACCCCATTCATGTGAACCACTGCGGGTGTGTATGTTCAGTTAACAACCCCCCGAAATCAGTCCGCAAAACAGGGTGCGATGTGCAAAATTGAATCACATAGGTGTGAATACCCATGCAATCCGATTCTAGTGAGGACCAACAAAAGGGTCCTGAACCTTTTTGCTGCGGATGTGGTGCAATTTGAGCCATACAATATGTATGGCTCAAATCGCGCCGCACAGAATTCACTTGGGATATGCACAGGAATGTGGTACGGTTCCTGTGCGAATCACATGCGATATGCCGCACCGCACAAGTGTGAACCCAGGCTGAATGATATGTTTGTATATTTTAAAGGATCAATCTGGAAGGTTAGGAACAATATACTACCTTATTTTTTAACTTTCAAATTGGCTTATTTAAAAAAAAAAGTTTCAGTCATCTATATGGGGCAATCAGAATGGATCTTTGACTGATTAAAGTCCAAATAAAGCTTTTAAGCTCCATGCACACTAGTATTTTTTTAAGCTCATAGAAGCTGTTATCAGCATTTTTTGTTCTGCTCCTAGAAGCTAAATAATGTTATCCTATGTATCCATGCACACTATGTTAGGCTTGCAGCGCTTTTCAAGAGTCAGCATTTAGAAGCAGGAAACATTATTGAGCTTAAAAAAACGCATAGAGTCTTATTATGTAATGTAGCCAGGCTCCATAAGCAGTAATAGACATGAACCACCTTCTTTTATAATTGTAATTACTATTTTGCTGCAGCTACGTAGCTTCAATCAACACTGATTACGCTCATTGATCAGCACTCTTGATTGGAACACTGTGCTGGGGGGATTATCGGACTGTTGGGGACCCAAACTGATTGACTCTGTGTTAAAGCTGAACTCTGGGAAAAGCAAATATTGTCTCATGGGTATTTTTACTTGAATCTTGGTGTGCTTACTGCAGATATGTGCAGTAATCCAGTGTGGAATTTTACTTTTGTGCTGGAGCTTCCCATAATAAAAATCAGACACATCTGCTCTCTGTCCTTGTGCAGGGTGACTGGTCTTGTCTCTGCCCCTCCTATAGACATCTGCAGATGGATTGTAGTGGGCAGAGCTTGCTGGGTCCCTCTCACAGCTCTGCTTTCTGCACAGGCTATGTACAGCACCAGGGACGGACTGACAACTCATGGGGCCCCCGGGCAATAGGGGATCATGGGGCCCCTGTGTCCGTGCCCAAACTCAAAAAAGCCTATGAAAAAGGTACCAGGGGCATCTCATGGGGCCCCCTACTGACCCCAGGCCCTCAGGCAGTGCCCGAGTTTCCAAATGGTCAGTCCGCCTCTGTACAGCACAGTGATGCTGTCACTTCTAATTTTTCATGGTAATATCTGGGTATGCAAAAGCGTTTGATGCACACAAAGTGGATTTTTTATACACTGTACCTATTGAGGAATATATTTCAATAAACGTTTTTATGCTCAGAGTGCAATGGTCCAGTTTTCCAGTGTGCCAACAACATGGGGCTTTTTAACTGTAGCTGCACCAAACTACATCATTAAAAATATAAAAAGTGGCCTAAACAATTATTTTTTATGCAGCCTGACTGTATTACAGTAATAAAAAAAAAAATAAAATCTTCAAGTGTGCTACACTCACAGGCTACATTAAGGGCTAGTTCACACCAGATGCAGTCCAGTGCATTTTGTTTTCTGCAACAAAAATGCATGCACAGTGTTTCCCATGTATTCCAATGGAATGAAGTGTGGTGTGAACTGTAAGCAAAAACACATTGGGAATGTATCCAGAGTGTGTTTTTGTGGTGTGAACTGGCCCTAGTACAAATCTGATTGGTTAAATGGTTGGTGACTTCTAACTAATCAGAAGACATGTGCTAAAGACATGGAGGCTGTTCACCCAGCAAAGTGTATGTTCACTTTCCAAATTAACATTAGTAAATACGGTGCAGTTGCATTCACTTTGATTACACAGTCATGTGAGGGAAAAAAACATCACATGATTGGGTATTCAAAGTGGACATGGCATGTTTTTCACTAAAACTCCCTTCGCAAAGTGAATATTCAATTTGTGAGATGAACAGTCTCCATGCTTCTTTGTTAAACCCAATTCCTCCTAAATCCATGTGATGTTACAAGGCTAAATTGGAAGTTCCAAGGTTGTGATGATGTAACAGAGCACAGATAAATACATGGACACTGCTTGTTCTCGTCATTGCCAGCTCTGGGTAGCTGTGAAGAGTTTGCATATCTTTACTGATAGTGATTGTTATTCTTATCAACATCATGCTCCCTCACATACTGTACTCCCTGTCTTTCTTCAACACTGACATACATTATTGTACATGTAAGGGTGCATTCTCACCTGCGAACACACCCTTGGCCATGATTACCTGCATCCAGGTCAATGACTTGCAAGTAATTGCTGCATGAGCGATTACATGTGAGAGAACACAATTAGCTGCAAGAGACAGCAGACTCCCATTGCTTTCAATAGTCACAGCTAATGGCTTGAACCTCCACTGGGCTTCTCACAGACAGGTAATCAATGTCAGAGTGCATTCACAAGTTTGAATGCACCCTAAAGGCTCCTGTATGGCAGCATAAAAATACCAAATCAGTGTGATGCATAAGCCTCATAAAGTAAACTAAAAACTAACTATATTTCTTGATTTAGCCAGATCATGTCCTCAATTGTGTATCACATGCAGATCGCAATTGGAGGGTTTCAGTGCTGTCAGTCCAGAAAGCAGTGGGCAGGACAATGGACAGCTGGATGCTGATTGACAAACTCAAAGCTTGTGAATCAGCAGTGACAATGGTAATGGCCACACCACCTGCAACATTTTATTATTGCATTGAGCTGCAATCAGGCACTGCCTGCATGAGAGTGGCAACACTGCTTTGAATTAAGTTGCAGCGCAGGATCCTTGCCAAAGTACTTGCATTTTATATATGTATATATATATATACACACACATATAGAGTGTGGAAAATAATTATTTGATCCCTTGCAGATTTTGTAAGTTTGCCCACTTACAAAGAAATGAAGGGTCTATAATTTTAATCATAGGTGTATTTTAAATGATAGAGACAGAATATCAACCAAACAATACAGAAAAAACACAATACAAATGTTATAAATTGGGTTGCAGTTCAGTGAGTAAAATAAGTATTTGATCGCCAAGCAAAGCAGGACTTAGTACTTAGTGGAGAAACCTTTGTTGGCGAGCACAGAGGTAAGATGTTTATTGTAGTTGGTTACCAGGTTTAAACACATCTCGGGAGGGATTTTGGTACACTCTTCTTTACAGATCTTCTCTAAATCCTTAAGGTTTCTTGGCTGTCACTTTGCAACTTGAAGTTTCAGCTCCCTCCATAAATTTTCTATAGGAATAAGGTCTGGAGACTGGCTAGGCCACTCCATGACCTTAATGTGCTTCTTCTTGAGCCACGCCTTTGTTGCCTTCGCCGTGTGTTTTGGGTCATTGTCATGCTGGAAGACCCATCCACAACCCATCTTCAGTGTTCTGGCTGAGAAAAGAAGGTACTCATCCAAGATTTTACAATACATGGCTCTGTCCATTGGCTCCTCAATGTGGCAAAGTCGGCCTGTACCTTTGGCAGAGAAACAGCCCCAAAGCATAATGTTTCCACCCCCGTGCTTGACTGTAGGGATGGTGTTCTTAGTGTCATAGTCAGCAAATTTCTTCCTCCAATCATAGAGAGTCGAGTTAATGCCAAAGAGCTCAATTTTGGTCTCATCTGAGCACAGCACTTTCTCCCAATCCTTCTCTGAATCATTTAGATGTTCATCAGCAAACTTCAGATGGGCCTGTATATGTGCCTAATTGAGGAGGGAACCTTGTGGGTGCTGCAGGATTTCAATCCATGGCGGCGGCGTATTGTGTTACCAATGGTTTGTTTGGTGACTGTGGTCCCAACTGCCTTGAGATCATTCACAAACTCCTCCCGTATAGTTCTGGGCTGATCCCTCACTTTTCTCATGATCATCCTTACCCCATGAGGCGAAATCTTGCATGGAGCTCCAGACCGAGGGTGATTGTTGGTTATTTTGTATTTCTTCCATTTGCTAATAATCTAATGCTAACAGTTGTCTCTTTCTCATCAAGCTTCTTGCTGATGGTCTTGTAGCCCATTCCAACCTTATACAGGTCTACAATCATGCCCTTGACGTCCTTTGACAGCTATTTGATCTTGCCCATGATAGTGGCCAAGAAAGAGATTCTGTGGACAGGTATCTTTTATACGCTTAACGAATTGTCATTAGGAGCACCTTCCTAAATTGACAGGACTAATCTGTGCACCACATAAGCAAATAGCCATTTTGTGGGAGCCAGAATTATTGTTGGTTGGTAGGGGATCAAATACTTATTTTACTCACGGAACTGTAACTCAATTTATAACATTTGTATAATTTGTTTTTTTATGGATTTGTGGTTGATATTCTATCTCTATCATTTATATGATAAAAATTAAAAAATTATAGACTCTTCATTTCTATGTAAGTAGCAAATTTACAAATTCTGCAGGGAAACAAATAATTATTTCCCCCAATATATATAATTTTTTATATATATATAATTTTTTTTGTACTACAGGTTGTTTTAGGTTGGCAGGATTGATGTATTTGGAATAACCACAATATAACATCTGTAGATTAAGGTTTATTAAAAAAAAAAAAACACAAAAAAGTATGCAATAATCCCTAGTGTGAAATGTTACAGCAAAAGATGACAAATAAATCACATTAGGATTAGGTAACAGGATTTTCTCATGGTTTAGGAAAGATTTTTTTTTTACCCCCTGCCTATACTGCTATGAATTCATTGATGAGAGTTTTTTTTTTTTGCTTTAACGGAGAACTCTAATAATTTCAAACTTTTTTTTTTATTGTTTTATTTAGATATATAGTGTTAACTTGCTTTAAATGATATGTGTACTGGTGGTATAAAAACATTTTTTATTTTAATGTATTTTTAACACATTACATTTTCAGAGTCCACTGATTTCCTGCCATGTCTTTGTGTCATGCATATGCACATATGCAGAAAGAAAGTGGGTTGAATGAAGGAAAAACAGGGTCAATTGTCCTGTCATATGTAGAGAAAGCAACCAATCATATCTTACATTATAAATGAGAAAGTGGTGTCATCATGATATCGCTTCATTTTCCTTTAGGCCAGTGGAGCTTAACATTTTTAAGGGCAAGACCCCACAATTAGTTGGGATCTTTTATGGAACTCCATGTGTGTTTGGTTCACACTAGTGTGGCTTTGCAGAACGCGGCATGGCAGCCCATTCATTTGATTGGACTGCCTTGCTTTGTAGAAATCAGGAAAAAAGGTCCCGTTACTTTTCCGGAAATTGCAGTCTACACTGGGAACTGCACTATGTACAGTGTGGTTGTCAGTGTGAATGCGATATCCAGTGCGGGCCGTGTGCCATTAGGATTAACCCAGCCACAGGATGGTTGGACCTGCGGGACAACGTGTGGGTCCCACAGAGGCTTCCACCAGCATTAGTGTGAACCGAGGCTTAGGGAAATGGTAATGTTTTCAAATTCCCCGCTTTATATATACACAAAAATGAATATTGCTTGCCAAACTTCCCCGTTTTGCTACTTGGATTTACAAAAAGTGTGGTTTAACAACCAATCACCCTCTCTGCTCCTCTCAAGATCTGATCTCTAGCTCCCTTGTTCCCACCTTCCCTGTTCACCTCCAGGACTTCTGTAAAGCCTCTCCCATTCTCTAGAACTCCTTATCCCAATCTGACCAGCTTTTCCTACTCTGTCCAGCTTTAGATGATCCCTGAAGATGCTTCTCTTCAGGGAGGTCTATCCTGCCTCCACCTAAAAACTGTATTTCTACCTTCTCCATCAGCTCATCCCACAGTTATTACCTTTTCTATCACTTGCCCCTCCCTTTTAGATTGAATGCTTTTATGGGCAGGGCCTTAATACACTTTTATTTACTTCAAGTACTTATATAGCACCGTCAATATACGCAGCGCTTTACATATATATTGTGCATTCACATCAGTCCCTAACCCTCAAGGGGTGTACAATCTAAGGTCCCTAACTCACATTCATACATATACAAACTAGGGCCAATTTAGACAGGATCCAATTAACCTACCAGCACGTCTTTGGAGTGTGGGAGGAAATCAGAGTACCCGGAGGAAACCCACACAGGCACAGGGAGAACATGCAAACTCCAGGCGGGTGGTGCCGTGGTTGGGATTTGAACCAATGACCCTAGTACTCCTTATATTGTATTGTAACTTTTCTATCGCCTTTTATTTTCTAAAGTGATGTATAAAGTGTTCTATATAAATCCTATATATACATTTTACTTCAAATATGCTGTGGCACAAAAATCAGCCAACATTCAACACACCCAAGCATACTTGTTTAGTAACCCACCTCAAAAATCTGCTCTCTAATTCCAATTATGACTGATAAAATGCTTTTTGAATATCATAACCTCTCGGATATACTTTAGCTTGCACTATAATTCCCAATGTTTTGGAAAGCTTCAGTTTTACTAAAAACTTTAGGCAATATTATAATTCAGGACACTGCCATAGGCAAAGTGTCAAAATAGAAAATATATACATCTAATTGTCAGTGAACATCTGCAATGGTAACTTTTTCATAGAGCTAGCCCTATAGTATGGGTTCCACCTAGGGGGAACGCTTTGTGGTGTGGAGCTGTTATTTAAAGAGCTGAGAGTAAATCAACAAAGGATCAACAGACTTTGAGATGTCATATTCAATTTAATCATAGAATCAGTAACGTCAGCCTGCAAGCGAGAGCTAATGCATACAGAATCTCTTCTTTTCACAATCCGTTCTCCTGAATGCATTATGGCTCCTCCTGTTTAGAAAACTGAAGTCAATTTTTCTTTGCTATAGCACAATTGAGCTGACATCTTATATTTGCTGTGTTCATGTTTACATATTATTGTAAAGGCCTGAAGCCTACTGTAGATTATTACCATGACATCCCCCTGCTGTTACCTCTCTCCCTCATTTTTTTGTCGTAGACAAAACAAAAGATTGTTTCTATGTTGATGGCAAATATGCACCACAGATAAAATTGTTGATGTCTCAAAGCAATATCATACAATGTTTGTGGTAAAAGGGAGGTAAAGCCTCTGCTGAAGGGAAATATACAGAAAAATGTGTGTATACAACTTTACAGGCCCAGTTCACATATCCCTTAACGGGAATACGGGTTTCTCCAGAGATTTAAAAAGCAGAAATGCGTGTTGCGCGTAGGGCACTCCATTGACTTGGATGGTCTGCTTTATGCATGTTTGTCACTCCAAAAATGCTCAGGGACCAAATTTTGACCCTGAACCAGGCGCAATTTTACACATGGGTTTTGCCAATTTTACACGTGTTTTGCCACGATTATTTCATGTTTTGTTGCACAACACTCAGATCACGCTGCGTTTGGGGAGCCATTCGGGATGAATAGAACCCAAATGCACGTCTCCCATTTTACCGCAATTTAGAATCACGGGCAGAATCAAATCAATTCTGACTGCGATTCCAAATTGATAATAAGTGAAGGCTGCCTAATAATCTGGAGCCAGAAACAGATTTTCATTTTGTGCCCACATGCCATTTTGATTAGGGGCACATATCCCCCTCTGACAACCACAGTTCCTTGTTTGACATAATAGTATAACAGTAAGCTATGTACCAGGACCATCCCTGTAAATTTAATGCCAGAATTTCTACTGTATAATAAACTCAGTACCAGACATGGCTCTGAAAATAATGAATGGCACCATAAAACTTCAATCTATCTTTTACTTGCCAGCAGACAATACTGATTATAGTGGTTAGCCCTCCATATCCAGCAAAAAAAATGTAAAAAATCTAATTTCGTCATAAATTTAGGCCAAAATGTATTCTGCTACATGTCTTTGCTAAAAAAAATCCCAATAAATGTAAATTAATTGGTTTACATGAAAGTTATAGTGTCTACAAATGGCAGTGCATATATACTGGAATTTATTTTTTATACTAGTAATGGCGGTGATCAGCGACTTATAGCAGGACTTCGGGACTGCGGTGGACATTCAGACACTGGGGAGGAACTGACCAACTGCCACTGACATCCCCAGTGACACTAATACAGTGATCAGTGATTATTATTATTATTATTATACAGTATTTATATAGCGCCACAAAGGTTTGCTTAGCGCTGTACATTATAGGGGGACAGAACATGAGACAATACAGTAACAAGACAATACACGAGGGGTTCGAGGGCCCTGCTCTTTTGAGATAATAAAAAGCACTGACACTCTACTAATGACACTGGGCAGGAAGGGGTTAACATCTGGGGCAATCAAAGGGTTAACTGTGTGCTGTTTTATAGTGTTGTCTGTGGTTGCTTTACTACATAGAGCAATATAAGGCAGCATGCTGGTGCTGACAGGGGAGAGATCTGTATTGTCCACATACAGACCTCTTCCCTGTCAGTGTTTCTCAGCAATCGCCAGGTGCAGCGGGGAATCTCTGGCCGGGACCCTGTGATCGACAGCTGTAGCCACCGATGTTAGTGCCGGTAGGGCACCCCCTACCCACAAATACAAACTCTCATATATATGCTTGATTTTGCGCAGTCCTGCCCAGGGGCGGACTGACAACTCATGGGGCCCCCGGGCAATAAGGGATCATGGGCCCCTGTGTCCTTGCCCAAACTCAAAAAAGCCTATGAAAAAGGTACCAGGGGCATCCCATGGGGCCCCCTACTGACTGAGTTTCCAAATGGTCAGTCCGCCCCTGGTCCTGCTGCCCTGTAGCAGTAGTTCTGCTATAGGGCAGTCGGAAAGCAGTTAAGTAATAATTGCGCATTACACCTGTAATTCATATTTTGCAATTTAACAATGGTTTACCGATAAAAGTCATGGTATCCGCCAGTGCTTGGTCAAATTCATCCAGTGCCTAGGGCAAAGATGGGAAACTGTGCCATTCACCCACCCTCCCACATCACAGGTGGTGAAGGGGACGGGGCCAATAGTGGCAAGTGCTGTGCTGAAATATACCGTATGTAATGTTTGTGGCATGCAATGAAAGGATAACAACAGTTGTGGTACACTGCAGAGAACTGAAGAGTTTAAAATTTGTGCAAAAATATAGGACTAACAGTGGCAAAAGACAATATTTTGTGCACCTGTGGTGTCATTGAAAGTAAAAAATTGCCCTCCATCTGTGGTGTCATTGTAAGAAAAAAATGTCCCTGCATCAGTGGTATTACTGGAAGGAAAAAAATGTCCCCATGTCTGTGGTGTCACTGGAAGAATAAAACGTCACTCTATCTGTGGTGTCAATGGAAAGGAAAAATGTCCCTGTCAGTGGTGTTGCTTAAAGGAGAAATGGTGCTGCATTAATGTCAGTGCATCAATGGTGTCAGGCTGAGGAGGACTGCTTTGGCATGTCAGTGGGATGAAGGGGGGAACTGGGAGGTGGTCTCTGTGGTGGCATGGAACTAAAAGAAACTGGTTCTGACAAAGGAAGGAGGCTGAAAAGCTCTATGGGAGGGCAAAGGTTAAGGGGCTAGTGTTGGCTCTGTCACTGATTTACATGAGTGGTTTTAGCACGTTTTTGTATTGAATAAAGCCTGGATGGGTTTACACTATATGGATTCCTTTTTTTCTTCCTTCATGTCCCATTCTGACTATATGAGCAGCCAATTGCTATTTGAAGGGATTTCTATCAGATGATGTGTGCTGCTGCAGATCGTTTCTCCCAGAGCATATGCAGTTATAGCTGGTTTATAATCTTACCAGCATAGAGCTCTGGTGAGTGGATCCAATTCATTTTGTGGTGGATTTTCACATTTTTTGATTCACATTATATGAGACGTTTAAGAAGATTTATTGGTTCACGAACACAAATTTTTGTACACTTTTTATTTATTTATATAATTTATGGACTTTTTGTTGGACACTCATTTATATATTTTTGCACTGATTTGAAAACATTTTTTTGACTGATTTATTTGTCACATTCATCTGATATTATTTGGTACATGATTTATTCACATTATATCATTTTTTGAGTTCACTTATCTAGAGATATATTATTTTGAAGAGTAATGCCCTTTTTTGTTTTTTAGATTTATTACCCTGGTTTACAGGGGTGAGCTAGCAGCTATTCCTAATATATCTTACATTATATATATTTCTTTGGTGTAATATTTGCTTTTATGTGATATTGGTTCCAGAGGCGCTGTCCCCATCTGCTATCCATAGTGTTTGCTTATGACTTCAGTGACAAGAAAATTCAAAGGAACAGGATGGAAATGTATTCTCGAATGAACACATTTCTAATGGTGAATGTGGTTTTCATCCAGGTAGGTTAGACCATATAAAAATTGAATGTTAAAAGCAAATGAAATTTTGAAGAACTTTTGGATGACATTTCAACAAGTCATCAAATGCACTGCCAACTTTACTCTTAAAATATTCTTTATAGGAAGAAATCCAGCACATATTTTTCCAGTTAATGAATCATAATCACTACTTCAAACAGACAGTATATTCTAAGGAAATATGTGCTAACACTTAAGATATAATCTATACATTTGATTTTTTATTATTATTAATATTCTGCATATTTAAAGATGAATTCCAGTCAAACAGTTAAATACAAAAATACATTCATATGAGAGAACTGTTTTACTTGTCAAAAGATTTGTATTTCTTTTTAGCAGAGGAGGAGACCTGATGACTTTAAGTCATTCTTTTTTCTCTGCAGTTACTAGAAACATATTTTCATTGACAAATGTAAAGTAGGGATCAGAGTTTAAAGTGTCAGCTTGTAATCAAAGGACTACATTTAATTGTAAACGGACGGAATTCTCAGATCCTAGATTACAATGCACAGGAAACAGTTCCACAGTAAACAGGAACCTCAGCTATAACATGGCATACAAATGCAAGTATTGTATATATCTTTTTGGGCTATCGTACAATAAAAATACAATGCTTAGCACTGATTAGCAAAGAGGATACAGTGGTCTAGATATAAAAATGGGACCCCAAAAGCATTTACCATTACAAATTAAACTCTACATTAAAGTCACAAGACCACAGTCTGCTACACTTAACACACTGATCATGTGTAGACAAGTGGGCACTTGTACATGGTAAACGTTGGTATATTAAAGAGACAAAAGTGATAAAATCTATTCAAGTATGTATTCTTAAATCAAAAAAGTACCTTGTATTGCTTTTATGCCTCCTCCATTTCTCTAAATTCCTTTTTTGGTGCTGTGATCTGACTTCTCATTAGAGGGTGGCTATATGCATTCTCCATGGCCCCACTGTATGAAAGAAAATAGCCACCCTCTCTTGCTCACTTTCAAGATGGACTAGATACTATGGACTATGGGATGTGTAGAGTGCACAGAGTGGTGCAACATCTAATGTGCACTGCACTGTTCTGAACAAACAGAAGTGACAAGGAAAAAAGGACAGAAAAGGTGTGGTAAGCCCATGTGACGAACCTGGACCTTCTGCCTGTGTCCATAATGGAAAGCTGCTTCATGTTGCGAGTACTTGACAATGGAAGCTTGTGCCAACCAGGTCTCCTCTTCTTACTTTTTCTGTCTCAGGCCTGAATGTCACAGTTGGCAGTTACTGGGGAGGCAGATATTTTACTGGTGCGGTGTTGTCCTCCTTCCTCAGATACCACTATGTGAGAGGTCCTTCTACAATAGGTATTTCTACCCCATTTACTGCTTTGCATACATGAAAAAAAAATGGAGCGGTAGCCCATGGAGGATCATTAAATAGTGGATGTGTATGGATTACTTTTGGAGTACAACAAAGACAATATTTTCTTGACTCTACAACTTCAGATTTGTGGGCACAGAGGTTTCGGTGCATTATCAAATGTGAATGTCACTGTAATCAATAGTGCTACCCCAAAAATCACCTGTCCTTGTCACTTATTTTCACCCTGATACTTAATCTTTTTCCTCCCTTAAAGTGATACTAAATGTTCTTTTTGTTTGTTTTTGTAAAATAACAAACATGTCTACTTCTCTGCTGTGTGCAGTGGTTTTGCACAGAGCAGCCTAGATCTTCCTCTTCTCGGGTCCCCCATAGGTTCTCCTGGCTCCTCCTTTCTGTTGGGTGCCAGGTGAATGGACGCACGAAGCAGCGGGTGCCCCCATAGCAAGCTGCTTGCTATGGGGCCACCCGCTGCTCCATGTGTCCATTCACACACAGAGCCAAAGCTTGGCCATGTCCCCTCTCTCCTCTCATTGGCTGGCCGTAATTGACAGCAGCAAGAGCTAATGGCTTCCGATTGCTGTCTCAGCCAGTGAGGAGGCAGAGACCTGGGACAGCCGAGGCTGTCATACACATCTGTGGATCGCGATGGGACTCAAGTAAGTATTGAGGGGGCTGGGGGCACTGCTGCACACAGAAGGTTTTTTACCTTCATGCATAGAATGCATGAAGGAAAAAAGCCTTGAGCCCTTACAACCACTTTCACCATAAGGCTGGATATACATTATACAATTTTCTTATTCAATTTCCTATAGATTTACTTTCAACTATGTAGTGCAAGGGCCGGCCTGACTACATACAAAGTGAAAGTGTTTAGGTTTGACCTCATATTACATGGGTTTGGTAAATCTAAAGGAAAATTGTACAAGACAATTGTATAATGTATAGCCAGCCTAATGGCTAAGTCCACATTTCAGCCCATGGTACACCCCCAAACCACACCCTCATTTTCAGGGTTGCAGCATTCTTCTCCCCAGAGGCCCCTGCCAAATTTGAAATCGGAGCAGCTGTGTCTGTACAACCGTGTCATTCATTCCCACTGCACCATAGGGACTGAAGTTTTCAATAGAGCACAAGTATAGTGACATCCTTGATACTTCCTTTAGGGCCATAGCTGAAGGTTGCTGCTTTTGTATGGACCAGGGGCTGGAAGAAGAGTCTGCTGGAGCCATATGACGTCCACCCAGAACGTTGAAACTCCCGCCTGTCTGTCAAATTGCTATAGGCGGGAAGTGGTTAATTCTCTGGGTAATAACTCTAAGCCTTTTTCTACCTAATTCTAAGCCTCTTCTTAATCCTTAACCCCAATAACTAAAGTATCACAAGATCTGTCAGCTGTTCATTATCTAAACCCAAAAGCCTAAAACTATATATTGCAGTTTACCAGTCCTTAGATGTGGTGGCTGCATTCTCTATTTTCAGGATTCCTTTATTTTCACCGGGTAAATCTGCTAGTAACAAACTTCATGTCTTGGCATGACAATGCTCATTTACTGCACCATATCTTTAGAAAAGCAGCATTATCACCCTAAGTCAGATAATATTTTAAGAATATAGAACACCTTCCCCTTCCTCACTTGTATAACATTGAGAGAGGTGTTCTGTAGTTCACAGAGAGAATTGAGGCAGGGCAAATAACATAGTCTGAAAGTTCATTGCAGTCTTTGTTAGTTCACTACAGGTAAGTAATTAGGAGCTCACTGGATTTCTGGCAAGATCAACAGGTATTTTTTGGACTTACCCAACATACATAAGTAAAACTCTTTCAACTGTATATTTTCCAGACCAAAAAGGAGCAAATTAATTCATGGTTATATTTTACATACACCTTATTGATCACCTGGACTACAAGAGTTATACTGACAATACACTAAGGTGTCCGTTTATGAACCAGTGGTAAATGATCGCTGCTCAGATCACCGGAATTCTTGGAGAACACAGTTCTCCTGTGAATGCCTTTTATGAAGCGGTATAGATCAGTTCTCCAAACGAAGGGAGAACGGTCTCCAAACGCTGGAAAACAGCTGCTTTTACTATAATCTCGTGAGATTACAGTAAAAGATCAGTTTACTAAACAGAGGTAAATTATCGCTGCTTAGTTTGCGGTTCCTCCGATTCTCCAGCTCTGGGCTGGAGAATCTGGAGGGAGAACACAGATCTCCGGTGAAGGGCTGAACATGTTCTCCACTGATCTCCTGAGTGTCATAAACTGTGAATGACCAGAGAATAGCTGCGATCCTCTGAATCGCAGCTATTCTCTGTGTCATAAACAGACACCTATACCAGATCCCATGCTTTGCCAATGCAGTGTAGCAGAAGTCTGAATCTCAAGGCTGGCTGGCCAGATTTGTACGTCTTTTGGCAGGTTCACACATAATTCTTTAAACTATATTTTACTTACTGCCTGGAGCTTTGATGCAGTGTATGTTTCTCATTTCACAAGCTACTGTAATACAACAGTAACCAATATCACGTACAGAGGGAGAAATTAAGCCAGTGTTCAAAGTAACAATAACAAAGTAACAAACAGACCAGTATTATCATGTACAAAGGGAGAACTTAAGCCAGTGTTCAAAGTAACAGTAACAAACTAACAAACAGACCAGTATTTTCATGTACAAAGGGAGAAATGAAGCCAGTGTTCAAAGCTGAAAATAATATCATTCTTTTTTTTACAATGTATCTAATGAATATTAGATACATTGGAAAAAGAGATTGATATTACTTTCAGCCAATCCATGATACATTTAGATATAATAATGATACATTTTATTGTAGCAGTTGTTGATGTTTTCCCATGAGAACTGAGCTAATTCCACTGGCATCATCATTTATATACATAAAGTGCTTACCATGGGACATAACACAATACTGCTAGTGTGATTGTGCAAATCTTTTTTTTTATTATTATTATTATTGTGGTTTTAATAATGCATTCCCTGCATTAAGGAAAAAAATGTCCCAGTGTTTGTATCGCCCCCTCAGCTCCCCTTATACTTACTTGAGCCCCCATTTCAATCAAGCGTTGTGCCTGCCTGCAGCAGCTCTCTCCTCTTTCTCTGCTCACAAAGGTGGAAGCCATTGGCTCCTTCTGCTGCCAATCAAGTCCTGGGAGCAGAGAGCAGGGAGCAGGGCTGAGACACGCTGTGTGTGTCAATAGATGCACACAGCCTGGCTTAGGAGCAAACCCACATGTGTACCACCATAAGGAGCAACTTCCGATGCTGGCACACATGGAAGAGGAGGAGCCAAGAGCACCATTGGAGGACCCCAGAAGAGGAGGTCCTGGGATGCTCTATGCAAACTATTGCACCGAGCAGGTAAGTATAACATGTTTGTTACTTTAATTTAAAAACAAAATTATCTTTACAAATGGTTTAACCTCTTACCGATGACTGTCAACGGCCCTTTAAATAGGCATTAATGCCAGGAAGCTTCCCGATCCTGTGAACACTGGGATTGGCTCTTACAGTGATTGCATAAACAGGAGCCTGTCTCACTGGTTCCTGATCAGAATCCGTGACCGAGAGTTTGGGGTCTGCTGCAGTCATGAGCTTTCTTTAACCTCCCTAGTGGTCTGATTATGTCAGTATTTCTGCGCTCAAAACAATACATTTTTTTGCATGGAAATGTGTTGTTTTTTATTGTAGGCCTGTAATTCTTAGGAATAACTCACTCAAATCTGTCCGAACAAGAGTCTAGTAAACATCTCGGGTATGATAAAATTCGAAACACAAAATCATAAATTATAATATAATAAATAATCATAAAAAATAATAATATAACAATAATAATACATTTAATTCAATAATATAATCAAACCAAAAACACTGAAATTTTAAATATAGCGCCAAGTTCGCACAAGTTCGCCAAGTTTGAGTTTAGTCGCAAAATCATTTTCAATGTCTGATGACAAATTTCCCCACGAATCATTATCACTCAATTCTGCAAGTGGTTCTAATTTACTATTGCTGTTCTCTAGCTGGTCTAAAATCACTTTTGACCTAAAGGGACGCTTTTTGGACGCCATGGACTTTCCTCAGTTTCCAGGCAGAAAGAACAGTAAAAATGCAGGCAGGGCACAGGACAAAGCACCAGGGACAAAATGTATGTGAAATGGTTTGATACAATAATGTTATACTATGTGATTTTAGTGTATTGAGTGAATGTCACTTTTAAAATTTTGAATTTCCTGCCGATTCCATTCCCCCGTATGTCCCGATGCTCGCAGGGAATGGAACCCGGAAGACTGGTGCCGGCATTGGCCGGAGGACATGGCCGGGGACACTGCAGAGGGGAACATTGCGGGAGCGAAGGACAAGGTAAGTGCTGGAGGGGATCCCTGAGCAACGCTACAGGGTAATCCCGAGTGTAGTTCGGGGTTATCACTTCTGGTACTGAAAGTTAACCCCGAGCTGCACTTGGGAATACCGCCAGGGAGGTTAACTACTTGAAGTCCCGGATACTTTCAAACATTATTTGTTGTATTAACTAGTTATTACTGTAGTTATATTCTCTTTTTCCTTTTGTTTTATCTTGTATGGGCTCACATGTTGCTGCTGCAGTGTATAGAATCATGGCTGATTAAATTCCCTATGTCCATGTATTTATTTTGTTTGTCCCTATTTGCTAAAGGGAAAGGAAACTTCTTGTTCTGGGTCACACAACATCCAATCCATGACTCACCATTTCCTCTATGTTGCATCACAAATGTGGGAATGCTAATGTGATGAAACACATTTCTTTCCTTCTTTGCTCTTTCTGTTTTTTCTGTTTGACATCTAATTACTTTGACCTCTCACCTGTATCAACACTAAATGGAGAGCCCCAGGAATTGTGGGATATATAGTTTCTTTACAGGAAATATTAGCTCTTAGACTACAGAGGTCATGCATTAACCTGTGCAGCACCACACTGCATGCTTCATATTTGAACACAAATTTAAAATGCCAACATCTGAATGTGTACATTTATTCTATTATAGATTGTGTGTACAGGGCAACAAATGACACCATGAAACTATATGATCAATATACATCTTATGAAGGTACAAAAACACAAGGTTCAGGTAGGATGGTTTATAATGGATTTAAACAAGTGTTTATGTATATTATTCCAAATATATCACATTTATCTCACTCATTCATTATACTGCATTCACTCTATCTGGTCTCCCACAGTACACAGAACATGGAAATGCAAATTTTTTGGTAAATATAAACTGCTAAATACCTTTTCTCATCTCCAGTTAGAGCAGTCTTGTGACTTCTATCAGTGTCCAGCTGAACACTGGTTAAAGCTTGTAGGAGGAGTTTTCTTTCTGCTCTAGGAGGATGCAGAACCCCTGACCTCTGTCTGGACAGTGCTGATTGGCCCTGTGCTGATCACATGCACTCTCCCAAGAAAAAAAAAACCTCTTTAGCAATACGTACCAAACTGAGCATGTGAAGAGTGTCTCCATGCGATATGTCTTATCAGAAGATAAGAGGGGGGGGGGGGGGGACTGGAAGAAGGGGAGGATCAGAGAAGTCTGGATCAAACAGCGTTTTTACACAATGCAGAGGATTAACCACAGTGAGTCTATCAAGCATGCTTTACTGCATATGAAATAAAAAACAACAAACAACAACACCTCCTGCGCTCTATGACCCAGAGCAAGGGTGGATAGATGGACACGGAACTTGAAGAAACTCAGCACCATAGCATCAAAGGTTGTGCGGCTCTAAACAAGGCTGGAGAAGCCTGACCAATACTGTAAAGCGAAACAAAAAGAAAGCACACCAACCTTGCGCATTACCTCAGTAAAATGTGATTTTATTGAATTTGAAACGCTGATACGTTTAAAAGGGAGTCTCTTCTTTATCAGAGCTGACTTGACAACGATTGAAGAGGGCTCTCATTGTCAAGTCAGCTCTGATGAAGAAGGGACTCCCTTCGAAACGTGTCAGCCTGACTCTGAGAATCTTCCCTTGTATTAAGACTCGTGCTGGTCTCAGACTGTTTAAATCTCGCTAAGGACTTTGCACGCTTCTTATACTTCTCTGTTTGTGAGTATATTTTCAAATTCAATAAAATCATAATTTACCAAGGTAATGTGCACGGTTGGTGCACTCTCTTTTTGTTTCGCTTTACAGTACATGCTTTACTGCATACACAGACTGATTTTACTGTTGTGGGTTTAGTAACACTTTAAAATACTAATGTAGTGGCATTTAATAACAGTTATATCATATTTTACATTTTACCACATGTCAGTGATGTAGGTGAGAATGCAAAACCAGCCCAGCATTTGTAAAGGGACATTTACACAGAATAGGTTGAAAATTAGGTTAATTAGTCTGAAATTAAATCTGTTCTACTTACACATGAATGTTACAAATATGTTGGCAAACAGTCCTTAGTACATCAGTTAAGAAATGTATAGCTCTTTAAAAATGAAATTGTTTAAATTAAGAGTTACCTGAACTGTACATGTCTTTCCAGCACATATTTTTATGCAGCAGCCTATCCTGAGGTAGGACATACCTCAGGGCCAGCTTTTCTGATTCACACTCCTGCTGATTTCTAACCTACTTTATATCACAGCCTAATTTTTGGACAACACTGTTTTCACTGGAAACACCAACATGAGACAGGAATGTACTGTAATAACTCAATGTTCCTTCCTCTTGCTGACAACGCACTAAAAACCTAGAACATGCCAGGGAGGCAAGGAGGTTGCAGATACAAGCTGCATGCCAGTGCACCTAGAAGGAGAAAATACATCAAGCAGTACAACTCTGGCTGAACTCCATTCAAAACAGAGTTTTCCAGTCATGTTTTCCTTTACATAGGTGGGCAATGGCAGTAATAGCATGAGGGATTTAAAATAGATGGAAACCCAAGCACATATTTAACACGTTATTTCAATCTTTTGAAACCTGTAGATTCCATTAACCAATTAAAGACTGCCCCATAGCAGATGTACTGCTACAGTTCGGCCGTGCTGTGCAAAATCATGTATATGTGATTTCGCATTTCCGGGTAGGGGATGAGTGTGCGCAAGCGCACCACCCTACCCACTCTGTCATTGGCTCCCAAAAATGTCAATCACTGGGTCCCAGCCAGCGATTCACGGCTCGGTGATCGGTGGAGCAGCTGACAAGGGAGAGATCTGTGTGTAGACAACACTGATCTCTCTCCTAGCAGTGGGGACATGCTGCTTGCTATCTTTCTCCAAAGCAGAGATAGAAAGCCACAAGTCCCCTAATAAAACACCAAACAATAAGCACAGAACAGTACACAGTTAACCCTTTGATCGCCCCAAATGTTAACAACTTCCTGCCCAGGTTCATTAGTACAGTGTCAGTTCACTATTTTTATTAGCACTGATCACTGTATTAGTGTCATTAGAGATGTCAGTGGCAGTTAGTTCCCACTCAGTGTCAGTGCCAGCTGCAGTCCTGCTACAGGTCGTTGATCACCACCATAGAAAGAAAGAAAGAAAGAAAGAAAGAAAGAAAGAAAGAGAAAGAAAGATTCCAGTATATATATCGCCACTTGTACATGCTATATCTTTCACTTAAACCAATTAATATACAATTTTGGTGATTTTTTTTTACCAGAGACATGAAGCAGAATACATTTTGGTCGAAATTTATGAATTTTTTTTATTCGATGTTTTATAGCAAAAAGTCAAAAATATTGTTGTTGGGTTTTTTTTTTTTTCAAAATTGGCGGTATTTTTTTGTTTATAGTGCAAAAAATAAAAAACGCAGAGGTGATAAAATACCACCAAAAGAAAGCTCTATTTATGGGAAAAAAATTACTTAATTTATACTTAATTTATATACAGCGTTGCATGACTGCGCAATTGTCGTTTAATGTAAGTGCCCTATTGCAAAAAATGGCCTGGTTATGAAGGGGGTAAATGTTTCGGAAGGCAAGTGGTTAAAATATTGCCTGGTGATCTTGTTATAAAGTTCCTTGCTTAGACACTTTCTGCTATAGGGTGATAAAACATTGTCCTGCTCTTCCAACTGTGCTCCTACGTTGTCACCCGGTTACATTTGCTACTCTGGGAAAATCTATAAGATGCTGTGCCAACATTTATTATGCAGACTTGGTCTACCATTGCCACTATCAGGAAGCCTGCACAGTGCATGGAAATGCACCCACTGCTGGAGTGAATGAATGCAATCAGGAAGTGGCTGCAAAGGGGTGACAGGTGATCCATCAACACTTTGTTTATGACCATATTTATGACTCTACAGTTATGTGGGTTGTGTAGAATGAAACAATGAAGAAGCAAACTGCAAAACAGGGAGCAGGCCTAAAAGAGGTTGCAACTGGGGTTCCATGCGATCTCATGCTGCAGAAGGGACACGGAAAAGAAGGGAGCACCAACAAATGGCAAAATCAACCAGTTATTTTTTAATCTACATAAAATTAAAACTCTAAAGCTTAAGCCAGTATGCATACTGTAATGTGGAATGTAGACTTTGTTTTTATTTTGGGTTTAGTGACACTTTAACACTACCCTCCCACCAGATTGACAATGCTGCTATCCAAGGGTGGCTACATGACTCCTCCATCCAGAACAGAGACACCCCAAAACATCAAGTGTGTTACTGGCCCAATCTACAGGCAAAAATAAAGGAGAAAAAAGGTGAAAAAAAAAAAAAAAAAAAAAAATATGCAGCGACCACATCTAGGGACTGGTAAACTGTAATATATACATTTTTGGTTTTGGGTTTGGATACACTTTAAGCAAACTAAATGTCATTCAGTTACAGTTACTCTACCATATCTGAATAAATTGCACAGAGCTTTATAGACTGACATACAGGCCTGAAAAATACACTATACCTATCAAAGACCTGGCTGAAGCAAAGGATTTGAAAACTCAGTTGAATCAGTTAGACACAAATCTATAAACATATTTGATGCAAAAAATAAAAATTAGCAGGCAATACTGTACTGTATGAGGTGTTAGATCAGTTTTCAGGAAATCTTAGCTGGATTTATAGGAAACCTTCTGGAAACTACAGTGTTTCTGTCATTTGAACACAAGCATTATGTCATGTCTGTTCTTATACTTTATTACTATTTTTTTTACTTATACTTTATTACTCAGACCATGATGAATCAGAAAAATTCCAAAACATGACAGCACCACCATCTACTGTTCAGTACCCTTCTCTAGAATGTTTTGCAGTGTGTGTAATCTAATCATTCTGAGTTCTATGAATATGAGTTTATATACACACCTGATACATAACAATTGATTTTATAGCACTTATAGATTGATGAAACTTTAAAGTGGAATTAAATACACAAATAAGGGATGGTTTACACTAGCAGTTGGAGTTCGGTTTTACCACCCCCCCCCCCCAACCACTCCTTTTTTGGCTGCAAAGGCTGTGCTTTGCATTGCAGCTCAGCAAACATTATCTCTACTGTCACATTAAAGCGGAGCTCCACCCAAAACGGGAAGTTCTGCTTTAAGGACTGCTCCCCATTAAGGATTGGCACATTTGGGGAGCGGGTACCCGAATTTGACAGGTACCCGCTACCAATTCCGGTCCGATCGCCTAGGCGATTGGAAACAGAAGGTGTCCTCCCTCCCTGTAGTCTTTTGTGATGCGTGACAGGTCCCAGAAGACTAAAAGACCATTCACGAAGCGCAGCGCTACTCACACATGCACAGTGGGTACCCGGCTGTGAAGCCGCAAGCTATCGCAGCCAGGTACCCACACTGAAGATGCCAGCCTCCTGGAATACAGGACTGCCGGTGAAACGGGCTGCGGGGGACAGGTGGGACCGAGGGACAGGTAAGTGGCTGTTTTTTAAAAGTCAGCAGCTACAGTTTTTGTAGCTGCTGACTTTTATTTTTTGATAGGTCGAGTGGAACTCCGCTTTAAGCAGGAAGTACCACCTGCTGAATGTGACCCATTCAACTGAATAGGTGTGGTTGCTTTGCACTATGGCAGGATTTATGAGTTTAAAGCAACCAGTAAGGAGGTGAACAATGCCTCCTCACCATCTGTCGAATGCTCTTCGAAGAATGGTTTGAACATGGATTTCTCTCCAGAGAGCTGGATTTCTACTTTAGAGGAGAAATATGTTAAACTTTATTGCACCTACAGTATACTGGCCACCTTATTTAATCCTATGTAATTGTAACACCTTCCCAGTTAGGCTGCTAGGTAAATTTAGTTTTGGTTCCTTCTGTAATCAGAGGAGCAGTAGTTGTTCAGACTGGTCTGTACAGGGCTTCACAGGCTGGGAGATTGCATATCCTTGCCTCTAGAAGATATTTCTGAGGCTTAGTGAGTGAGAATTCAAACAACCTGCCTGAATACTGATCAGGGCCTAGCCAATCCCTGGGGAGGTGTGCCCAAATGGTGGCTAGGATGCTGTTAAACAGTCCAGAGCCCTGAGAAGATTGTCTTTTAGCCATCTGTGGGAATGGATCTGTGAGCTGAGGGAAAAGGGGGGGGGCTTCTTTCTCCTGGACTGGATGCTGGACTTTTCTATAAGAGACTGCACCTATGGACTAATCTTGTTCCAAGATCCTGCGCAGTGCAGTACAGCCTCTTTTCTATCTGCCACACCTCAATTCATGGTCCCCAGCTATAAACCTGAAGACTGTTCCAATCTACCTTTGCCTGATCATTAACTTACTTCATGGTCCCCAGCTGTAAGGGAATTCCTGGCTGGCTAATAGAAATGTGCATGCGCACAGCAATCTACACAGAATAGTGACCAGACGTACGCATGCGCACAGAAATGCACAAATGCGCACACGCACAGTGAATATTGGCACCAGATGGACTATTTAAAGGATGCTTCTGCTTGTGCTTAGTGTTGACTAGTCTTTAGCTATTTCCCTGTGTCCTGCTGTATTCTTGTATGATCCCCTTGCTGCTGACCTGGCTTGTTCCTGACCTGACTTCGGATACCGCTCCTGCCTTGTTTCTAGTTCCTGTTCCCAGCTCTGTTCCTGACTTCAGCTTGCTCATGATTTGGTACCTCGCTGCCCACCCATTGATGACCTTCACTATTCCTGTGACCTTGCTCTTGTCTCCGATCTCAGCTTCCTGTCCTGCTCAAGTGCACGCCTGGCTGTCTATTATACCAGCTCTGCACACCATAAACAGTTCCTGCTTCAAGTCAGCTGGAAGATCTGACATGTCACTTATCCTGATCCTGATGTGCAAGAGGAGTGCCCTTTTAACCCAGGTTGGATTCCGAAACATTGCTACAATTCCTGAACCGGTGGTTCACCAGTCTCTTTAGGACTCAAACTTCAAGCTCTTCAGGCAACACCTGCTGGCACTCTTGTTCCCCTGGTCCCTCGGCACCCGCTGTTCCACCTCCAGTGGGGTCAGGGCTAGTGACACAAGTGAGGCCGACCTCGTCATTTCATTCTCCTATCAGGTACGTGACACCAGCTGTGAACATGTACATTGTTCCAGGCTACCTTTACCTGTGCTGAACTTACTCCATGGTTCCCAGGCGTGAACCTGGAGACTGTCCAGTCTACCTGTACCTGAACTACAGTTACTGAGTGAGAAGTGTCCTCTGCTAACAATACCCAATGTTTTGGAGTATTCTACGTCTCCCCAAACAACGACTGACAACGCCATTTACGACAAAATGCGTAGGGTGGAGCTACGTCCTCTGATGTCATCACGCCAGGTTTGTCAGTTGGAAACAACATTTTGTCAGTTGGAAACAATATCAAAACAAAATGCTTTTACCACTGTTAGTTTGTAAGTGTTTATCTTTTATTAAATTTTGCTTTCCCTAATACTATGCCATGAGGAGCTTTTATTTATCTCTTGCATGCATCCTATTGTCCTGAGATGGTTCTATGAAGTATATCTTCATACTACTAACTGAAGAGTTGTCTTTTGGTGGAGAAGCTCTATGGTTCAATATTTCCATGCCTTCCATGCCTATGCAGTTTAAATCATTAATTTGAGCTACTATCCTTCTGGAGTGAGTCATCGAAGTGCTTTCACGCTGAGAAGATATTTGGCTTATTTCGCCCATCTGACCATCCATAAATGCTGTATATGACCGCATGACTTGTGGTCTTACCCTCTGGTAAGAGGCTGTGTATGGTGCTGGTGGAGGATTTCTTCTCTTTCCCTTTGGGGAGACTCATCACTCCTTTTTTCCCATGTGTTATATGGAAGATTTCATCACGAGTCTAAGGACTGTTTCTCTTTAAGACTTTTCTTTCAGTTATAATGTTTATGTTGTTATGAGAGATTAAGTGCTACATTTTGTACAAACATTTCCCCAAATACCCTCCTGGTACAAGTTTGCACGAGCAAAACAAACCACTAAAAAGACAACCTCTAGAGTGTTCAATAAACTCCACCTTGCAGGTTATATCCCTTGCCAGCCTCTGCCCTCTTCTCCCCAGGCTACTTCCAAGTGTGAGGATTTCGGCCAATTGGTTGGCAGGAGGTGGGGTGATGTGATCCTACACATGCACATGGGAGTCTGTAATTCCAGTACAGCCTGTTTATACTTATATGGAAGAAAAATATATTTGAAATATATTTTTAAAATATTCTTCCCAAATATATTGACATATATTTGAAATGCTAAAATTTTGGCCATATTCAATATATTTTTCAAAATATATTTCAATAAATAAATATATAATGCATGTTGAAATGCGTTTGTATTACAAAATATATGAAAAATATTTTTAAAAATACATTTCATATATACTGTATGTCAGGTAAGTGTGTCTTATTGCAGAAGAGAAATAGTCAGGGGTGGACTGACCATTTGGAAACTCGGGCACTGCCCGAGGGCCCGGGGTCAGTAGGGGGCCCCACGAGATGCCCCTGGTACCTTTTTCATAGGCTTTTTTGAGTTTGGGCAAGGACACAGGGGCCCCATAAACCCCTATTGCCCAGGGGCCCCATGAGTTGTCAGTCCGCCCCTGGACATAGTATGACTCTTCCATAGTAAAGAGCTGCCTGCTCACAATTTTTTAAATTCTAAGTTTAGTTCCACTTAAATGAATTCCTATGCTAGGTTCCTACTTGTGGCAGCCCCAGCCATCCAAAGTGGTACAGACCAAACAACAGAAATGAATTGAGAGAGTAGCATCCATGAGCAGAAGGAGCTGGAAGCAGGCATGAATTTTTGTACAAAGTCTGGCTGTACTGGGCAGTACTACACAGTAAAGATCTCAGGAGTTGGACTAAAGGTAAGTATTTAGGTATGTGGTTTAAACTGAGAGGGGGTGGGTGGATGATTCACTAAAAGTGAAGTTGTCCTTTAACACTGCAGACCATGACCCTTAAAGGGTCTGCTGTTATCAGGGTCAAAGTTGATCTGATGTAATACTTATCAGGGGTTCTATATTTCTTAGTACCATAGCTTTGACATTGGTAGACACTTACTGGTTTGCGGGTGGGTGTCACTTGGACAGTCTGATAAAACTCTGGTTGGACTCGGCTGCTTCTCTTGATTTTTCTTTTCCTCAAAGGTGAAGCGGTGTCTTGGTCACTCTGCTGGACTTCTACTAGAGGCTTTGTTTCGTCAACACGGGCTCTTGTGTACCTCCTCAAGTGACGAGGGCTTGGCCTAAATCCCTAAAGAAAAAAAAAATCAGAGTCCTTTTGACATCACTTGTAATGGGACATTGGAAGGCTATTTAAACAGCACAGTATATTATATGCACACCCAGGTTAAAGGTATGTAAACACCAGTACAGTGCAAAATACATTTATAGCTTTACCCCTTTTACAGGAACTAAAAGTATGTATATATCATCTATAGGATCACTTGTCAGGTCATTTGTCAATGTACTGGGACTCTTCCGTACAGAGAGATATAGAACAATATGTTTCACACACCTATGAGTATAAGTGTGTAATATTGCACCATTTATGAAACTTAAAGATCCTTATGTATAAATGAGTACATTCCAAATTTTTGCAGTGCAGTTACAGCAATTATAAACCTTTTATCGAGTGTATATTCAAAACTGAAAATCCTGATCAGTGGTTGTTAAACACAGAGAGACATTTATGAAACAACTGTGAGAATAAGATCTTATTCACACTTTCAAATTGCACGTGATTTGCACAGGAATCACACCGCATTCCTGTGCAAATCACATGCGATTCTGTCCTGTGCAATTTGAGCCATTCATTTTGTATGGCTCAAATCGCACCATATTTGCACTAAAATGATTCCAAACCCTTTTTTTGGCAGCACCTGAATCGGATCGCATGGGTGTTCAGAGCCATCGGGGTGCCGTTAATTTAACGTTGACTCCCACAGTAGATTGCATGAACACTATGCGATTTCAATGCGGTGTGAGAAACGCACAGGATTTGCTGCATTTCCCACATTGCATATTTGTAAACCTAGACTTAGGGGTCTGCTTATAAAACATTTCTGGCACAAATGTCAGAAACATTTATGCAAACTCAATTAAATTGATTGGGAAGGAGCAAGGTTTTTTACCTTCATGCATTCTATGAATGAAGGTACAAAAACCTTTTCTGTGCAGCATCTCTCCCAGCCGCCCTAGTACTCCCTTAAGCCCCCTCAATCCCAAGATGTGCCCCGGAGTCTAGGCTATCCTGGAACTCCCTCTCCTCATTAGCTAAGACAGAAGTGGGAGCCATTGTGTCCCACTGTTATCAATCACAGCCAGTGAGCCAACCAATGAGAAGAGAGAGGGGGTGGGGCCAAGCTGTGGCTCCATGTGTGAATGGACACATGGAGCAGCGGGTGCCCCCATAGCAAGCTGCTTGCTGTGGGGGCACCCAACAGGAGGGAAGGGCCGGAAGTGCTGGCTATGGACCCGAGAAGAGGAGGATCCAGGTTTCTCCATGCAAAACCAATGCACACAGTAGGTATTGACGTATTTTTTTTTCTTTTTCAATTAAGGCTTTAGAATCACTTTAAATGTCACCATATAGTTTTGAATAAATGAACTCCTGTATCATGAGCTCCATCTAGCGGCCTAAATGCAGTATAGTTTTCTAAAATACCCAATGAGAAAATATACTGCATTTTAGCCACTAGATTGAGCTGATGATACAGGGGTTAATTTAGTCTAAACCGGGGGTCAGCAACCAGTAGATCTCGCCCAGGTGTACTATAGATCACGGTCTGGGACATCAGACAGAGTGCAATGCAGGGGGACTGTAAAGTTGGAGCTGTAGTAGGAAGCAAGAGCCGCATGAGCTGATGCCTCCTCTGTAGTGCTGGCTCCTGTGCCATGTGGAGTGATACCAACTGCACTCCACCTCTTATTCCAGCTAGTGGTCTTCAGAGTGGTGCCAGCAGCAGGAAAGAAGAAACATTCAGGTCGGTGTGAAGTAATACAATGGGCATAATAGTATAGGGCTGCTTTCACACTGATGCGCTGCGGTTTACCCACACCACTGGTGCAGTACAGTGTACCTGCAGCTTTCCTGCAGGTTTGCTGAGCTTAGCCATAGACTTCTATTATTTTCTGCGGGTTTAGTGCACTTTCTGAAATCACACCAGAACTTCTGAATGCAGGAGTTTTGGTCCACTTTCAGAAAATGCACCACACCTGCAGCGTATAATAGAAGTCTATGGCAAAGTACAGCTAACCCAGGAAAGTGGTAGATGCACTGCGCTGCACCTGCAGTGCAGGTAAACCCCAGCACATCAGTGTAAAAGCAGCCTTATAGGGGGCTTAGAACAGTAAGGTTTCATTCACATTTTCAGTCTGGGAGTGGTAAAACCTCATAGTTAAGACATGTTTTTACCACCCCCACCCCACACACCCTTTAGCTGCAGTAGCCAGGGGTCTACACGTCGTAGCCTCAACAGGAGTTATATGCCCTGTCATGGTTGGTGGATGTAGCACCTGCCAAGCATGACCCTTTAAAGTGAATGAGGCTGCTCTGTAAGTGCCCTGCAACCTTGTGCAGTACAGCAAACTAGAGGTTAAAGCAGGCAGCATTGTGTCACTTTCTCACTACCTGCTTTAACCCCTTGGACCCCGCAGAAGCACGCAGTTGCAGAGTGACCCATTTACTTGAATGGGTCACGATTGGCAGGCAGTAGCGCCCACCAAAAGCAACAGGAGTTTTAATTCCCACTGCGGCATGTGTACACCTTTGGCTGATGCCTCAGCAGCTAAAGGGGGTAGGGGGGTAGTAAAACCCCAACTCAAAAGCAGGGTCTTACCTCCCCCCCCCACAAGGATGCTGTTGCCGAATGCAACTAAGGGCTCACTCACAAGTGCAGCAGACACTGCTGCTCCTCTGAAAAACGATCTAAGTGTGTTCGACAGGTGGCCAGCAGGCGATATGCTGCCTCCTCTACATCTGATTTAAATGATTGCCATGCAATACACGTGATTTCGACACAGTAGTACAGCAATTAGGGGTTTAAACCAGCTGTGAAGAGGCGACACTGTGCCCGGTGATCTTAGACTTCTCCCATGGTGTTCAGCTAGATCTCCACCTCGTTAAGGTTGCCTACCCCTGGTCTAAACCATACAGTGACATTTAAATTAGTTTGCATGAATGCTTCTGATATTCATGCAACACTTTTTGTAAATAGACCCCTTAGTATTACATCTTTGTATTTTTAACACTGTGCCCAATTCTGGAAATAGCCAAATCTACCTTTCCAGTGAACCTTTCCTGCCCTTCTCCCTCTCTGTGTTCTTGGTAATCCACTGTATTCACAACAAGCTACAGAACAATTCTCCTTTGGAGTGGGGCTGCCCCTGCACTGTACATATGGATTAAATGCTCATTTATGCCTAGGAGGCTGGGAACAGCAGTGGACTGCCATTTGCTTTCCTTATGGCCAGTGGCCTCACTCACTTGGACGCGTAAAACCTAATGTGTGTTGAGATGTAACATCCCTGACATTTTCTGGCTCCTGGGGGCCACATACTGTCATCAATATGAGTGAATGGCTGTATGTGGCCATGTTCAGGTACATGCCAGTGGCTTCTACATTGGTGTTTACCTGCGCATGTGTGTACGGAACTGTTTTCTGAACCTGGAAGTATTGTTTACCCGAGCCTGGCTATGTACAGCCATACATTTGTATTGGTGGCTGTATGTGGCATGTGTGGCTAACCGGGCACCAGAAAATTGCTGGATTTTATGCCTTAGCATGCAGGATCTGCTAAGCGTCTGCGTACATGAGACCTTCAGGCTACAAGAAGTCTGCTCAAAGCTTGCTAAATGCCTCATAGTTTGAACCTTATATTCTTTAGGCCAGCATATATAAATATTAAACAATTCCCATCACTCTCTCACATACATGTACTTGTATTCATGGAGTATACAAAAATTGTAACCTGTAAAGATGTGCTTATCTTGGCTGGGAAAGTACTTTATTTCAGTTCTTAGTACTGACCATTTGATACTTCAGGCCTATATGAATGTAGTCAAAGCAACAAACCACACAGGACAAACCATTCTTATCCAAAGCAATTCAAACATGTTATCATTTGAGTACCTGGACAGGTAATGTAAACTGGATTATAAAATGAATTACTCACTAGTGGCACACAATAGTAAAAACATAATGTGATGATAATGAACAATACTTATGGCAAAATCAATAGCTTTCATTCCATGCCGCCAACTTCCTCCTCATTAAAATGTGAAAAACTGAAAGACCATAAAAAATCTTTTCCACCAAATGAATCTTCCAATTTCCAAAAGATCACCACTTGCAATAAAGATGGTTCCACCTTTCGGATGTGCACTCACCACATAGCCATGCCTCCCATTCTCATGGTTGGCTAAAATTACTTATGAAGTGGATTCAAATGGGAAGGAGATCAATCAAAATGGATATTATCACATTCCTCTCTGCTCATCCTCCAATTGCCATGATCAGCTGGCACCACTTCATAGGTTAACAAATTCCTAATAATGAGGAATTTATAGCAACTTAGATAACACTCTCCTTCTCCTTAATCTCTCTCATTCAGGATTAGAGGTCATGTGGAAACAAAAAAAATTGAAACCCAATGGTGCAGTACAAAATGACACCTTTAATCGCTATAAAGACAGCCACTTACAAAATATAACTAGATTAAAAGCCCATAAGTAATGCAGTGAGTTCGAAAACACTGGTGGGTATCAAGACAATGCTTTCACCACTGCCATATCCCAAACAATGGCGCTCCTGCGTCACTTCTGGTTCCATCACTTCCAGTCGCCGCACAGCCTCGCTTGACGCTTTTTGTCGTATCTGACTTAGTCATAGGGATCTACTGTACACAGTGGAGAAGCTGTGCCTGCACTTTCATGAAAAAGCAAAGACTGCCTATCAGCTGCCATTTCAGATGTCTAACACTGTACTAACAATGAAACCATATCTAAACCCAAAAACAAAATGTAATTGTATTACAGCTTACTGGTCCTTACTGGTAATCCTGCCATTAACACACTTCCTGTCCTAAGTAGGGTTACTGAGCAGCGTTGTCACCCTAGGACAGGCAGTGTGTTAGGACTACATAACACTGCTTTAGGGCTAGATAACACCTCCTTCTATTCTCCATAACACCAAGAGGTGTCTTATAGTCCAGAGATAGCAGGTAACAATACTACATGATAACATTCCAGAGGCACAGAGTACAGGAAGTTATCAGCTCATAAGATTTCTGGTTGGATGAGCAGCTATTATTTTTGCAATTGAACAGAGACAACACAATGTTTTCAATGGTATGTTTAACAGACCAAAAGGAAGCATTCAAAAAAAATATTGTGAGTTTATATACACTTACAATGCCCTCCAGGTTAGTTGGATAATTTTTAATCAGAGGCTGAGTAGCATCCTGGTGAAGAGTCAGCCTGGAGAGTGAGGTTAACTTAGGACAGACTAGGAGGCTCTAACAGGTCAGGGCTTCTGGAACCCCCCCCCCCCCCACCTCTCCAGAAACCTGAGAGCTTTATGCAGGGGGCCCAGATGTGCATGTTTGCGGAACCTTGGCCAGTCCCCTTCCAGGAGGCTGGGCATGGTGACCAGGGCAACCCTCAAATGTTCCAGAGCCTGGGGGAAGGTGTGCAGTTGTGGGTGGAAGATAGACTGAGAGGAAGGCTGGAGTGGGAAGATTGGGAGGGGGCTCCAGGAAAGGGAACCCACCTGCAGGCAAGATTCTAGAAGGGAAGATCTCCTCTGTCCCATTGTCTCCTTGGGAGGATGGCTTGTGAAGCAGGGAAGGAACCAGCCCAGCATAAGGCCTGAAGACAGCCACCAAGCAAACAGGGAAAGACAGAGTGAGTACTCCTACACCCCCTGAGCCAAATAAGAGGAGAGGGCAGACAGGTGCAATACCCAATTAGTCTTCATCTAGGACTGTTCTAAATCTACAGCTACTGTGCCCCCTTGCCCAGGGATACCCTCAGGCAGCTGAGTGAAGAGGAGCATTCATCTGGGGTTTGAGGAGATACACTAAAGAGTTTTACCCACATTTTGTACATAGTTGGCAGAAAAGTTGTCCTCAAGTTTACAGTTGATTTGGGCATCCAGTATACCACTAGACCCCATCTAAGTTGTTAACCCCTAATTAAAATCACAAAACCAAACTCAATGACTGTTTACTGACTCTGAATGCAAAGTGTGCAAAGAAAATGTATGTTTCCTGGTTGTGCAGAGCTTTAGGGGGACCCAAAACCCAGCAAATCCTAAGGGGGTAGTGCTACACATTTTAACTGAGAAATATGTAAGTTGCCATTGCTAAGCATATTCTTAAAATGCTAGCTGTCTGGTTGCCATGCTGATCTATAAGCTCAATGATTTCTATGGCACCAGAGCAAGTTTGCAGATCTGGGGTTATGATTTCATCTTTACTTTTTTGGAAGCCATTTTAAAAAGCAAGTCAACAATGGCAGGGAATAATGGTCTCTCGGCAGTTGTTCCCTATATCCCAGGGGTCCCCAAACTTCTGAAACAAAGAACCAGGTCACTGTCTATCAGATTTTCTGTACTGTAACCAAATAGGTAAGAAAAACAAAAAGCCCTGTCAGTAGAGGTCAGCAGAAGTAATAAATACCCCTACCACAGTGGTAAATGGGAGTAATAAATGCTCCTACAACAGAAGTCAGAAAAAAAAAAAGATGTTCCTAGTCAATTAAAAGCACATCCCCCCATTATTGGTGTCAGCTGGTGTAGTAAAAGGCCCCATCAGCAATGGTGTCAGTGTGAGCAGTAAACCACTCTCCACTGCCGGTCCCTCTGTTTTCCTAATAAAAACTGACCACACTAGGTATGAGAGTACAGTGTGGTCAAATCTCTAGCTGTGTTGGGACTTCAGTCTGCTCTGTTCCAATGATCAGACTTGTCCTGACACCCCCTGCACAGCCAATCACTGGGAAGATCCGTGTATTACTGTTTTTCCTCCCCCAGCTCTTATGCAGCTGAGAACAGAGGATATGTGATCACTTATAACAGATGGGAAAAAAATGTGTATATATATTTTTTATATCTCTACACAAATGTTTTGCCTTTCATTTCTATTTTAAACTGAATGGGTTGTTTCACAAGTGAGTGTTTACAATCACGTTAACTGATGCCAATACATGCAAAGGCATATAAAATGATGTAGAAAAACATAAAACATTAATTTAAAAAGAAACATATTTTTGCTACTTTCTTCAAAATATTTAAGCCAGCTGAAGAAAACAATATATGTGTGATTGATATTTCCTGGAAAGACTTTGTTACTTCTTTCTCCCAGGTCACTGTCTCCTGTTATCAGTGAAAATAAGGCAGTGATTAGAGAAAGGTATGAGGTCATTGGCAGCCTGCTGGGCTGTAGAATATGACTCGGGTGACAAAATGATAGATAGGTCACATGCTTCATTTTCCAATCAGAGAATACCCTGTCTGAAGCACACTGAAGTTATGCAAAAAAAACCAATTTGGTTGCAGAAAAAATACTAACTGCATAAACAAAAAGCCAAGCTGTAAACTCTTTTCCTACAAGCATTACATCAGGCCTTCCTCCTCCTTTACAAATCGATGTATAATGGTAATAGAAAGAAGCATCCATGGGGGGAAAAATATGCTTGCCTAATCACCGGCTTCTGCCCGCAGGGTGATGTCACCATCCTGCCTGAAGATCATAGAAACAGTGAAGATTCCGAATCTCACATGAAAAGGCTCCTGCGCTGTGCTGGAGCATTACCTTGTGAGATTTTGAATAATTAATATTCCTCAGAATCTTGCCACAAGACTTTTTTCTTCACTGCTGTGTTTTTATAGTATTGTCAAATACAATAATTAATTGTAAAGGACTAGGGAGGCCTGATGTGATAAGAAGAGCTTGTCTTCAAGTGCAAGCTCTCTATGAAAGCTATGCTGTGGCGTGATTGACTGCTCAGCTGTTCTCGATTGTCATGTAGTCACTAGTGTAGTTACTGTGTTTGGAGGAGTATTGCTCCTTATAGTTGGTTGTTCAGGTTTTACAGCTTGGTCTTTCAAAGCAATAAACATTTTTTAACTGCTTCCATGCTGCCCTACAGCAGAAATACTGCTACAGGGCGGCACGGGTATGCAAAATCACGTATATATTTGCAGTTTTCAGTTAGAGCCATTTGCAGCCTTAGCTGTCAATCACTGGGTCCTGGCCAGTAATTCCCTGCCGTCACCCGGCGATCTCCAAGGATTTCTGACAGGGGAAAGACCTGTCTGTAAACAATACAGATCTCTCCCCTGTAAGCTCCTGCACACTGCTTTGTATGGCTCTGCTATAAGTCGCTGATCATCACCATTGGTTAAAAAAAGAAAAATTCCAGTATGTATACTGACATTTGTAAACACTATAACTTTCACGTAAACCTATTGATTTACATGTATTGGGATTTTTTTTTTAGCAAAGACATGTAACAGAACAAATTTTGGCCTAAATTTATGATGAAATTTGATTTCTTAAATTTTTTTACTGGGCCTGTTTAATAGCAAAAAGTAACAAAAATTGTTTATTTCTTCTCACAATTGTCGGTCTTTTTTATTTTATAGCGCAAAAAATAAAAAACACACAGGCGATCAAATACCACCGAAAGAAAGTTCTATTCGTGTGGCAAAAAAGGACATAAATTTCTTTTGGGTGCAGCGTTGCATGACCATGCAATTCTCAGTTAATGTAATGCAACGCCGTATCACAAAAAATGGCCTCGTCAGGAAGGGGGGGGGGGGGGGCAAATCCTCTGGAGGGCAAGTGGTTAAAACTTATAGTCCTGAACAGCTGTCATTCCCCAGGATCCTCTGAAACATCGTACATTCTCCCTTTTTTTGCAGAGTATATGGTTCTAATTCATTAGAAGGAGACACAGTATCTTGTTAGAGTGGTCCTTTTGGAATAGTACTTTATCTCCTTGTTGGAGAACACTTGTCCAACAATGGCATTTTCACTCAACATATTCCTAGGCTTGAAACTTCATGTCATCAGCCTTTTTATGAATGTTCAGAAGGTCTAGAAGGGAAGACCAAAAAGTCTAAACTTGGTCCTGAATTTGCGACCACAAAGGCAGACTCATCATTAGGAGCCTATATACTTTACCTCTTTATCAATTCTGGCCACCTGACCTTTCATGTAATCATTGCATGGTGTGTTCCATTCCATGATTCCCCCATGGGTTTGTTTGCACAATTCATGAGAGATAACAATTAGGTCCCCACACATAATGTACTAACCTACAATGCTTGTCTCATTCTTTACTTTCTGCTATACAGGTGAACATTGATTCCATGCCCAAGCTAAATACAGAACATTTCTGTATATGCAAAGTTCTGAATCCATTGCTGAAGCTTCCTTTACATTACTTAGTTTCAAGGCAGTGGGAACTGCATTAGTGGCGCTAATGAGAAACATATTTTTCATCTGTCATGATTTGGGGCCCATAGATATAATACTCAGAGAGCATCTGCTGTGTTTATAGGTCTAGATCAATATGTCACTTTAAACAGGTAAATGTGAAGACAAAGAACCCAAAAAAGAGAGCATATTGCCTTTAGTGGCTTGTGATTTGTCACAATTTAAAAAGCAGATCCATAAAGATATGTGTGAAATTCCTAAGTCTCCAAGCAACAGTTCAAGACTCTTTTTAATGTGAGAGTATCATCTTTTACATCAGTATATACCCTCCTTGAATATGGAATAGGTCTTTAATCCCCAACAAATGGAGTGGTGGAAATTTAGGGAAGGTAAGTATAAGTGGGTAAGAGTGGGCTTATGAGACAGTCGTTCACTGCATCCTGAATAGGCAATATGAGTTTTTCTTTAACCTCATGTGAACATTTTCTGTGACAGTGACCTGTACTGATATAACATAGGACAGTAAAGAAGGAGCAGGCTGTATGGATATAAGCCAGGGACTGAAAACATTTTATATTTCATACAGCAAGGCTCGACAAATCCCAGGTGCCAGGTCACCATGGCGACTAGAAGTTGTGTCCTGATGCCTGGGTTTACACACTGTCTCCAATAAACTTCCATGGGTAATCATGCCCCATAGACTTCTATGGGTAGTCAAATCCTAAAGACTTCTATGGGAAGTCGAGCCCCATAGACATCTATGGGAAGTCGTGCCCCATAGACATCTATGGGAAGTTGTGCCCCATAGACATCTATGGGAAGTTGTGCCCCATAGACATCATCCACACAACTGCTGCTCACTGGATACTTTCTCTTTTTGGATGATTTTCTCTAAACCCTAGAGATGGTTGTGTGAGAAAATCCCATCAGTTTTTGAAATACTCAGACCAGTCCATCTGGTCCAACCATGCCACATTAAAGTTACTTAAATCCCCTTTCTTTCCCATTCTGCTGTTCGAACTTCAGCAAGTCGTCTTCACCACATCTGGCTGCCATGTGATTGACTGATTGGAAATTTGTATTACCAAGCAATTGAACATGTGTACCCAATAATGTGGCTGGTGACTGTATAACAACCAATTACTACAGGTATTTACAAAGGGTTCCAGGGGGTTCTGGAAAAATAGAGAGTCTAGTCTTACTGGTATGGGCAGACTACCTCACATACATGATTTTGGAGTTTGACCATAGTTCTGCTTTAACCACTTGAGTACACAAGTGATTTGGCACCCACAAAGTCTGATTTTGTACATAAGTGTGATTTGGTAGCTGCTATAACTAGAAACTCTGGCTGGCTTTTGAAGTTACATTAATTGACAAATTAGCACGGGAATTCATTGATTTTAAACTAGCCTGTATATGCCTTTTCATTACTAGGTAATTTTCAGTTCTCAATACTGTGATAGTTTGACAGATAATTATTCTGGAATACAACACTGTACACAAATAATTTTTACATATTTTTTTGAGACGGATAGAACTTTCATTTGGTGGTACTTAATATTTTTTACTAAACTGGAACTGAAGGCAAAAAATAAAAGATTGCAAACAGGGAGGCTTTTTATTAAAGAATAAAAATGCTGTAATAAAATACACTTACCTACCTGTTCGCAATCCCCTTCAGCATTTACACTGAGCCGTGCAGTGTGTCTGGGTCATCATGTGCTGGCCAAGCAAAATGGCCGAAGACAGGCACCCGGAAGAAGCCGGGGAGAAGATGCTGGTGCCAGCAAGGGACCTCATGGGCATCAGGTCGCAGACAATTGTCCCTTTAGTTTAACCACTTCCTGACCACCCTATAACAGAAGTACTTCTACGGGGTGGCAGGGATGCGCAAAATCACGTATATATACGTGATTTTGCATTTTCGCGTAGGCAGCGTGTGTGTGCTCCCTACCTGCGTCGCTATTGGCTCCTTGGCATGTCAATCACTGGGTTCCAGCCAAGAATGGGTGACTCAGAGACTCGGTGATCGTCGGCGGAGCTGACAGGGGATAGGACTGTATGTAAACGACACAGATCTCTCCCCTGTCAGCACAAACAGGCTGCTTTGTATTGCTTTGCACAGCAGAGCAATACAAGGCAGCTTGTCTACATAGTAAAACACACAGCACACTATATAAAACACAATGCAGCACACAGTTAACCCTTTGAGCACCCATGATGTTAACCCCTTCCTGCCCAGTGTCATTAGTACAGTGACAGTGCTTTTTAATAGCACTGATCACTGTATTAGTGTCACTGGGGATGTGAGTGACAGTTAGTCAGTTCTCCCCCAGTGTCAGAATGCCCGCTGCAGTCCCGCAATAAGTTGCTGATCGCCGCCATTACTAGTAGAAAATATAAAAAATAAAAACCCCAGTATATATCTCCATTTGCAAATGCTATAACTTTCACATAAACTAATTAATTTACACGTATTGGGATTTTTGTTTGGCAAAGACATGTAGCAGAATACAGTTTGGCCTAAATTTATGATGAAATTTGATTTTTACTTTTTTTTTTACTGGATATGTTTTATAGCAAAAAGTCAAAAATATTGTTTTTTTTTTAAACTTGTCGGTCTTTTTTTGTTGATAGCGCAAAAAATAAAAAAATGCAGAGGTGATCAAATCAACACAAGGGACAGTACTTACCTTTAATCTGACGTGTCCCTTGTGCTGGTGCCAGGTGTCATAGTTCTAATCCTTTGAGCTCTTCCCCACTATCCCCCATATCCCACAGGTGTAATCTTCTGGGGCTGCAGAGGGACCTGTCACAGGCACACATGAAGAGTGACAACTATACCCCCCCCCCCCCCACCCATTCATAGAAGCTGTACTATAGCTTCCATGAATGAAAAGCTATCTGTGAATGGAGGACAGGCAGGTGAATGAAAGGTTCACCTCCTCCAATCATACAGCACTTTATATTAATTGAACCTATAGCAGAGCATAGTCAGCACTTTAGAAGAGTGTCTGTGTCAGGTTTCTCAGCTCTATTAATGGAAAGGAGATGGCAGATGACAGAGGAGTTAATCTATGACAAGCAGCACCAGAAGCACCCTCCACCTCCAGTACCTAGAAACACAGAAAAAAGTACTACATGTACTTTGTCACATGGAGACAAAATTGTGAAAAAATAAATTTCATGATATTTCTTCTTGAATGTTGCAGTTTAATAACAAGTTCACTCTAAGCACAGTCATGTTTGGTAAATCTTTGCAGTGTCCAGCAGATACAGAGCAGTATTTCCAAGTCCAGCTTCCATGCATCTCATAAGCTGTGACTAAGCTTTCTGTAAAGCACTGTGGTCTTGTTTCACATGACTGATTTTTTTTAGCATTTAAACAATGGCTTTCTTGTTACTATTTGCTAGTGTTTTGCATATTTTTCACAGTGAAAATTTGCTTTAAAAATAGTATACTACTGTCTAAAGTGAACTAATCATAAAGTTCACACTTTGCAGGGCCCACGCCATATATTTTAGGTAAGAAATACTATGTGTTACTTGTCATGAATAAATATTTGCTCCATTGTTTCTTGGCAGCCTACAGGGCATGATCTCTGGCTAGCAATGAATATTGTTAGTATTTCAGGAAGCTGTGATTGAAGCACCACTAAAATGGCCTACGTGTTTGGCTTTCCCTTTTGTTAGTTAATGTACAGACATAATATTGTAGTTATAATATGGTTAGAATTTCTGCATATAGCTCTACAGAACAGACAGTGCACAGTCCACATGTTTATCTGCAGCTTCTCTACTGCTGCTTCTCTGCTAACAGGAAACAGGAACTTTATTTTAGACAAAAGACATAAAGTATGATCATAAATAAAGCTACAAACTTATAAACACTGCCATCTACTGGTTGAAGAGTATATCTCTACTGATGTACAGTTGCTGTTGCACAAAAATACATGAACAATGTATTCCAACTAGTTTGTTGATACTTTATAAAGAGAGTGCTACCAGTTCCGGCTTTCCACAAGGTATTTAAACTGCTCCGATTGTTTTGTGCCCTGAGATCGGTCAGCTGGAGATGTCTGCGGCTGTCAAAAGACATTAAATGATCTCCATGGCTAGTTACAATTCTGTTAGCATTGCATGTAATGGGTGTATTCATGACCTTATGTAGCCGTGTCTACCACAGGAGTGATATAATGCCTCATTAAATCTGTTTTAAACCTGGTAGTTTTCATCTTACCAAGATATGTAAACCATGAGTTCCCAGAAATGGGGTTTGGAAAAAAGTATGACAAGACATCCCTCATATTAATGTAGAACCCCACTTAGGTAGGTTACAAGGATGACAGGTACATTTAATCATTTTTGGCTCCTTTTGTAATTATTGAAGCAGCTGTTGTTTTATTTGGACTGTTCCGGATCTCGCAGGATGCAGGCTTGATTGCCCCCCCCCCCTTCTAGAGGCTTTTAGAACATAGGGGGACTGGTAGAGTCAAATGGGTAGCGTGAATATTTATTGTGCTGTAGCCTAGCCCTGGGAGGGGCAGTAGGTGGCCAGGGAGAGCATAAATAGCCTGAGGTCCGGAGCGGCCATGTTCTTGTCCTGCTGGAGAATTTCCCAGCCTCAGAGGCTATTGGCCATTTGGGACAGATTGCAAGTATCTCATCTGAAGAGCTGACTGAAGCTGAAGAGTGCCTGGTGGAAGCTGGAAGGTGTATAGATGTCCTGAGGCATTATGAATATTAATCTCTCCCTCACTAGTTTCTGGTGGAAGCTAAGAACTGAGCAGTTGTTCTGGGACATAGAGATGTCTGGAGGAAACTGGGGAAAATTCAGCTGTCCTGCAGAGACATATATTTGAAATACTGCAATTGTGGCCATATTCAATATATTTCAAAATATATTTCAATATATACTGTATATTGTATGTTGAAATGCATTTTTATTACAAAATATATTTTTAAAAGTATTATTCAGATTTTTTTTTAACATATAAAAAAATCATTTTAACATATATTTTTATATATATTTGTAAATGCATTCCAAAAATGTATAATAAATAAGAGCAGCGCTAAAATAAGTATTGATAAAGTCTGTCCCACATTAGAAATTGCAGTAAAATTACTATAATTAATAAAAATAAATTGCTCAATAAAGGTGACAGTCTGTGTGAATAAAATGGTGCAGAATGACAATAAAATCCAGTGGCAGTGCTCCAAATAGTGTGGTAAAATTACGCACTCACCAGATGCGTAATTTAAGTACGCAATGTATGAATCAGTAGCTGTCTCCTTAACAGATATAGGTCTGGTCTGGGACAAGGATAATCCTCCTTCAAGGTGGTGTTGTTACGAGCCCACAGGAGAGTAAAAAGATCCAGCTGGCCAGAGGTCCCTTTAAGGGATGGATGGGTACAGGTGCCTGCTTACAGGAACTCCCTTCTCTGGATTCGGTGGGTGACTGGATCAGGCGGGCTCTATAAATAAATAGCTCCTCAAAGGAGACCATGAAGAGTGCCCATAGTGCAGTAGTTTTAAAAGGTAGATTTATTAAATATATAAGCGAATTTGCAAATTCTATATAAAATCAATGATACCTGCAATGAGACATGCAGCAGCATCAGGTAAGGTATGGACTAACCATCTAGAAACTAAGATGGCCGCTGGGCCTCCACGTGGCTCTGGCAGCGTGACGTCACAACGTCCTGGCTCCTCCTAACACGTTTCGTGCACACGCACTTCTTCAGAGGCGGATACCAATCCAAAAATGTAGATTTGTATTTTTAAAGACATACAGTATAATTGAAAATATTTTTCATATATTTTGTAATAAAAACGCATTTCAACATACAATATATATATATATATATATATATATATATATATATTGAATATGGCCAAAATTGTAGTATTTCAAATATATGTCAATATATTTGGGAAGAATATTTTTAAAATATATTTGAAATATATTTTTCTTCCATATGGGATCAGCTCAAGAAACAAGTGACAGCATGCTATATTGAAGGATACAATAAGTGCCAGCAGTAGCTCTTTCTGAAACAGTTCTTACATGGTGTCAGATCTAGCCATTCCTATTAACCCTTGGCAGAAAGACTGTTCAGAAAAGCCTAGCCTAGTCAAGAGTGTCCTTCGGTTACTATTCTGCATGCCTATGTCTATTTAGCATGGTATCCCATACCACCCTCTCCCATGCCAGGTTCTACAAGCAATAAACTACAAAAAGATAAACCTTAGACTGTTTATTATATTAATGGTGGATGGACTGTTGCTTTGTGTAACTGGTGGCCTCTGCACTGTCTGAGAAAAAAAACAGTGAAAGTACCTGAAGTGGTTTTGCCTACATCCGCTTGTGAGCAAAGATTATGTAGAAAAACAAATGTTCAGCCAATCACAAGGCTGATGAAGCTGGGCTAAAGATGGCGCAATCTACAGAGCTGTGGAAGGCTGCAGAATATAGGAGCAGCTGCAAGTGAATGTGCAGTCTATGGACAGGGCCTTTCAGGGAGGGGAAAGGGATGTACTGCTCAGCAGAGCTGAGTGTAGGATGATGCAGGCCATAGACGGTTCGAAAATCGGATGATTTTGCGTCCGAAAGAATAATCGGCAGATTTTCGCACTGTTAGTGGGGCAATGACATCGGCCAATTTTCGTGCTTCCCCCTCATTTCGTTTATTGGTTATGCTAGAAAATTCATGAAAAATTACCGATTTTCAAAATCATTGGTGGCAATGAACGATGTTTCGTTTTTCAGACAAAAAAAAGGCAGATTTTCGAACCATCTATGGCCTGCATAAAGGTATGCCTATGCTGAGTACAGAGGGAGAAGAAAGGATGATACAGTAAATTCATATCACTGAATTGATGTTTGGTGAGCATGGCAACCAGTTAAAGTGGAACTAAACCCTTCTATCCTTTACAGACAAGGAAGCTGCCATTTTAGCCTCTGTTTGAGTTGCCATGGTGCGGCACATATGATTAGTTCTGAGACCAGCCGTTTGATGGCTTGACAGCTGAGTTTAAAAAACAAGCAAAAGTGACAGTTATCATTCACAGAATGCCTTGAATGTAACTGTCCTGGAAAACAGTTAAATTGATGGGTTTAGTTCTGCTTGAACAGAATTCTTAGTGTACTGAAATGAGGTAACCATGGCAACCAGTTCACTGAATTCTCAGCATATTGATGTGCAGTAACCATGGCAACCAGTTCACTAAATTCTTAGTATGCTGATGTGTGGTAACTATGGCAACCAGTTAACAGGATTCTTAGTATACTAGTATGTGGTACGCATGCAACCAGTTCACTGAATTCTTAGTCTATTGATGTGCAGTAACCATGGCAACCACTTCACTAAATTCTTAGTATGCTGATGTGTGGCAACTATGGCAACCAGTTAACAAAATTCTTAGTGTACTGAAATGAAGTAACCATGGCAACCAGTTCACTGAATTCTCAGCATTTTGATGTGCAGTAACCATGGCAACCAGTTTACTAAATTCTTAGTATGCTGATGTGTGGTAACTATGGCAACCAGTTAACAGGATTCTTAGTATACTAGTATGTGGTATGCATGCAACCAGTTCACTGAATTCTTAGTCTATTGATGTGCAGTAACCATGGCAACCACTTCACTAAATTCTTAGTATGCTGATGTGTGGCAACTATGGCAACCAGTTAACAAAATTCTTAGTGTACTGAAATGAGGTAACCATGGCAACCAGTTCACTGAATTCTCAGCTTTTGATGTGCAGTAGCCATGGCAACCAGTTTACTAAATTCTTAGTATGCTGATGTGTGGTAACTATGGCAACCAGTTAACAGGATTCTTAGTATACTAGCATTTGGTATGCATGCAACCAGTACACTGAATTCTTAGTATATTGTTGTGCAGCAACCATGGCAACCACTTCACTAAATTCTTAGTATGCTGATGTGTGGTAACTATGGCAACCAGTTAACAGGATTCTTAGTATACTAACATGTGGTACGCATGCAACCAGTTCACTGAATTCTTAGTATATTGATGAGCAGCAATAATGGCAACCACTTCACTAAATTTACAGTGAATTACAGTAACTATGGCTACCACTTTACAAATTTTATTTGTATATTTATGTGTAGTAACTATGGCAACAAGTTGTTTGAATTCTTAGTATGCTGTTGGGAGGTAACCATAGCAAGCAGTTAACTGAATTCTTAGTATACTGAAGTGTGCTAACCATGGAAACCAGTTCATTGAATTCTTAAAATATTGGTTTACAGTAATTATAGCAACAACTTCACAGAATTCTTAGTATACTGATTTGTGGTATCTATGGCAACCACTTCACTAAATTCTTAAATTTACACTGAGGCAGAGTTGTCTGTGTGAACCAGTTTAACATGCCTCTGGAAAAAGGAACTTGAAAAAGCTGTCTACAGTATGATTTAACTAATAGGCTAAATGAGCTCAATGACAGCCGCTCAAGGCTAACAGATTCATAAAGTGTATGTTAGCCTGAAAAGTTTTTTGTTTCTAGGTTTAGAAAAAGTGGGAAAAAACCCTGTTTGTTTTTCACTTCTAGTGTATCTGGGGCTCCATTACAGAAATGATTCCTTACTTTCCATTCCACTGGCAATGTGTTTGCCAGATAGGGAGTAAGGGAAAATCTGTAATAGGGACAAAGACAGACCACAATGGATTGCTTTTCAGAAGGTGGCTAATGAGTGATTCTACTGCCTCCTGAATGCCTAATTTTTTTAATACACTGCAAATTTGAGCCAAACGTTTGACTTGCGGTTGTGTTGTGTGGGTAAGGCTAGGTTCGCACCTATGCAGTTTGCGTTTGACCCGTTTCTGCAGTGCATTTTGCATTTTTGCACATGAGTTTTTGATACATTTTGCGTTTTTTTTCTTGTTGCTAGGCAGATTAAAATGCGAAACGCATTAAAAACACTGAAAAATGCACTACATGCTTTTCTGCAGCATTTCCATTGATGTCTATAGAACCATAAATGCAACTTTTTGCGTTTAAAAAAGTCCCTGACCTCTTCCAAAAAGTGCACCAGGTTAAAACGAGGAGATGTGAACATGTCCCATAGGAAAACCTAGGGTAAGCCAGTGTTGTAGCCAAAACGTTTTAGGGACTCAGCACTCCCCCTTCATCAGAACTACAAACAACACAAAGTAGTCGGTCATCCATATTGATTATAAGGGGGTAACACCAGCAAGGGAGCCCAGGCAGCTGAGTGAATCAGATGTAGACAGGGAGGGTGGTCGGCACAGTGGGGGGTAATTACTGGAACCGATCCTCTGTATGGCTCTCTCTGCAGCAGATGAGAGCCGGCTTTTTTCTCCTCTCCCTCCCACGTCTTTCAGCTGCTGCTGCTGCAGAGAGAGCTGTACAGGGGATCATTCCAGTAATTGCAACCCAGCCTCACCCATCACCCTCCCTGTGCACCATGCATTTTCCCCTGCTGCCCAGGCTCCCTGGTGTGCCCTCACCCCCGTAGTGCTGCCAGATTCCCTCTTCACATTTACCAGCCCCTTCCTTTCCTGAATGAACTCAATGAGTAATCGGTACTGATCACTCACTATATTCATTCATAACTGAAGTAAACTAAGCTTTGTTTTCTTTGGGGGGGGGGGGCTGTCAGGTTGGCTGTATGGGGCCCTGTGGTTTCTAACAGCAGCCCTGATTATAAGACCAATAAACACATAAAACATTTTTGAATAATCATTATTTAAGTATAAAATGTTTAACAGTTTCAAGACTGTCCCCTAGAGGCAGCGAGGATCCTACTGGACATGAAGGAAACAACTATGAACTTGATTTCTATTTTACTTGTAACACTGTCTATGTATAGTGAGCACATAATTCAGATATTAACAGGTTCAACTATTAGGCTGTATGGATAAATGTAGCACTACCCCTCAAGAGCCGCTGAGTATTTTGGGTTTCCCATTCACTCCTGAGTCCTGGCTGTAGCACAACCCCTGCTGACACCACCGTAATACCTTGGTCAGGTATCCCCCTGGCTATAACACACAGCAAATCAGTCTGTATTAAGGTCAGGTTAGCAGAAATGACTGATGTGCGCAAAAGTGAACCACACAGGGGAAATAAACAACAGAGTACAGCACAGTATCACTAGTTCTTTGCATAGAATAGGCCTCAAATAATATTCTTCTACTTTTTAAAGTTCCTGCCCATAATGCAAACAGAAATTATTAAGGCTGATATACTGTGTGTAGTATTTAATGGGCTACTGGTGTAGATAGGCAGCAGTACTGATTGGGCTACAGTCTGTGTCTCTATGTGGCAGCCTATATTGTAAGAATACTGGACTTAAGTAAGTGGCAACAACAAATGAACTTTGAAAGTTGAGGTGCAAAATGATGGCCCTGCTGCTGGGGGGCGCTCTTTTCTGTCTTCCCATGAAGATAATGGTGCCGATGGTGATGACCCGATCTACTTGCATGCAGGATTTATTATCCTGCCTCTCAGTATGATCAGCGATCTGGAAATTCCCTTCTATGTCCAATCTGTTCCAGCGTGAGGCCTACTGGATCGGCACTCTGCTCTCACAGACACATCCTGCCTCTCTCTCTCAGTCTTTTCCTCTCCCCTCAGGTTCCCAGGCTTTCCCCTTTGCTCACTTACTTGGGATTTGTAGTTCTGTCAGCTAAACTGAATGAAGAAATCTTACATGCAGCATACAAGTCCTAGTGTTCTTAGCATTGTTGTACAATTTCCTGTGTCAACTGAGGTGTAAAGCACTGCCATCTTCTGGCCATTTAACAATCTGCAATCAGTAACAATGCAGTGTGTTACATAAATATAACATACAAATGTGAGAGGGATTTTAGCTTTCCTATATGTGGTGAGGCTTCTGTATCATTTTACCACTGAGATTGGTTCTCACAGCAGTCACATGAGTCTCTAGAGCCTGTCCTGCTGACTTCCGATCAAAACCCTTGATTGTGGCTGTGACAGCTCAGTCAGTGTGCTGGGAGTGCATAGTGAGCGTGCTCTCAGCACACATCCTCCTGCCACCATGGATGCATATGTGCAGTGGCTGAGCATTAAAGCCCACATTTCTTGTCGCCATTGTAAGTGCTATGTGACCATCAATTAAAAATACATTTTTCATTCCCTCTGTGTTACTGTTTTAGAATTCCCCTTTTTGGTAAAACAAGTAAATGGGGCTGTACCACAACTGTGCTGCAACTGCATCAAACACACAGTGGTGCATGTTTTTCAGTGTTAAAACAGGTGCTGAGAACATATTGCTGGGAAGCTGAATGAATGACAATACAAAGGAATTGTACACATATTCCTATAGTGAGCTGCTTGTGATAAATATGCAATCTCCAGGTTGGTCCATTTACCAATGGTATGAGGATTTATTACTTTCATTTCTTCAACCAAACCAGCATTGTATCATTTAAATGTATATGTTCTATACTGCAGTCTTGGCTGTGACACAGCATATCTTTCCGCTCATGTATTGCTGGGACTTGTAGTTCTACAAAATGACACACTTGAACAAACTCTGTTAAACTTATAGGGTTGTTAAAGATACTATTAGCATTTACTGAGCCAGTGGCTTGAAGTGCAATTGCATGTAGGCAGGTTGCATGCCAGTAGTTAGTCAGTTGCTGTCTTGGCCAGGAGGGATGGGATTAATGTCTTTTTGTTGCCATTCCAGGGTCTATCTTGGTGGGTTTTTTTGGGTCTGACGCACCTGTTTGGCTATAAAAGGCTGCTGCTTGGCGAGAAGACGCCAACTCATCGGGACACCAGTATCTGTGGTATCACCACTATGAAATTTGTCCACTTTGACTCTAGCTTGTGCATGTATGCTCTGGGCACCTGCTATAATTAGGATTAGTTAGGGGAAAAGAATTTGCCTGTTAATCGGTTGCATTGAAAATTCTACAGTAAAGCTTTGAAATGTTATTCTACTTGGTCTGAAGTTATTCAAGGGATGTATGAAAGTAACCGACACACTACACATAGCCTTCACAGCCTGGGTCATTTAAAGCACATTGGGGCATAAAGACAGCTCTGCAAGGGTTAATGCAATGTGGCGTAAAGCGAGTGGTTACCAGGGGATACCGAGGTCTACAGCCAGTACAAACAGTCTATCTTGAAGCGTGTACCAGTGAAAGGTAAGGCAGAATGTCACCAGCACACTGAGGATCACCAATATGGGTCCAAACATTTTAATAAAGGATCACATAGTTACAGCAAGGCAACGTTTCAGAGTCTCACAGGACCCCTTCATCAGGCATGTGTCACATGCCTGATGAAGGGGTCCTGTGAGACTCCGAAATGTTGCCTTGCTGTAACTACATTATGTAATCGTTCATTTAAACTTCTGGACCCATATTGGTGATCCTCAGTGTACTGGTGACATTCTCCCTTTCTGATTCTGTTCGGTTCCAGGCGACGATCGCTGCAGCACCCACTTATATACACAGCCATTTTTAATGCAGGAACATGTGCGTTTGGATTGTACACTTACCTGTGAAAGGTGGGACATCCTCTTGAAATGAGGGAGTTGTTGTGGGCATTATCATCCCTGATGGTAATCTCCCATAGCAATGGGAGCAGATCAGTGTGCAGAGGTCACCGGCCTGTGCACAGGTATGGGAGAGGAAGAGTTATCATAGTGCATGCATGGAATCCACGCTAGGTGCCCATTACTAGGAATGAGGTAGCGGAGATAAGCTGGACAGGTGGAGTGGGCATATGGTCAGCATGTCCTTCCTGAATGCAACAACTGCCAGTGAAGGTGTACATTGTTTCAGTGCTTGAGAGAGTTAACAGGAGTCCGGTTTATTGTTCAGTGTACACGGTGTACAGCCATCTTTGAGTTGGAGGTGTGACTTAAGGTTGAGTTTTCTGTGAAAGTGGCCTACGCCTTGTCCCAGCACAGTAAAGGTGCACCATGTGCAAGGCAGTGACCCATCTTAGGTGCCCTGCATAGCCTAGAAGAACCCACCCCAGGGGTAGTCTTCTTCTGTGACCCACACTTGGCACCCAACAAGCAGGGAAACATGGAGGAAGAACCACCCCCCTACTACCCCCCACCACCCCTTTACATGCAGCTAAAACTTTTTTAGTTTTGGAGAGAGTAGAGAGGGATTAGAAATTCTGTCAGGTGTTTACTGCTGTCTGTGTCCGTTTGGGAGATTAACCCCCTCTATTTGTTCTGGTGACCATTATCACCGAGTGTGAAAGAAACCTTTACTTTGGGTTGTCACCAAAACAGGAATAAAGGGGAAACCTTTCAATGGTGATACTAGTTCTGGTAACCCTGGTGACAACCAGTCATCTCCACACTGACTACTTTAACCCTCAAATTGCTGACTCACAGAGCCATATAGCACATTATTGCAGTGTGAAGTGCAGTGCACTTGAATGGTTCACGTTCGGCATCAGTACCAGCGGCCAAATGCAACTTGCCATTTAATGTTTGCCATGGGTACAAAGCAAAGAATCTTGGCATAGGTACAGCCCTGAGCGGTTGCATTTCTGCATATAAGTAGGCGGATGGGGGAAACCGCAGTTCAGCTGCCTGATTTTACCACCCCCCTTCCCCCCGCCATCCATGTGAACAAGCTCCACACACCAGCATACCTAGGCCAGATGACTCCCTAGCTGTCACATAAAGGATAAATACGTACATTATTGTACAAATGTTTAACTTGTATTAGTGTCACTGGGATGGCAAACCAGAAAAAACAAACAATTGGCTGAACATTTTAAATGGCAAAACACCACAAAGTAAAGGCAATATAATCCAATACAGTCACACTTTAAGCCACCCGTCCTCCAGGACTGAAGAATTAAATGTTAGCTCTCAAACCAGAATTTCCCCAAGTGAGCAAAGAGGGAAAGAAAAAAACAAGATGCAGACTAGCTCACTTGTGGCTCCCTGTGTGAAGAGACAGGGTTCAACTCTTATGAATTTACACAAAAATGTATCACAGAAGGTCCCGTGAGTATGTGAAAAGCTCTTCTGCTGGCTAGTTGGGGCCCATACGGTGGTGCACAAAAAAGGTAAAGTAGATGGTAAGAGGGATGGTAAAGTAGACAACAGAGTTCTCCTTTAATAGACCTGGTGGGGGGGGGGTGATGGAACCCTTTAAGTACATCTGAAAAGGAGCAAAGGTTGCTTCAGCAGAAAAGGATGGGGGGGGGGGAATTTGATAGAAGTGTGTCCCTTTAACTGGAGAGCTCAAGGAAGCTAATCTCTTCCTTGGATAATTGGAACGTGGAGTGAAGTGAGTGCAGGATTCCTGCCTGGCAGAGATAGTGAAAGTTGTGGTTTGGTTTCCTGCAGAGAGGGTTGGCTAAACACTTAAAGGTAAGATGCAGCACTGGATGGGCTGTAGCTTCTGTGCTTGAAAGTATACGTTTGTGCTTAAAAATGTGTAAGCCTGTACTGGTGATTGTCCTGAGCCCAAGTAACTGGAATTAGCAAACTTACTGAAACTATGGCAGTGCTGTGTTGGTTTAGGAAACCTCCCACCCAGTCCGTTCAGCAGGGCGTAGCAATGACTCTCCCATTAGGGGGTCCCCTTTGTCCTCGGCTGTGGCTGTGCAGATTACGATGACCCAGCTAGTCTGCTTGTAGGTTCCGCTAACCTGCCTCTTCAAGATGCGCAGTGCTCTAGTGTCTTGTGCGTCTTTCCAGCCTGGTCCAATCCGGCTTAGCCCTGCATGGATCCACTCCACTCTCTCTCACACTGTCTCTCCCATCAACCCCCGCGTTACCAGACATTCTGCTTTTTAAATGCTCCCGTCCCCTTACCAGCTCTCTGGGCTGTGTAGTTCATTTACACGTGGGCAGCACAGTGGCTAAATGTGGGCAGCACAGTGGCTAAATGGTTAGCACTTCCGCCTGGCAGTAGTAGGGTCACTGGTGAGAATCCCAACCACGGCACCACCTGCCTGGAGTTTGCATCTTCTCCCTGTGACTGCATGGGTTTCCTCCGGGTATTCCAGTTTCGTCCCACACTACAAAGACATGCTGGTAAGTTAATTGGCTCCTGTCTAAATTGGCCCTAGTATGTGTATGAATGTAAGTTAGGGACCTTTTGATTGTACTCCCCTTGAGGGTTAGGGACTGATGTGAATGTGCAAAATATATATAAAACACTGTGTAAATTGATGGTGCTATATAAGTACCTGTAATAAAAACATAATTTACAGCAAATCTGAATGGAAAAATCCCATTTACAGCATACAAGTCCCAGCATTCTTGTAAAGTTGCATTATAACTAAGTGCTACAATCTTGTGGCCAAGTAATATTCTACATAACAGTAACATCACACTATGTTATATCAGCATAGACTAAAAATTAAGAGCTGAAAGAATTAGTGCATGGTTACTTTCCTGTCTTTCTTGCAATATATTGTTTTCTCTAAAACTTCAACAGTACAAATCTGTAGATACCCACACTATGTTTATCCCTATTACATTAGACAGTATTTCCTGACCAAGCAGAATAACACATGATCCCTCCACCTCTAAAAGTGCATATTCTAGAGATTTAAACTGCTTCTGGATACCTGATCTGAAATAGTCAAGGACATCCCAAAGATGAAGGAGCTCCAAGTCTATTTTTCCCCTTATCAAAGCTTTTATGAAACTGCACTGCCCCCACAGTATGGAGAAATCGGTCTGGCACCAATAGTTGCACTTTTCATGCACTGCTTCATTTTGAAATAATTTCTAGACAGCCTAGCCAGATTTATGTGTGTTTTATTACAGTACTTTGCAGAAAGTCAGTATGGTTTATGGGTCAGACATTATTTAGACAGAAATGTATTATGTACTTTAGAGGATTAATAGAGAACCTTTTTGAAAAGTCAAATTCAAGAGCTGATTCTCACTATAAATACTACAAAAAGCTGCTAAATATTATTTTTACTTAAAGTCACACTAACTCTAGTTTAAAAAAAGACATTTTATTCAAGTATAAATTCTTAACTCAAAAAGCCCCTTCTTTTTCTCTCAGCCTTCTCAAAACCTCCAAAATCCTCTTTTTCCTCTTTGCTCTGACTTTCTCTTAGGATGGTGGCAAAATTCATTCTCCTTGGCCCCACTATATGTAGAATCATAGCCACCCTCTTTTTCTCGCTCCCAAGGTGAACTAGGTACTATAGACTATGGGATTTGTAGTGTGCATAGAGTAACCAATGTTCACTGCTTGTTCAAAACAAACAGGAGTGAGGGAGAAACAGAGAGGTTCAGGAGCACCAGGACAATGAAAGGAGGCAGAAAAACACATAAGAACAATTCCACACAAAATAGTTTACAGGAGAATTAAATGGTGGATGTATATGGATTATTTCTGGAAAACAAAGATATTGTTTAATGCCACTTTAACAACTCTTTTGTGTATCATAAAATTCACAAGATTTAATATATATATATTTATATATACAGATGAAACTCAAAAAATTAGAATATCGTGCAAAAGTTCAGGTATGGCACATACATACTTACATTGGTCCAAGCTGGACCAATGTAACTACACAAGTAAAGCCATATATAAACTTCAGCACCTGCTCTGTGTTTACATTAAAAAGTAGGAAGCTGGAAGGCTGTCAAATCACTGCTGGAAGAGGGAGCTGAGCTGACAAACTGCTTCTGCTGTGAACTTTAAAGTATACCCAAAGGAAAAAGTTTTCTTTAGTTTTTGATACAGTGCAGATGAATTAGAACTTCAGGGTTTTAGCAGTTTGTGCCCTCGTTAGGGAGATTAACCCACTCTATTTTTCCTGTTGATCATCGGATTGTCCTGTTATCACCGAAAGTGAAAGAAAACTTGAAATTTGAGGTTACTACCAGAAAAGGAATGGAAGTGAAAACTTCCAATGGGGACACTAGATCTGGCTACCCTGGGGATAATCATGGATTTCCCTTCTGTTGGAGAGATTGTCACTTCCTCTTTTGGCTATGTGGCAGGAAGTAAAGGAAAATCTCCCCAGTAGGACACAGAAAGAAAAAAACTTGAAACTTGTTATAATCCTCATATACTCTATCCACAAATGAAAACTCTTCTATGCGAAATGAAAGAAAAAGTCTTGACTTTAATATCACATTATTATTATTATGCAGGATTTATATAGCGTCAACAGTTTGCTCAGCGCTTTATAATATAATGGGAGACAATACAGCAACAATACAGTTCAATATAAGAGGGATAGGAGGGCCCTTCTCCTCGGAGCTTACAATCTAGGAGGGAGGGGCTAGTGGTACAAAAGGTAGTAACTGTGGGGGATGGACTGGTAGGAAGAGTAGAAGATTCCATTATTAGCTGACGGCAGGATAGGCTTCCCTGAAGAGATAGGTTTTCAGAGATCGCCTAAAAGTGAGCAGAGTAGGCGATAGTCTGATAAGGATGAATTTCTCCACAGTAGCTATAAAAGATTCAATGGCAGACAAGCAAAGCTGTTATAGCATGTTTATCAGTTAAAGAGACCAAAAACACACCCTCAGATGTTCATCATCTAATATCTGTTATTTAGTTAAGAAAATACAAACACAACAGAAATCTGTTGGCTGGATTGGAAATATTCAGCCAATAGCACATTTTTGTCTTGGGTCAGAGCACACAGAAGAACGACAACACAGACAATGACATTGTGTTGGATACTGCCATTCATGTGTTTTGTGTGTGTTAGGTATTGTATTATCTTACTCCAATAAATAGACATATGAGGTAGTAGCAAAAAGTTTTGAGACTAGTTGTGTAACATACCAACAGATGAAAGCACAAGGCTGCATGCACAGGCACAGAAACGTTTTGATACCACCTCGTGTGTGTGTGTGCACACACACTACATTGTCATGTGCATTTACACGCACATGAACTTTAATGGCATCCCAGTCTTAGTCTGTGGGGTTCAATATTGAGTTGGCCCACCTTTTGCAGCTATAACAGCTTCAACTCTTCTGGGAATGCTGTCCACAAGGTTTAGGAGTGTGTCTATGGGAATGTGTGACCATTCTTCCAGAAGTCCATTTGTGAGGTCAGGTACTGATGTAGGATGAGAAGGCCTGGCTCACAGTCTCTGCTCTAATTCATCCCAAAGGTATTCTATCGGGCTTACGTCAGGACTCCTTGCAGGCCAGTCAAGTTCCTCCACCCCACACTTGCTCATCCATGTCTTTATGGACCTTGCTTTGTGTACTGGTGCACAGTCATGTTGGAACAGGAAGGGGCCATCCCTAAACTATTTCCATAAAGTTGGGAGCAGGAAATTGTCCAAAATGTCTTAGTATGCTGAGTCCTTAAGATTCCCTTCACTGGAACTAAGGGGCCAAGTCCAACCCCTGAAAAACAACCCCACACCATAATCCCCCCTCCACCAAACTTTACACTTGGCACAATGCAGTCAGGCAAATACCGTTCTCCTGGCAACAGCCAAACCCAGACACATTAATTGGATTGCAAGACATAGAAGCATGATTCATCTCTCCAGAGAACACATCTCCACTGCTCTAGAGTCCAGTGGTGGCGTGCTTCACACCACTGCCTCCGACGCTTTGCATCACACTTGGTGATGCAAAGCTTGGATGCAGCTGCTTGGCCATGGAAACCCATTACATGAAGCTGTCTACACACTGTTGTTGTGCTAATCTGAAGTTTGGAGGTCTTTAGCTATTGACTCTGCAAGACAGTTGGCGACTTCTGAACACTGTGTGCTTCAGCATGTGCTGAACCAGCTCTGTCATTTTACTTGGCCTACCACTTGATGGCTGAGTTGCTGTTGTTCCCAGTTGCTTCCATTTTGGTACATTACCATTAACAGTTGAACGTGGAATATTTAGTAGCAAGTAAATTTCATGGATGGAATTATTGCACAGGTGGCAACCTATCACAGTACCAAGCTTGAATTCACTGAGCTCCTGAGAGAGACCCATTTTTTCACAAATGTTTGTAGAAGCAGTCTGCATGCTTAGGTGCTTGATTTTATACACTTGTAGCCATGGAGATGCTTGGAACACCTGAATCCAATGATTTGGAGGGGTGTCCCAAAACTTTTGGCAATATAGTATATATGTATATACTGTGTGTATATAGTATATATAAATTAAATTAACAGATATACTATATTTTGTATAACCTGTGATTGGTAATGTATTTGTAGAGTAGAATGTGTCCCATGAATCCTGTAACTTCACTTTTGGGTGAAAAAAAAAAATTACATTTATATTTTTGAGGAGCAGTTATATTGAAAAACACATTTATTGCCTATAAATTCAAAGGCAATCACTTTCAGTTTCAGCTACTGACAGCCCATGTAAGTCAGCAGGGGATTGTCTGTGGCCACTGTGCACAGAAGCTACTGTACTCTGAAAAGTTCAGCCACCCACACATGCTCATCCACATCAACTGTATATTTACAGGCTAAGCAGTGGGCAATACTATGTGCATTGAATGTATTTTCCTGAATTTCTTCACTAGATAAGTGCCTATATTATCACGTTGCTACCAGGAAACTAGGCAAGAGATGATTCTTGGAGAGAAAATGAAGCAACTAAAAGGTAAAGATTTAATGCAGGGGAGCTCAACGCTTTGAAGAGTGAGGGCCACTTAAGTGATCTGGTAACCGGTTGCAGGTCAAAATTAAATAAAATGGTTAAGAATTTTTTTTTTTTTTTTTTATTTTGAATATCATTATGAACATTTTCCTCCTGTAGCTGCTTAATGCTGGCAAGAGGCGGTTGCAGGAGGAAAATAGAGAGGATTGGTTCCTATATATGTCGCCCCCCACCACCCCTCCTGTCCAGGTGTAAAACAGAATGTGGCAAGGAGGCCACACAGGTCTCCAGGAGCATGCGCTGGGGTTGCCATTGTGACCCCTGTTGCTACAACAGTTGTTGGGGGGTGGTAAAAACATGTCTCAACTATGGGGTTTACTGTCCCCCATCCCCCTAAACTACAAATGTAAGCAAACCCTTACTGTTCTGAGCCCCCTATAAAGATGCTTTCACACTGATGTGCAGCACAGTGCACCTGTGGCTTTCTTGTGGGCTAGCTGTGCTTTGCCATAGGCTTCTATTATATCTTGCGGGTATGGTGTACTTTCTGAAACCACAACAAAACTCCTGAATGCAGGAGTTTTGCTGTGGTTTCAGAAAGTGCACCACACCCGCAGGATATAGTAGAAGTGTGGTTCACTGGTTTGAGGTCGAAGGCCACATATGAGGGCTCCGAAGGCCACATGTACCCACGGACCACAGGTTGAACACCCCTGATTTAATGTGTGGATCCAATTTTATAAAAAAAAAAAACACTTTTCTAGCTCCATTCTACCTAAATGGCTACAGTTCAGCTTTAAATTTAATTAGCAGAGTGCCTGGAGAGTCTTCTAGTGTCGGCTGTTTAGAAGCCAAGTGCTGAGAGTGCAGAATGTCTGAAGCCCAAGCAGCATCCCATTTTGTCATATTCTGTCACACATGGCCTAATCCAGTGGTGGGCAACCTTTTTTTTCAACTGAGCCAAATCTCGCCAAAACCATGATTGAAATTTATTTTGAGAGCCACATTTTTAAAAATGAAAATACATCTCCCATATAGTAATTCATCCCCCATATAGTAATTCATCCCCCATAGTGTAATTCATCCCCCATAGTGTAATTCATCCCCCATATAGTAATTCATCCCCCATATAGTAATTCATCCCCCATAGTAATTCATCCCCCATAGTAATTCATCCCCCATATAGTAATTCATCCCCCATATAGTAATTCATCCCCCATAGTAATTCATCCCCCATAGTAATTCATCCCCCGTATAGTAATTCATCCCCCGTATAGTATTTCATCCCCCGTATAGTATTTCATCCCTCGTATAGTATTTCATCCCCCATATAGTAATTCATCCCTCATATAGTATTTCATCCCTCATATAGTATTTCATCCCCCCATATAGTATTTCATCCCCCCATATAGTATTTCATCCCCCCATATAGTATTTCATCCCTCATATAGTATTTCATCCCCCCATATAGTATTTCATCCCCCCTATAGTAATTCATCCCCCCTATAGTATTTCATCCCCCATATAGTAATTCATCCCTCATATAGTATTTCATCCCTCATATAGTATTTCATCCCTCATATAGTATTTCATCCCTCATATAGTAATTCATCCCTCATATAGTATTTCATCCCTCATATAGTATTTCATCCCTCATATAGTAATTCATCCCTCATATAGTATTTCATCCCTCATATAGTAATTCATCCCTCATATAGTATTTCATCCCTCATATAGTATTTCATCCCTCATATAGTATTTCATCCCTCATATAGTAATTCATCCCTCATATAGTATTTCATCCCTCATATAGTATTTCATCCCTCATATAGTAATTCATCCCCCATATAGTATTTCATCCCTCATATAGTATTTCATCCCCCACAGTACTATTCCCCCCCCCCTTCTAGTAAGCCAAGTCCCCCCCGTGTCAATTCACTTACCTTTGCTCCGCGCGTTCCTCTCGCTGTCTTCCCGCGCCATTCGGGTCTTCAGGGCGGACTGTGAGAGGAGCCTAGCTCCCCTCCCCTCACGTTCGGCACGCTGCCCCGCCTACACACATCCTGACAGCCACATCCGCGGGCCGGATTAAAAGGTCCGCGCGGACGTTTGGGGCGGCCAACCGAGAGGAGGCAGGGGAGCGGCCGACCGAGAGGAGGGAGGGGAGCAGGCGCCCGGCACACAGAAGAGCCGCATTAGAGTGGGTAAAGAGCCGCATGTGGCTCGCGAGCCGCGGCTTGCCGACCACTGGCCTAATCTAAGGCATGTGTGATAGCCCTAATAACCCTTTGAGGACCGTAAGATTTTGGAACGCCAAAAGAATCCATTGTTTTGTTTTTAAAGTTCGTACACTTCAGTTTCTGTAACTAAGCCATTTCATGAAATAATTGGCAAAAAGCTAGATCCATTTGTTGTTTGTTGATAAGAACTAATATTTTGACTCAAACCAAAAAAAAAAAAGAGTTTTAAGTTCTTAATCAGATGATAAACGCAATTAAAAACATACGAAAAATACGTCCCTTGTTCCTCAAAGGGATAAGGGGATACAGGGAACTAGGCGCTTAGGCAACCCAACAACAGACTAATCAGTGTTGGACAATAAACTCACCTAGAGGGTGAAATGGAGAATTAAATAAAAACAGCAAAATAGGGAAATAAACGGAAGTAAAATGTAAAAACTGTAGATAGTGTGGGAACACAGAAGGAAGAATGCAATGGAAGTATAGTGGGCAGGAAGTGGGATAAATTAAATATATACCTACTATATATATCTCATATATATATATATACAGTCAGGTCAATAAATATTGGGACATCGGCACAATTCTAACATTTTTGGCTCTATTACACCACCACAATGGATTTGAAATGAAATGAACAAGATGTGCTTTAACTGCAGACTGTCAGCTTTAATTTGAGGGTATTTACATCCAAATCAGGTGAACGGTGTAGTAATTACAACAGTTTGCATATGTGCCTCCCACTTGTTAAGGGACCAAAAGTAATGGGACAGAATAATAGTCATAAATCAAACTTTCATTTTTTAATACTTTGTTGCAAATCCTTTGCAGTCAATTACAGCCTGAAGTCTGGAACACATAGACAACACCAGACGCTGGGTTTCATCCCTGGTGATGCTCTGCCAGGCCTCTACTGAAACTGTCTTCAGTTCCTGCTTGTTCTTGGGGCATTTTCCCTTCAGTTTTGTCTTCAGCAAGTGAAATGCATGCTCAATCGGATTCAGGTCAGGTGATTGACTTGGCCATTGCATAACATTCCACTTCTTTCCCTTAAAAAAACTCTGGTTGCTTTTGCAGTATGCTTTGGGTCATTGTCCATCTGCACTGTGAAGCGGCGTCCAATGAGTTCTGAAGCATTTGGCTGAATATGAGCAGATAATATTGCCCGAAACACTTCAGAATTCATCCTGCTGCTTTTGTCAGGAGTCACATCATCAATAAATACAAGAGAACCAGTTCCATTGGCAGCCATACATGCCCACGCCATGACACTACCACCACCATGCTTCACTGATGAGGTGGTATGCTTAGGATCATGAGCAGTTCCTTTCCTTCTGCATACTCTTCTCTTCCCATCACTCTGGTACAAGTTGATCTTGGTCTCATCTGTCCATAGGATGTTGTTCCAGAACTGTGAAGGCTTTTTTAGATGTCGTTTGGCAAACTCTAATCTGGCCTTTCTGTTTTTGAGGCTCACCAATGGTTTACATATTGTGGTGAACCCTCTGTATTCACTCTGGTGAAGTCTTCTCTTGATTGTTGACTTTGACACACATACACCTACAGTGGGGATCGAAAGTTTGGGCACCCCAGCTAAAAATTTGTATTAATGTGCATAAAGAAGCCAAGGAAAGATGGAAAAATCTCCAAAAGGCATCAAATTACAGATTAGACATTCTTATAATATGTCAACAAAAGTTAGATTTTATTTCCATCATTTACACTTTCAAAATAACAGAAAACAAAAAAATGGCGTCTGCAAAAGTTTGGACACCCTGCAGAATTTATAGCATGCACTGCCCTCTTTGCAAAGCTGAGACCTGCCAGTGTCATGGATTGTTCTCAATCATCGTCTGGGAAGACCAGGTGATGTCAATCTCAAAGGTTTTAAATGCCCAGACTCATCTGACCTTGCCCCAACAATCAGCACCATGGGTTCTTCTAAGCAGTTGTCTAGAAAACTGAAACTGAAAATAGTTGACGCTCACAAAGCTGGAGAAGGCTATAAGAAGATAGCAAAGCGTTCTCAGATGTCGATATCCTCTGTTCGGAATGTAATTAAGAAATGGCAGTCATCAGGAACAGTGGAAGTTAAAGCAAGATCTGGAAGACCAAGAAAAATATCAGACAGAACAGCTCGCAGGATTGTGAGAAAAACATTTCAAAGCCCACGTTTGACTGCACGATCCCTCCAGAAAGATCTTGCAGACACTGGAGTTGTGGTACACTATTCCACTATAAAGAGATACAGTTGTGTCCAAAATTATTCAACCCCCACTGAAATTGAGTGTTTTGGCCAGTTTGACATTGCTTTTGATCATTCAGTCATCTTGCTTACATTTACATTAAAGAGGCACTTGTAGGTCAGACAAATATAACATAACAGTTATAATGAAATAACCACAAATGTCTTTTCTGTGCTCACAGCATTATCAGTTTTATTCAACCCCCAAGTGACATTCAATCTTAGTACTTAGTACAGCATCCTTTTACAGTTATAACAGCTTTTAAACGTGAAGCATAGCTTGACACAAGTGTCTTGCAGCGATCTACGGGTATCTTCGCCCATTCTTCATGGGCAAAGGCCTCCAGTTCAGTCACATTCTTAGGCTTGCGCACTGCAACTGCTTTCTTTAAGTCCCACCAGAGGTTCTCAATCGGATTTAAGTCTGGTGACTGCGATGGCCACTCCAAAATGTTCCAGCCTTTCCTCTGCAACCATGCTCTAGTGGACTTGGAGGTATGCTTGGGATCATTGTCCTGTTGAAAGGTCCAACGTCTCCCAAGCCTCAGGTGTGTGACGGACTGCATCACGTTTCCATCCAATATCTCCTGGTACTGAAGAGAATTCATGGTACCTTGCACACGCTGAAGCTTCCCTGTACCTGCAGAAGCAAAACAGCCCCAAAGCATGATTGACCCTCCACCATGCTTCACAGTAGGCAAGGTGTTCTTTTCATCATAGGCCTTGTTCTTCCTCCTCCAAACATAGCGTTGATCCATGGGCCCAAACAGTTCTAATTTTGTTTCATCAGTCCACAGAACACTATCCCACAACTTTTGTGGTTTGTCCACATGGCTTTTGGCATACTGCAGTCGACTCTTCTTATTCTTTGGAGACAGCAAGGGGGTACGCCTGGGAGTTCTGGCACGGAGGCCTTCATTACGCAGTGTGCGTCTTATTGTCTGGGCTGAAACTTCTGTACCCACATCTGACAAATCTTTTCTCAGTTCCTCAGCAGTCACACGGGGACTTCTCTCCACTCTACGCTTCAGGTAGCGCACAGCAGTCGAAGTCAGCATCTTCTTTCTGCCACGACCAGGTAGCGTTTCAACAGTGCCCTTTGCCTTGAATTTGCGAATGATGCTTCCTAAGGTGTCTCTTGGTATGTTTAACATCTTTGCAATCTTCTTATAGCCATTGCCCTTCCTGTGAAGAGAAATCACCTCTTCTCTTGTCTTCCTGGACCATTCTCTTGCCTTCACCATGTTTGTAACCACACCAGTAAATGTCTAGAAGGAGCTGAGTATCACAGTCATTTTAAAGCTGCCTAATTGGTGCTTATTATGCTTGATTGCTGCTCGGTGACATCCACAGGTGTTTTCAATACCTGATGGAAAGCACCTGTATGAACCTCTGTTCTTCAGAGTGGTAGTCTTTAAGGGGTTGAATAATTGTGGCAATGAAGAAACCACATAAGAACCATTTACTACTGTATTACATAAACAATTGATGTCATTTTAGTTGCATTTGGGTAGTTACAACGTCCTTGTAGGATTTGATTCTGAATACAATTCCAAATGTACACTATAGTCCCTAAACCCCTTTACAGCATTGGGGGTTGAATAATTTTGGACACAACTGTACTTGTACAAATATGGTCTTCATGGAAGAGTCATCAGAAGAAAACCTCTTCTACATCCTCACCACAAAAATCATCGTTTGAACTTTGCAAATAAACATATAGACAAGCCTGATGCATTTTGGAAACAAGTTCTGTGGACCGATGAGGTTAAAATTGAACTTTTTGGCCGGAATGAGCAAAGGTACGTTTGGAGAAGAAGGGGCACAGAATTTAATGAAAAGAACCTCTGTCCAACTGTTAAGCATGGGGTTGGATCAATCATGCTTTGGGGTTGTGTTGCAGACAGTGGCACAGGGAACATCTCACGAGTAGAAGGAAAAATGAATTCAATAAAATTTCAGCAAATTTTGGATGGTAACTTGATGCCATCTGTGAAAAAGCTGAAGTTAAAGAGAGGATGGCTTCTACAAATGGATAATGATCCTAAACACACCTCGAAATTCACAGGGGATTACATCAAGAGGCGTAAACTGAAGGTTTTGCCATGGCCTTCACAATCTCCTGACCTCAACATAATTGAAAATCTATGGATAGACCTTAAAAGAGCAGTGCGTGACAGACAGCCCAGAAATCTCAAAGAACTGGAAGACTTTTGTAAGGAAGAATGGGCAAAGATACCTCAAACAAGAATTGAAAGACTCTTGGCTGGCTACAAAAAGCGTTTACAAGCTGTGATACTTGCCAAAGGGGGCAGTACAAGATATTAACTCTGCAGGGTGCCCAAACTTTTGCAGATGCCATTTTTTTGTTTTCTGTTACTTTGAAAGTGTAAATGATGGAAATAAAATCTAACTTTTGTTGACATATTATAAGAATGTCTAATCTGTAATTTGATGCCTTTTGGAGAATTTTCCATCTTTCCTTGGCTTCTTTATGCACATTAATACAAATTTTTAGCTGGGGTGCCCAAACTTTCGATCCCCACTGTACCTCCTGGAGAGTGTTCTTGATCTGGCCAACTGTTGTGAAGGGTGTATTCTTCACCAGGGAAAGAATTCTTCGGTCATCCACCACAGTTGTTTTCCATGGTCTTCCGGGTCTTTTGGTGTTGCTGAGCTCACCGGTGCGTTCCTTCTTTTTAAGAATGTTCCAAACAGTTGTTTTGGCCACGCCTAATGTTTTTGCTATCTCTCTGATGGGTTTTTTTGTTTTTTTTAGCCTAATGATGGCTTGCTTCACTGATAGTGACAGCTCTTTGGATCGTATCTTGAGAGTTGACAGCAAGAGATTCCAAATGCAAACAGCACACTTGAAATGAACTCTGGACCTTTTATCTGCTCATTTTAATTGGGATAATGAGGGAATAACACACACCTGGCCATGGAACAGCTGAGAAGCCAATTGTCCCATTACTTTTGGTCCCATAACAAGTGGGAGGCACATATGCAAACAGTTGTAATTCCTACACCGTTCACCTGATTTGGATGTAAATACCCTCAAAGTAAAGCTGACAGTCTGCAGTTAAAGCACATCTTGTTCGTTTCATTTCAAATCTATTGTAGTGGTGTATAGAGCCAAGAATGTTAGAATTGTGTTGTTGTCCCAATATTTATGGACCTGACTGTATATATATATATATATATATATATATATATATATATATATCCTTATCTGTATCCAAAGCAAGAGAGGTATTCTGAATACACCAACTATATACCAATACTTTGTCTGCTATGTCAAAATGTCAGTGCTTAAATTTTAATCACAAGCTTGGTTAAGGTGTGAGGCTAAAACTACTTTTTGTAGGAAGGAAGTTATGGGATACAGTACTACCTTGTCCATGTGTAAGACCAGAAAGGGCCTTTATAGGATAAGACCGCCACTTGACCACTCGAATCGCAAAGGTGATGACAACCAGAAACACAACTTTGTGAGTGAGAGTAGACAGAGGAATATCCCTGAAGCATTCAAATAGTGGGCTTTGAAGTGCCAGGAGAACTAAATTCAGGTCTCAATGAGCCATGAGGGAGCATACAGGGGGAGCCAAATGGAAGATACCCTGTACAAATGTCTTAACTAAAAGAGTGGGAAGCCAACATTCTTTAGAATAAGATTGCAAATTGTGGAGATCTGACCGCTGATGGTACTAAGGGCAAAATGCTGGTCTAGGCCCAGTTGCTAAAAAGGCCAGGCAAAGAATGCCTTCCATGTGTTGTTTTAGACTTTGTGAGAAGTAGACTTCTTAGCTTTTAACATCATGGGGTTCACCAATTCAGGGATGCTTTTTTTGTCTCTCAGAACCTAGGCTTAAACTAGTGACCATGAAGCAGGATGGTAAAACTGGTCCTTGGGACAGAAGATGAAGACTTCACAGAGCATCTGTCAGGAGTCTGATCTGGTTGGAAAACTGCATTTGCCTGGACAACCCAAGGCTGTACATTGATTATGTTGTACTGATCATACAGTCACTAGAGCATCAACTGCTTCTGATAGAGGGTCCCTGTACCTGGAAACTAACCTGTCTGGTTTGTTGTTGAACCTGAAAGCCAGGAGGTTCACATCCAGGGTCTCCTGTGTGAGTAGTCCCAGAACACCTACAGGTGCAGGGACGGACTGACAATTTGGGAACTCGGGCACTGCCCTAGGGCCCGGGGTCAGTAGGGGGCCCCATGAGATGCCCTTGGTACCTTTCTTAGGATTTTTTGGGTGTGGTTTGAGTGTGGGCAAGGATACAGGGGCCCCATGATCCCCTATTGCCCGAGGGCCCCATGAGTTGTCAGTCCGCCCCTGTACAGGTGTGTAGGCACTGCCAACTGATGAGGTCTACCCAGGGGCGGACTGACCATTTGGAAACTCGGGCATTGCCCGAGGTCCCAGGGTCAGTAGGGGGCCCCACGAGATGCCCCTGGTACCTTTTTTTATAGGCTTTTTTGAGTTTGGGCAAGGACATAGTGGCCCCAAGATCCCCTATTGCCCGGAGGCCCCACCAATTCAGTCCGCCCCTGGGTCTACCTGTCAATTGTCTACACCTGAGATGTACACATCAGACAATACTGAAAAGAGAAGTTCTGCCCCGCCAGGATCCGCTTTATCACACTTACCACAGCAAGACTTCTGTATCCTTCCTGATGGTTGATGTACGCCACTGCAGTTGCGTTGTCTTAATGAATATAAAAAGGATGACTCCATAGTCAGGTTGTCCAGCGTTGCCGAGACAGCCTCATTGCCCTGGGCTCCATAATGTTGATCAGGAGACAAATAAATCTGAAGTCCAAGCCTCCTGCAACAAGGTGCCCAGGACTCCTCCACAGCCCAACAGGCTGATGTCCATCTTTAAGATCTCCCAAGAGAAAGGGAAGAATCACTTCCTTGACTGCTAAGCCAGATTCCTGAGCCACTAAGCCAAGGACTGAACTGACTTTTCACATGATGACAGAATGTTGTATTGTAGGTGTCTCGAGTGGAACTGGCCAAATGGGACTGCCTTAAAGGAGGCTATCATCAGTCCCAGAATTCTCATGTGGAAGCAAAGAGTCAAGTGACTCTGAACTGAAGTCTGAGTTTGAGAACAGAAATTTTGAAGTTTCTCTTGGGGAAAAAAAACTCTGGCTTGAGCTATACATTCTGAAGGCATGGAAGCATGTGACCTGTGTGGTTGGAGTCAACAATCAAGTGTGCTATTTGGCCCAAAAATCTGGCATGGTTGCAGTGAAAGCCTCCCAGGATAGAGCTAGAGAAGACTCAGTAGATGGTATTGTATAGAATCAAGCAGAGAGTGGAAGTAAAGCCTGTCAGTGTCAGGCTCTTCAGGGGGTGCACTGCAGACAGCACTTGAACCATTGATGTAGTGTAAGTTTTAGGAACCTGGAACAGCTGTACTGCAGCACAACGCTGGGACAATGCAGCTCAGACTTTAAGGCTAGGACTTGATATTCATGAACCTCACCGCTTGGGTAGCAATTGAGGGTCAGGCAGACAGAGGTGATCAAATCACTGTAGGTGGGCAACAGAGATGAACCGAGAATAGATCCACATGTCACTTGCAATTAGGAGCAGCAATGGAAAGGTGCTTCCTCAATGCTAAATGGTGGAAAGGAGAGTGCAGAGTGTACACATGCAACACTCCACATAACAGATGATATCAGTGCTCAAGTCCTCAGCAGTAATCCCTTCCATGGTGAAAACAGTCAGAGCATGAATTTTAAAAATGCTGCCAACAATCCTGATACAAGGAAGCTCTGTTCTCAGCCAAATCACAAAGTGAGTCTTCCTAGTCAGGGTTACACCTAGGGCTGTGCAACTGTTCTGAACCAGGAGGGTGCTATGCGGCTAACTTACACAGTACACTCAGATCCAGTATGCTCCACAATACAGAGCCCAGTGCTAAATGGTCATGTTCCAGGCTAGCCCCACAACTGTTTAATACAGTGGGGTCTGAGTATGGCCTCCAAAGCTGTCATTGAGGAAACGCTAATCCAGATAACCACATATAGTGACCAGCTTAGCGTTGATGTAACAGGAATCTTTGAGGAGACTTGACTGAAGATCCTCCTAGAACATTAGCAAAAAACTGAGGCATGCTGAGGGTAGAAGAGGTTATACTGTTGTGAACCAACTTTTTATTTTGTTTGGCAGTGTCCAATCCTGTTGGTGGCAGCATCATTCCTGTGTCTCTCGATGGACGAGAAATAAATTAGTTTTCGGTCAATGACAACACCAGCCATAATGGAAAGGCCATGGGTTCTTTTCTGCTTTTAATTTTCCTTTCACATGACATTTTGAAAGGTCAAGATATGAGTTATAACAAATTGACTTTATACACCTATGGTCCTTATTTATTATTGAAGTGTGGTAAAAAAATATTTTAGGAATCATTGACCTTTTTATGATTTTCTGTCCTGTATCTTTCGGGGCTTTTTGACAGTTTCAAGCTGCAGTATCCAGGGAAAAGAATGTGATAATACCAGTTTGGTGCATGTGAAATTCTTAGGAGATGGAGAATACAACAATAACGTTGATAGTCTTTTATTTATAGCTCTTTGCCTCAGAATGATCACAAAAATCTCCCACTGTTTGGTGCATTTGTGCCCACCCACCCTATGCTCATTATTGTACATTTTAATTTCTGCTTTATTGGGCATCATGTTGCCCACTGCTGTGCGTGGACAAGGTTTAATTCCCAATGACTTATTTGAAATCTTTTTTTTTTTACTCACTGAGTCTAAGTGGGTTTCATTGTCAATGCTTATTTAAAGGCTTAAAAGTTAAGTTTAGCATTAAATAGAAATGTTCACTTTTCATGACTATTTAAACCCCAATAGAGGGCTGAAGACTCTTCTACTGTTTTCTTAATGCTTGTGTTTAATTATTAACCTAGTTAGCTCAATTATTGAATTTACCATGAAATGCAAGCAAAACTATGCCATATTATATTTCTCCTGACAATGACTGAACTTAAATAAAATACTTTAAGAGGTTGTTGATAGAAGATGGTTTAAATATAATTTATGAATGATTTAATTTTTGCTTTTAACCTATGCTTATATTTGTGATCATCTCACTGTGAATAATATTATCAATATACTGTATATTAACATTTGGAAAGCTGCAACGTTAGACTCCATGCACACTAGCATTTTTTTAAGCGCCTAGAAGCTGTTATCAGCATTTTTTTCTGTTCCTTGAAGCTAAATAGGGTTATCCTATGTGTCCATGCACACTATTTTAGGCTAGTAGCATTTTTCAAGCTTCAGTGTGAACAAAAAGAAAAAAAAATTTGTAGAGTTTTTGGAAGCATTTTTCTAGCAGAAAAAAATGCTGAATGTTCCTAAACACCTTTTTTCTACATGTACTGTAAAAATACTAATACAATGCAAACGCTCCTAAACATTCCTAAAACACTACTAAAAGCTGGTACAAAAACACCATTACCAGTGTTTTTCATCCGGCTTTTTTTTTCTAGCATTTTTTAAGCTTTTAAAAAAACGCTAGTGTGCATGGAGCTATATACTGTACATATATGAGGACAGACATATGATTTCATTAAATATTCACGGACCATGATTTCTGCTTAGTAGCAGTACAGAGTGGCTGTGCTTTACTATTTCCCTTGTTCAGCACAAAATAGGAGTATGCTCAGACTGGTTGAGAACGTTAGACTTTCTAAAGGTATTTTATGTCAGCAATTGTTGAACCGGGACACTGATTGAAGGCCTAATATCCTGATATGCAGATAGTCATAAAAATGATATATATACTGTATATGTACAATATATATATTATGTGACCAATTAAAATATCATACAGGGCATATAAAATGCAAGCATCACATGAAAATAATGCTGGCAACCCTTCCAACAACAATAACTCAAATATGTAATCACTGTTAACTTACCAAAAATATTCTTTATAATTGGCAAAGGCAACTACAGTTACTGTATACGCACAGATATATAATATATATATTATATATAAACACACAATATATATATATAAACACACACAGTACATTATAAGTGACAGCAGACCCTGCCATGCTTGGATCTGTCTGTTGGATAGAGATATTGTAGAGGTACCTTCAGCTATATAAAAACAATGCAAAACTAACATTGCCTGGCTATGACTAGTTTCAATAAATCTGAAGGCAGGCAGGTAAAATTCACAGCCGTATGATAGCCAGAAAATTCCTTTTCTCTCAGTGACAAAATGGGAAAGAATATAGTCAGCGCCAGATTTCCATCACTAAAGCTTATAGGCAATAACATTTTTAGACCAAAGCAGCACCCCTGCTTTTATTACTTTACTGGTTCTAACTTATGTCCACTGATGATTGAAAAATTTGTATGACCAATAGCCATAAGGGGAGAAGCTGCCTCTGACACTTATAGGCATAGGCTTACTGTATCTAATGATAAATCTGAACCTGGGCAAAATAACCTGAAAGTAAACTAATGATTTACAACATCATACTTGAGAGATGGATGTCTGAATATATCATACAGATCTTCAGCCTTACTGAACTTCAGCTCTTGGCAATATAGAATATTTGTAGCCCCTCTAAATGTAGACGTTTACATGAGGTGTGAATTATAAACTAAAAATAGTAAAGTGATGCTTCCAAGTATTGTTTATTATGTACCAATAATTTATTCACATAGAAAAGAGACAAACAACACAAACATATTAAAAACCATTAAAACTCAGTTTATCACAGCATCATATTTATATATTTATAAAATGTAATTTAGTTTTTTAGTTATACAATGTTGAAAGCAGATCTAAAATCATAACTCTTCTAATGACAGATTGTTGGAGCAACTGATAACCCAATACCCATGGATCCCACATATCCTTGAATCCTGGGTATCCAAAGGTTAACAGTATAAGATATATACATGAACAGATGTTGTCCTTCAAACATCAAATGCCATCAGCAAAGGCCACAATAATGAATGGAGTATGATCTAACCCAGGAGTGGGCAATTATTTCCCCAAGAGGCCACATGAGAAACTGGGACTGTTGTGGAGGGCCAAACTTATATCTGCTCAGTATTAATTTTGGTCCTGCTAAGGTCAGTAAGAATGTTAACATATAGAAAACAAACACCTGGCGCTAGAAAAAATGGGTACAAATGCTCATGAAATAGGTCTCTTTCAGACGGGCGGGCATTAATAATGGTCGAATGAGCAGCAGTTTTACACCCCCTCTCCCCGAACTGTAAAATAACAGCTAGACAGAACTGTTCACATGTCGTGCCTGCGATCCTTTGCTTCATAGCTCCGGCACTGCTTGTCAAACTTGAGTTCAATGAGGACATGCCTCAACCAAGTGCAAAGTACGATATTGGGGAGTGGTAGTGTGGCTTTATAGGATAAAATCAGGTGGTGAGAATGAAACACAGCCCCTTCTCACTGCCTGTTAAATGCCCTCTGAAAAATACTAAGACTGCAAGGAGAGAGCCTGAGATTGGTACAGTAGGAATTTCTACAGATCCTGACCTGGAGTGAAGAACAGGTGGATGGCTCTTGGGTTTTGCATTGTACAGGTGCTGACATAGGAAGAACTTGGCTGGGTATTAGAGTGGCAGGACAACATTGGGATGTCTTATAGGCTCTCCTACCAGAACTGATTCTCCCTGCGGTAATGATCAGTTCTTCAGGCTCTCTCCTTCCAGTTCCTGCAGCTCTCTACATAGATGTCTCTCATCATGCCTCTTTGAGCCTGTCAGCTTCCTCGGGGAGGTATGCTGACAGTGGAGTCATCAAAGACCAGATAGGGACAGCCAAAGGGCCGGATGTGGCCCTAGGGCTTCAATTTGCCCAGGTCTTATCCAACCTCTATGTGTAAATGCATATTTACAAATCACATTCTAGTACAATGCCGACTCAATTGGTATGGATAGAACATCATCATGTAGATTGAATGCATTGTCTTGTATATTGAAAATGTATTTCTTCCACGGTAGGACAGGTTCAACTTCATTTCACACCAACCATATGCACTAGAATCTCCATATTCAGCCATCCACCATAGTAACTGCTTCTGTGTGGGCTGTGCCTTGAAATCACAGAGGTCGGCAGGAGGAACCACTGAGTACAGAAGAGAGCCAGGAGATCAGGAATTCTGGAAGTGTCAGTTTCTGATGAATTTTCAGGTGGCAATTACTCTGATCACAGTCGCCCCAGTCAGGTTCAGCCTCTCCTGATCACTGATCAAATGGCCTTTGGCTTACCCACGTGTTAGGTACACACCTTCAAAATATCTCCATAAATTGCTCCTGGACATTGTCAAGGTGTGATAATAGCAGACCCATAGAACCAGTTGGTAAGCCATTGTATACAGTGGTGTAATTAGGTTTTGTGCTGCCCTAGGCAACGCAAAAATCGGCGCCCCCCCTGCAGAGAGAGCCTGACATTGACCAACAACACCCCTGCCCCCCACCAGAGAGAGCCTTCCACTACCACTGCCCCCCAACACCAGCCACCATCTCCCATAGCGAGAGAGAGACACTCACCTTCACCCCTTCGGACATCCCCAGGAACGAGACTCGGGCTGTGCATACACTGTCATGAAACCCGTAGCCTTTCTCGGAACCCACCAGGTCCCCATGATGAGTGTGTCCCTTCTTCTGTCCCTTCGTCCAAGGGGCAGTGCTGCCCCCCCTGAAAAATGCCACCCTAGGCAAATGCCTTGTTTGCCTTGTGGTAAATACACCCCTGTTTGTATAGTTATACTATACACATTCCACCAGTTTAAGAAGTGGGTGTATACTGCTATTTAGACACAATCAGTGAAATTCACTCTTATTCTTTCACTATATATAAATCAGACAGCAGGAAGATTTGGTGTCTGAATGGTTATCTGTTTGATCTGGCTTTTTATGTGAGTAACACCTACACTGCCACATTTATGGCTAGTTACCTCTGAGACCTGAAGAATGCCCGAGGACAATTTATGGAAAGATTATTAAGGTGTTTAATTAGTACATAAGTAAGCCATTTGATCAGTGATATGGCTTAACACACTCATTATTACTGGACTATAGACATCTTACTGTTGTTATTAGTCTTTGCTAATTGCATTAATACAACTAAAAGCAGTGAAGGCATGTTATCAATATACAAGGTGATGCATTCAATCAACTGATGATGTTCCATACTAATGATACTAATGGATTTGGCAATGTACTAGTATGTGTTGTGGAAATTGGCATGGAATATAACCATCCCATGATGCTTTGAAGTTGCATCATACTCCACCCATTACTGCGGTCTTTTCTGATGGCAATCAATGTTTGAATGACAAGCTCAGCTTCATGTATATATCATATACAGTTAACCTTTGGATACCCAGGATACAAGGATCTTACAATATACAATTGTGTAGAGGCAACAATCTGACATTGGAAGAGTTATGATGTCAGTCCTGAAACAAATCTTGGCTCTTGTTTTATAAGAATATATCTGATATACAATTTATATGAAATATCATTCCATGCCAAACTGAGTTTTACTGGTTTTATTATTTTTGTGTCTGTCTCTTTTCTATAGGGAATATTGTATTTGTACATAATAATCATTACATTTCGGTATCACTTGGTTTTTAGTTGACACTTCAAGTAAACAGCTATAATTAGAGTGGTTTAACCCTTGACATCGGCACCTCCCGGCCCTTTAAGAAGTTTCTGATGCCAGGAGGCGGGGCAGGGTTTATGATCATGTGATTGCTGTGATCAAATGATAGGAAAGCTCCTGATCTAGGGCTGCCACCTCATCCCTTTAAAACTGAACACATATTAATTACACAGGTCCTGAGGCTACTTTAATGCAGATAAGACACTAAGTGTGTTTAATTACCACCTTAATCAGCCACAAAACCTGTGTAATTAATATGTCTTTGGTTTTAAAGGGATGAGGTGGCAACTCAATCCTGATCGCAAGTAAAGTAACTGTGCTGGGAGCATGCAGGTAGGGTTGCCACTTCATCCCTTGAAAACCGAACACATATTACACAGGTTCTGAGGCCAATTTTTCAAAGATAAAGCACTAAATGAATTTAATTACCACCTTAATAAGCCACAGAACCTTTGTAATTAATATGTGTTCGGTTTTAAGGGGATGAGGTGACACCCCTACGTGCAGGACGCGTGCTCTACACACAGTTCTGTTTACATTTTGATACTCATATATGCAGGCTCTCAGCGTTAAGGCCCACACTCCAAGAGGCCACATATATGCGTACCGCCGGCATCAAACAAATGTTAAGTAAACAAATAATTATACAGTTTTATGAAGGAAAGAATTGCCCTTTACTGTAAAGAGCAAGGATATTTTAAAAAATCCTGTCACCAGACCATGTATTTCAAAAATAATCTTACAGTAGGCAAGCCAGGAGAATGCTGTTGGTGCCGCCATCTTGGATATGATGTCAGCAGCCCTAGCAAACTCAGAGCTTCCTCTCAAATGATATTCAATAGTATTCCCTGGCAGCTACATAAAAAGTATAGGGAGGTAAAGTTGCTAGATCAACATAGATGGTAATCAGACAGTCCCAGTAGAAGAGAAAGCTATAATATAAAAGGATGGAGGGGGCTGTACTGATTTGACTGTTCTGGAGTGGTCATATTTATCAGCATTTTAAAAGATACATTGCAAGTGAATAAAAATAATTTATAGAGAGAAAGACACTAGAAGTAATCATTTGGAATACTTGGTTTTTTGTGTGCGTTTACCTGCAATTTAAGTTGATGACAGGGTCTCTTTAAACAACCGGACAGTGGGGGGATTGGTACTTGTAATAGATTAGGACCTTTTTCTAAGGCACAATGACATTATGAAAAGGTAGCTAAAAATATTCACCCCTAGGTATCCTCTAGAGCAGTGGTTCTCAACCTTCCTAATGCCGTGACCCTTTAATACAGTTCCTCATGTTGTGGTGACCCCCAACCATAAAATAATTTACCCAGTAATTATAATTCATGAGTGTCGTTTTACCTCCAATACTGCTGCTTTCAATACAGTAGCTGCTTTTAACAGAGTAGCTGCTTTCAACACAGCAGCTGCTTTCTACACAGTAGCTGCTCTTTACACATCGGAAATATGTGTTTTCTGATGGTCTTAGGGGACCCCTGTGAAAGGGTCATTTGACCCCCAAAGGGGTCGCGACCCACAGGTTGAGAACCACTGCTCTAGAGCAACAGGACCTCTATGATGTCACCATAAGTGGCTATTAGTAATTTTCTCTTATGTAGAAAATATCAGTGCATATGGGGTTGATTTACTAAAACTGGAGAGTGCAAAATCTGTGCATGGTAGCTAATCAGCTTCTAACTTCAGCTTGTTCAATTAACCTTTGACAAAAAAAAACCTGAAAGCTAATTGGTATCTATGCAGAGCTGCACTAGATTTTGCACTCTCCAGTTTTAGTAAATCAACCCCAATGTGTTTAGCTTTATTCCTTGACAACACAAAAGCATGCACACATATCAGTGGTTAGCACTTCCGCCTGGCAGTACTAGGGTCATTTGTTCGAATCCCAGACACGGCACCACCTGCCTGGAGTTTGCATGTTCTCCCTGTGACTGCGTGGGTTTCCTCCGGGTGCTCCGGTTTCCTCTCACACTCCAAAAGACATGCTGGTAGGTTAATTGGATCCTGTCTAAATTGGCCCTAATATGTGTATGTATGAATGTGAGTTAGGGACCTTAGATTGTACCCCTCTTGAGGGACTGATGTGAATGTACAATATATACTGTATGTAAAAGCGCTGTGTAAATTGACGGCGCTATATAAGTACCTGAAATAAATAATAAATATCTACACACGTGTATAGTAATGGATAGCTATTATAGTCCATATGTCATTTATAGAGGGAATGGCTACACACACTAGTATTCTTTCTGTAACTTAGCAGCAAACAAAACCAGACAACTAACAGTTACTTTTTTCTTCCATCCAATACAATTTGTTACGATTTTAGTAGTGATACATTTGGTTGTAGAAGTCAGATGCATTAAGCTATTGTATCAACAGCAGGAACAATGATTATTACAATGTAGGTGAGTAGTATGAAAAATGTACAAGAAAATATGTTGCATTTAAAGTTAGAAAAAATGTCCTCTCTCCCCTTTTTGACTACATATAATATAATTTTTTGAACACTTTTAGAGGCATATACTACACACACACACATGAATTGTTTCAATAGCCATTAATTGACCTAAATCAAGCATGCAACCAGTGGTGTATTAAGGTTTTGTGCTGTCCCTAAGCAAGCACCCTGCCCTCCACCAGAGCCTTCCACGACCATTGCCCCCCATATACCAGCCACCATCCCCCATGGCGAGAGAAAAAGACACTCACCTTCACAGCTCTGGACATCCCCAGGAACGAGAGTCGGGCTGTGCATACACCGTCATGAAACCCACAGCATCTCTCGGAACCCACCAGGTCCCCATGTCGAGCGTGTCCCTTCTTCCAAGGGGCAGTGCTGCTCCCCCTGAAAAATGCCGCCCAAGGCAAATGCCTTGTTTGCCTTGTGGTAAATACACCCCTGCATGCAACCAGTGACGTCTGAAAACCCCCTCATTGACTGGTTTTTCTAAGTCATGTTTTACTAGGTAGTGTGGACAGGATCAGGATGACAGACCGAAAAACTGCACTTTTAAACACAAGCCATATTCCTGCACTCAAAAGTTTACTTTACCCCCCGGGTTACAGTGAAGTCTCATGAATTCAAAGTCGGGGGACATGCTGATTTCAGGTGCGATTTGCAAGACATCTGACACAGATGTCTATGCAAATCACACGAAAAGTAGTGCATGTACTACTTTAGAAATTGGTGCGGCTCCAGACAAGTCTGAACCGCACCAATTTGACCGCTGTAATTGCGGACAATAGGGTACGACTTGGCATACGATTTGCAACTCGCATGGCATGGAAATCGCATGCCAAGTCTCACCCAGTGCAACCAGGGTGTTAGGCTTGGTTCACACTGGATGCAATTTAAAATCATGCGTTTTGTTTGCAATTTCATTGTGTTTTCTGAAGATTTCCCAATGTTTTCTTGTGTTTTCCAGTGCGATTTCTATTGTAGTCTATATGCGAAATTGCAACAAACTGCAGAAAAAGTAATACAAGAACTACTTTTGAAATCGTGCTGCAGCAAATTGCATATGTTAAAACACTCAATTCACATTCATTAAATCCGATTTCAGGTATTATTTCAATTCCCAAATCGCACCTGAAATCGTGGTGGTGCGAACCAGGGCTTAGAGTCAAAAGGAATGATGATGGGTATTAACCCATTGCAGCCAAATCAGTGTAATGTAGTGAGATCAGTGAAAATGATGGGTTTTCAAGGGTTACTGTTCCATATGCCTTACTGGCATTCGTTATATAAACTTTTATACCAAAATAGCTAATTTGATCTTTCTTTTACCAAGGGCTCATGCAACATGGCCATAATGAATTTACTGATATGTACAAAAGATCTTGCTGAACAGAGGCTGACCGCAAGATCCTGCACAATAAACGCATCTAATGGTCAGTAAAGTCCTTCAATAAAAATGTGTTTAGACACCTAAATGTACAGATCTGCAAAATTCTTTTTGCATTCATCTATCTCAAATGTATGCATAAATGTGCATTTCAATGCATACAGGTGAAGTACTGCCCATGACTGTAGATTTTTCTAATTTGATTTTACAGATCTTTATGCAGTGCAGTTTAGGCTCTATGCACACTGACTTAAAAATCACTGCTTCTACAGGAGTTTTGTGTTTTGCCTGTAGAAGCAGCTCAATGTTATCCTATGGGGTTTATTTACTAAACCTGGTTGACTCAGAATCTTGTCCACTTCTGCATAAAAACCAATCAGCTTCCAGGTTTTATTGCTGAAGCTTAATTAAACATGCTAAGGTTAGAAGCTGATTGGCTACCATGCACAGGTGCCCAAGATTCTGAGTCAACCAGGTTTAGTAAATAAACCCCTATGTGTCCATGCACATTAGGTTGATTAGAGACATATTTTAAGCTCAACGTTTACAGGCAGGAAAAATCCTTCTGGTTTGCATTTTTCATTGGAGCTTTCTGGTGGAAAAAAATTCTAAACGCTCCTAAACTGTGTACAAAAGCACTCTACGGGTGGCACAGTGGCTTAGTGGTTAGCACTTCTGCCTGGCAGCACTAGGGTTGTTGGTTCAAATACCAACCACGGCACCACTTGCCTGGAGTTTGCATGTTTTCCCTGTGCCTGTATGGATTTCCTCCAGATACTCTGGTTTCCTCCGCCACTCCAAAGACATGCAGGTAGGTTAATTGAATCCTGTCTAAATTGTCTCTAGTATGTGTATGTGTGTTAGGGACCTTAGATTGTACACCCCTTGAGGGTTAGGGACTGATGCGAATGTACAATATATATGTAAATTGATAGTGCTATATAAGTACCTGAAATAAATATATCGGCATTTTTTTCTGCCAAGGGAGCTGGCTTTTTTTTTAAGCCCAGTGTGTATGGAGCCTTAGCCTGGGTTCACACTTATGCGGTGCGGAATTCGCACTGGTTTCTGTGCGAATTCCGCACCGCATCATAATCGCACCCAGTTTATGCACCGCTGCAGGTGTGTATGCTAAGTTAACAACACCCCAAAACTGGTTTGCAAAGAGCGGTGCGATATGCAGAATTGGATCGCATAGGTGTGAATACACATGTGATCCGACTCTAGTGCGGACAGAAAACAGGGTCCTGCACTTTTTTGTTATGAATGCGGTGCGATTTGAGCCATACAAAGTGTGCACTGCACAGAATTCACATGTGATTTGCACAGGAATGCGGTGTGGTTCCTGTGCGAATCACATGCGATGTTCTGCACTGCAGAAGTGTGAACCCAGGCTTACTGGTGTAAACGCAGCTGTGTCTGAGGGTCTGTAACATACAATCCTGATGCTTTCAGATCCATCAAAAACTACATGAGTTCCAGATCTAAAAGCAGTGTGTTTTTTATGTCCGTGTGCACGAGCCCTTAGCTCAACAAATGTAAAAGAATGTATCGTACATCCATGCCACATACACTAGGTGAATATTTAATGACAAATACTATTCTATGCTGTACAGAAGTCAGTTAAGGCCATCAGGTCTTCCCTAGCAGGCTGTATTGTTTCTTATTTTCTCTTTCATACACTGAGCTTACTTAGTGTAAAAAATGAATGATATAACTGGTGATATTCAACTATGTTCTGTTCTGATCTATTTCTAGTAATCAGGTCACTTAAAATCAGAGCACTGTACAAAAATAAATTCTTTTAAGGCTACGTTCATATGGCTGCATCGGTAGATTCTTGCTGGCAACACTAACCACTCTTATGCCAGGTACACGCTGGCTGAATATTGACTGAAATCAGCTGGTACAGTAGAAACTGGCTAACTTTCAGCCCGTGTGTACAGCTGCCTGTCAATTTCACGCAGGTGCGGACTGACCATTTGGAAACTCGGGCGCTGCCCGAGGGCCCAGGGTCATTAGGGGGCCCCATGAGATGCCCCTGGTACCTTTTTCATAGGCTTTTTTGAGTTTGGGCAAGGACACAGGGGCCCCATGATCCCCTATTGCCCGGGGGCCCATGAGTTGTCAGTCCGCCCCTGATTTCATGACCGGCTTTTTTGAAATGAGCATGCTGAAAAACCAGCAGCTGTCCGGCATCAATCAGCGCTCTCAGCCAATGGCTGCGAGCGCTGATCAATGTGTCCTGGCAGGGGATCAGTCCCGCTGTCAGAACATAGTAGCACAGCAGGGGATATTGCTGTACTAACATCAATTGTGTAAGTACAGCGATCTGTCAGTCTTTTTTTTTTTCGTTCAGCCTGCTGGGTTGATCGAAAAAAAACTTATAGTGTGAACCAGGTTATAGTGCGACCAGGAGCGGCTGTCAGCGATACTCTGTACAAATCACTGGCCAGCGCTGTCGCTGTTTACATATAACCATTCATCTGAGTGGCTACATGCAAATAGCTTTGGATCAACCCTGGTCGCACACTACATCCAGAGTCGGCATTTTCTACCCCAGCTAACTGGCCGGTTTGTATGCAGCCATAGCGCAGAGTGTTGCTGCGTCCAGACCTGGCGTTTAGCATGCGACTGTGTGAATGTAGCCTATGTTCCCTGTCCTGAATAAAGCACTTTTCTGGTTGGCGTGAACTGAATACACAAGAAGTGTACTGTATACAAGGTGTCTGTCACTGCAGTGATAAGTAGGGATAGTTACCTCTGAGCGGAAGTGATGGGATCTCAGGATGGCATCTGTAAGAAAACCAAAAACACACAATCAGCGCCAATCACTTTTTATAAGGATTATCTGCCAATCCTCTTAGAAAACATGCGCTAAATAAAATCTGCCAAGGGCATAGCTGAGCCTGCAGAAGGTGCGGAGTGAATACTCTGGTGGGGGAGCTGTCATTGACCCCCCCTTCATTCACACACACTGTCCCAACATCTCATCCTGCTCCACTTTCCTGAAGCATGGGTGGAGACAAGTCTGCCGCAGTCCTGTTGGGAATCTCCTAAAATTGGATGCCAGATGAATCAGACTGCCACATGTACACACCATGCCCTCCTCCACCTCCTCCTCAGCAGCAATGTAATAGGACAAGACTTGCAATAAATGAATGTTTTCACAGCATCCCCTCCCCCATCAGACTATTGCACTTTGCAGCTATGGTAACTCAGCAGACATGCCTGTTTTTACCCCGATCGCCCTATGAATGGGCACTTCATGGCTGAGTGACAGGGAACACATCACATGACAGACGCAGAATATTTTAAAAATGGTTTCTTACATGTCCTACCTCTGCTCCTCGGTCGGTAGCTGAAGACGGTCTTCATGGGGTGCCTGCTTTTCTGAAGCTTGCGATGCCAGCAGCAGAGGAAGGAAATCGTGGCTATAGTCCCCAGCATTAGGAACAGTAGAAGAAGGGCACATTGGATGCTGTACGGTCTTAGTAAGACCAGGAAGGCAGCGGCGATCATCCTGCTGTGATCAGATCAGTGTAGAGTGGAGATCGGCAGGGGAGATCGGACGTTCTGGAGCAGTGATCTCAGGACGAGGGTGATCTGTGACTCAGCAGCTTCATTTCTGAATTGACAAGGTGGTGGTGGAGGGGGGGATGTAAGCGATTAGATCCCCTGAGCTGTGCTGGAGTCATCCATGGAACGCCAGTTGCAGCTCATCACAAGCAGCGTAGAGGAGACTCACTGGCTGTGTCATATGCTGGGACTGTCTCTGGAAATAAAAGTTTCTCTCACTGTATCCCCCAGCTCACTAGCAACCTCAGCAGCAGCATCAGCAGCTGCTGCCCGCTATGGGAGGGAGACGAGATGCTCTGCTCCTCCTTGGATGGATGCCGGCTGACGTCACAGACACCCAGCTAGTGCTGCAGAGACTGGAGGAATCATGGCCGCAGCATCCTCTGCACCCACCTGGCCTGTCATCATAGTCACCACACACGTTACAATCTGACCAATCTTTGTAGAAGCAGCATCAGCCAAACCAAAACTATGTATTTCCAAAATGGACCGCGCTAAGGTCACAAATTGACAAAATAAACTGTGCAATCTTTAACGTGATAACACTGAGCAAAATACAAATAAAATATTAACGCCTTGACCAGGGGTGAACTGACAACTCATGAGGCCCCTGGGCAATAAGGGATCATGGGGCCCCTGTGTCCTTGCCCACACTCAAAGCACACCCAAAAAAGCCTATAAAAGATACCAGGGGCATTTCATGGGGCCCCCTACTGACACCGGGCCCTTGGGCCCATTCGAGTGCTCGAATGGTGGTGGACTGACAACTCATGGGGCCCCGGGCAATAGAGGATCATGGGGCCCCTGTGTCCTTGCCCAAATTCAAAAAAGCCTATGAAAAAGGTACCAGGGGCATCTAATATGACCCCCTACTGACCCCGAGCCCTCGGGCGGTGCCCGAGTTTCCAAATGGTCAGTCCACCCCTGGTCTGCCCCTGCCCTTGACGCTGACATCACACAAACGGGCGGACTGACCATTTGGAAACCTCGGCACTGCCCAAGGGCCCGGGGTCAGTAAGGGGCCCCATGAGATGCCCCTGGTACCTTTTTCATAGGCTTTTTTGAGATTGGGCAAGGACACAGGGGCCCCATGATCCCCTATTGCCCGGGGGCCCCATGAGTTGTCAGTCCGCCCCTGCACACAAATATGCGGCCTCACGGAATTGGACTTTTTTCCGTGGGGCCGCCTATTTGCATACCTGTCTTTGTGCTGGGAGCTCTCAGCACAGAGACCGCTGTGTCACTGAGAGCCCCAGGTCCTGTTCTAACAATCGGGACTCCCAGTTCCGGGTCATATGATCGCTGTGATAGCCTCTGATTGGCTATCACAGTGATCAGTCACTGTACAGCCCAGCCCCCTTGTTTTTTCTCTCTCTGTGAATGGAGGAGAGAGATACATTGTATTTCTCGAACTCCTGGCATAGAGAGAAAAAAAAAATGTTTGTAAACAAAAAAAAAAAAAAAAGGTAAATAGATAAATATTAAAAAATAAAATAAATAAATAAAGAAAAATACCTAGATCAAGGTTTGATCTAGTTCAGTGCCAGGGTTAGCCTCTGATAGCCTCTGATTGGCTATCACAGTGATCAGTCACTGTACAGCCCAGCCCCCTTGCTTTTTTCTCTCTCTATGAATGGAGGAGAGAGATACATTGTATCTCTCAAACTCCTGGAGAGAAAAAACAATGTTTGTAAAAAAAGAAAAAAAGATCAGAAAATAAATATTAAAAAATAAAAGAAAAAATAAAGAAAAATATCTAGATCAAGGTTTGATCTAGTTTAGTGCCAGGGTTAGTGTTTGGGTCAAGGTCAGAGTCATATGTCAAGTTCAGGGTCAAAGGTCAGGATTTAAAAAAAAAATTGGTATCAGTGTCAGTTAGTGTCAATGTCAGTGTGTTTTAGGTAAAAAAAAAAAAAGACAAAAAATTGTTTCTGGGCTGTACTATGGGTACAAACAACAAATAACATACACATATATGGTATCGCTGCGATCGTCAAGAGCTGGAAAATTTATTTTGGGTTGTTCTTTGGTGGTAGGTTATGGTAGTAACAAGAAACACACAGCTAAATTAAAAAAACAAGTTTTTTTTAACTATTTTGAGCCAGTTTTCCTTTGATAATAAAAAAAAAATCAGGTGCTATCCATTACCATTTACCACCAAATAAAAGCCCAATTTGTCCAGAAAAAATCAAGGTATAATCCACCTGGATGTACAAAGTAGTTGTGATGATATGCACGGTTTTACTAACACATGTCAACGTTGCAGGATTGTGTTTAGGCATTTAGATTTGTTTTACCCTTGGGCGTGAAGGGGTTAATATTCAGTCCCAACATGTGAATAATTGGTGCAGCGGTGCTGTATCTTTAATGGTGATACTCCATACTGAAATGACAAGTGCTTTACTGTGTTCACACTGGTGCCCCACATAGATGGAAACTCACCGTCATTTCATGACCACCTATCTCACCGCCATTTCATGACCACCTATCTCTAGGTAAGTCACACTCACTTTTTGGGACTATCCCAGTTTGCAATCTGGTCCCGATGGCCGATATTCCTTCGCCCTTATAACCGTGGTTGCTGGTAGTAACCAATAACTTTCCACTAGATCTGCATCAATGTTAGGCAACTCCTCTCCTCCCCAGGCAGGATTTCATATTTTCAGCATAAATCAAAACAAAACCAGACATCCCATAGTGTAAAACTGTATAAAACTTTAATATGGGGTCAAACAATAGAAATGCCACTCACAAAAAAAGTGCCTTTCCTGGAACTAGGTGTATTCAGCTTTGTGTATTATGAATGGGAATTAAGATGACCGCCGCGTTCCGGCGTGCCTTCCAAATACCGGAAGTGACGCCAGCGGAAGTTGCGTCATAAGCCCTCGCCTAGTTTCAACCAATATATCGTCTTCAGGACGTACCAAAACTATGGAATATGAGGACCTAAATAATCTAGCCAATCCATTTGTAGCTACTGATGTAGGCACTTGCAAAACATTGGTTATTGGTGGATCTAAAGAAAATTGTACAATCAGATTGCAAGGTATGCGGTGAGATTAAATGCTAAGCCCACCAAAATGATACATGGATGATCTAATATTTGCGGAAAGAAAAAAAATCAACGTCAGAGCCCCTCCCCTATGCACTGCGGGATATAACCCGGTGGCGCAACATGTAGGGGAGGGGCTCTGACATCACCACACACTCAGACAGACTGCGAGTATGGAAAGTGAGGGCAGCACAGACAAAGAAGATACATTGTATATTAAGGCGTGTTTTGCTTGTAAATATTAAACAAGGAGAGATGGAGCAGCGAATCATTAACCCTGAGCCATCCAGAGGGAGAAATCCTTGTATATATATCGACATCAAAGGAACAGTATATTTACAGTGACCTGGAGGAGGGAGTACATACCACATCTTTAATCCTGCTATCATAAGGAAGCTAAAATATCCTGTTAATACTGGGACATAAAGCTATTTTGCCTAATTGAAAGTTAGGCTTATATGGAGGTGAGCACATAGTATTACTAAAAGCCTGCTGAAAATAGTCACAAGAACTGAACATTTGATTTGGATTACATCAATCAATTTTGGAACTGTCACAAATTGATTTATTTTTTTATATATACTTATATATACATATTTTTCAATTATATATTTTTTATTTTTAATATATTTTTTCACAAGATAGATTTATTTTTTAATTTTTATTACATATTTCCACACATTAATTTGGATTAATTCTTTATAATTGTATTAATTTATTTATTCTGATCACTTATTGTGTGTTAAAAATAGCACTTTACTAAGGGGATTTATCCCAATAGAATATTTGCACTTATAGGTGTGTGATATTACATAATTGGAGTGTGACACAGTTGCACTTAATTTTAGATTAATCACTAGCACATGTATATGAGTATGTGTATTAGTGTCAGCGAAGCACAATAACACAAGGAACAATATTTAATTTAATTTATTTCACTACAATAGTGGCTCACAAGTAATTATATAATATTTGGCTCCTTTCCTGGCTCTAGAGGTAGTCCTCGCTCTGGGGGCTCAGTGATCCTCTTTTCTAGCTTCCTGCCTGTAGCTAGGCTCCTTCCCACTGGGCCCCCTCCCAGGCTCCTGCATCTCAGCTTCCTCACATCTTCCACCCAAACTCTCCCTGTTTGTCAGGGATCGCGGCTCCGTGGTCCACGATCGCGGCTCTGTCCCCCGCGCATGCGCATTGGCGGCAGATCGCGCCGGGACACAGGCACTAGGTCCCGGCGAGCCGCGGCTGACAGGACGCCACGCATGCGCAGTAGGTGCCGGGGGCGCGCCTCAGGCGTCCAATGACAGCCGGGGGCGCGTCCTAGCCGGCCAATGACAGTGCAGGGCGCACTATTTAAAGATGCCCTGCACTGTCACAGATTGCCGCAAGGTCTTCCTGTGATCCTGAGTTCCTGCACCTGTCTAGTGACCCTGATTGACCCTGACTACGCTGCCTGCCCCTGTGATTGACCCGGATTGCCCTGACTATTCTGCCTGCTCCTGTGATTGACCCGGATTGTCCTGACTACTCTGCCTGCTCCTGCATTTGACCCGGATTGCCCTGACCATTCTACGGATTGACTTCCCTGCTGACCCTGCGTGTGACCCGACTACTCTTCGCCTACCGATTCTGTACCCCGCTTACCCTCACGGGCCCACGATCCGTTACTACCCTGCTGGGGCCGCCATCCTCTTCATATCTGGCTCTCCCGGTACCTGTCCCCAAAGGTCTCCTCAGCCACTGGTGGGCCTGCTCGGCGGTCGTGACCTGGCCCGGGACTGTTTCAAGTCCATCCCCACCATCAGGGGCTCTGGTGAAAGCACAGCCCGGGCTTAGACCCCACGCTCTGAGTAGGTCTGTCAGTTGGCAGCCTGAGGCACCACCTGGCGGATCATAACAGTACCTTGCGGCCATGACAGAGACAGGAAGTGGACCGGCGTCCCTAGAGGATATTTGTCAGCACCTGGCAACTTTGACCCAGGCTTTCCAGAACTTCCACAGTCGCTGCGCCCGACTGGAGGACCGCATGGAGTCATTAGCTCCCCTGACTCCCCCTGCTCAGAGTCCTCCACCTGCAGAACCTCCCGCTAACCCGGTATCCGGAGTGGTTGCCACACCCCTAGCTCCTGAACCCCGCGTTCCTCTGCCGGAACGATTCCGTGGTGACCGGAGCCGCTTCCGAGCCTTCCGGAACGCTTGCACCCTGTACTTTGACTTACAGCCCCGCACGTTCACCACCGAGACCGTCAAGGTGGGGTTTATAGTCTCCCTCCTTCAGGATGAGCCCCAGGATTGGGCTCACCGTCTGATGGAGAAGCACGACCCCCATCTTGACTCCGTGACCGAGTTCTTTCGGGCCATGGCCGTCTTGTATGACGACCCTCAGCGAGCTGCTTCCGCAGAGGCTACTCTATACTCTCTGCGGCAGGCCCGCCGGACAGCCGAAGAATACGCGTCCGATTTTAGGCGTTGCATGGGAGACACCAGATGGAACGATGCGGCCTTATGTCACCAGTTCCGCATCGGGCTGTCTGAGTCTCTCAAAGACGAACTAGCACGAGTAGGCCTACCTGACTCCCTGGAAAGACTGATTGAGTTGGCCATTCAAATTGACCGTAGACTAAGGGAACGTCGGCTGGAAAGGAGCAGCCAGGGTCAAAGGGTGGCATGGATTCCATCCAGAGATACAGCTCCAACCCCAGGGAACCATCCGCGAAGCACGGAAACAGGGGACAACCCGGAACCCATGCAGCTGGGATTGGCCCGTTCCCACTTATCGGTCGAGGAACGTCAGAGGAGACTATCACAGAACCTATGTCTGTACTGCGGGGAAGCTGGTCATCAGGTGCGCTCCTGTCCTGCTAAAATGAGTAAGTCCACGCCCGTTTCTTTTACTTTACCTGCAGGAAGGGATGATCAGTCGAGTTACCTGGCCATTCCTGTGTCTTTACAGCTCCCCGGAGGAACTTTGTCGGTGACCGCAATCGTTGACTCAGGAGCCTGTAGTTGCTTCATCGATCTGACTTTTGCCCACCGGCAAAAAATCCCTCTCCAGACCAAAGAAAGGGGGTTCAACATCTTCTTGGCAGATGGGTCCCGTATAAAATCAGGGGTGGTGGACCAGGAGACACCACCCATTTTCACCACAATGGCAGACCATCACCAGGAGTTCCTCCGTTTGGATGCCATCGCATCCCCCCTTTTTCCAGTCATTCTGGGGCTCCCTTGGCTGAGGGCCCATAACCCCCAGATTGACTGGGAAAAGGGAACAACTCAATTTCACTCACCCTATTGTTTGAGTCACTGCCACGTCACAGGATCCGTGGTTCCCCGGTTCCTCCTGTGCTTGGATGGCGACACCAATCTATCCCAGGTTATTCCTCCGGCCTACCATGACTTCTTAGACGTCTTTAGTAAGCGAGGAGCTGATGTTCTCCCTCTGCACCGTTCCTACGACTGCCCCATAGACCTCCTACCCGGATCTGAAATCTCATTCGGCCGTATCTTTCCCTTGTCCGAAACAGAATCGGGAGTACTGAGGGAATACATTGACGAAAACCTTCGGAAGGGATTTATTCGTCCATCCACATCCCCAGCCGGGGCCGGGTTATTCTTCGTAGAGAAGAAGGACAAATCGTTACGGCCCTGCATAGACTACCGTGACCTGAACAAAATAACGGTAAAGAATCGTTATCCCTTACCCCTAGTCCCCGAGCTCCTCCAGAGATTGAGATCGGCAACGATATTTACTAAATTAGACCTGCGGGGGGCCTATAACCTTGTCCGTATCAGGGAGGGGGATGAGTGGAAGACGGCGTTCCGTATGAGATTCGGTCACTACGAGTATTTGGTGATGCCGTTCGGGCTCTGTAATGCTCCGGCGACCTTTCAGCATTTTATCAACGATGTTTTTCGTGACTTTCTCGATATTTTCGTGGTGGTTTATTTGGATGACATCCTAATTTTTTCCCCCTCACTGGAGGTTCATCGGGGTCACGTGATACGGGTATTAGAACGGTTGCGTCAACACGGGCTATACGCGAAGGCAGAAAAGTGCTGTTTCGAACAGCACGAAATCACGTTCTTGGGACTGGTTCTCTCTTCCGCGGGGGTCGCGATGGATCCCCAGAAAGTCACGGCGATCTTAGATTGGCCAATACCCGCCGACAAAAAGGGGGTACAGCGTTTCATCGGTTTTTCCAACTTTTACAGGAAGTTTATTATTAACTTCTCCGGTCTGGTCTCCCCGATCACGCAACTGACGAAACAAGGGGTCCGCTTTAAGTGGACTCCCGAAGCGCAGACAGCATTCGAAAAGCTCAAAGAATTGTTCACCTCTGCTCCCATTCTCTGCCATCCAGATGCTTCTCTCCCATATGTTTTGGAAGTGGACGCCTCCGAAAATGCGGTAGGAGCGGTTTTGTCCCAAAGGAATGGTACCAAGGAACTACTGCACCCTGTGGCGTTCTTCTCCAGGAAGTTGACACCAGCGGAACGTAACTATGACATTGGAGATCGGGAGCTCCTGGCCATTAAAACTGCTCTTGAAGAATGGAGGTATTTACTGGAAGGAGCCACACACCCAATCCTAATATTCACAGATCACAAAAACCTTGAATATTTAAGAACGGCAAAACGACTGAGACCTCGCCAAGCGAGATGGGCTCTTTTCTTCTCTCGATTCTCATTCCATATAACGTACCGACCCGGTACTAAGAACACTAAACCAGACGCTCTGTCCCGCATGTTTGAGGACCCCGACGACGCTGTGGTACCTGACACCATCTTACCTTCTGGGAGTTTCCTCGCTCTACAAACGGAACTTCGCTCCCGGCTTCTCGATGCTTCTGTAGGACTACCAGTTCCGTCTGGGTCACCCCTCCAGAGCCATGGTGGGCTATTTTGGAAGGAAGACCGGATCATGGTCCCAGAAGAAGTGCGAACCTTGGTCCTAGGGCACTGCCACGACCATCCAATGGCGGGCCACTTCGGGGTAACGAAAACTCTGGATCTGCTACGGCGCTCGTTCTGGTGGCCAGACATGATCAAGGATTGTGAGCATTACATCCGAACTTGTCCCACCTGTCAAAGGAACAAGCCCTCCAGGAGCAGGGCATGGGGATTGTTACGTCCATTACCCATACCCAAGCGGGCCTGGCAAATGATAGCCATGGATTTCGTGGTCGAACTTCCACCATCCCAGGGCTACACTGCAATAATGGTGATCGTCGACCGCTTCTCAAAGATGGCACATTTCGTGCCCCTGGAGAAGACCCCATCAGCACCAGAAACGGCACGGATCTTCATCAAGGAAGTGGTGAGGCTTCATGGTGTTCCCGAAGATATAGTGTCAGATCGGGGGGTCCAATTCACCTCCAGGTTCTGGAACGCCTTATGTAAATCGCTGGGAATCAAGCTGTCGCTTTCATCCGCCTACCATCCACAGACCAACGGCCAAACTGAGAGGACAAACCAGACGCTGGAACAGTACTTACGGTGCTACACATCCTACCTTCAGGATGACTGGCTGTCGTTGCTGCCTTCCGCGGAATTCTCATACAACAACTCGAGTCACTCAGCTACGGGTCAATCCCCGTTCTTTTCCAATTACGGGTATCATCCCACATTCCTCCCTGATCTGATGCCTGAGAATCCGGTACCGGCATCTCAAGACATCTTGAACTTCTTTTCTGTCAATAACAAGACAATTCAGGAAGCCATCGCTAAAGCCCAAGAGGACAGTAAAAGGGCATTCAACAGAAAGAGAAGAGGAGAATTACTGCTTCAACCAGGGGATCAGGTTTGGCTAGCAACAACCAACTTGAAGATGCTATGTCCTTCAAGGAAGCTGGGACCCAAGTACATTGGCCCATTTCCGGTAAAACGAGTAGTTAACGAGGTGGCCTACGAACTCGAGCTTCCACAGACCTTCAAGATACATCCTGTGTTCCATGTATCTCTCCTGAAGCCATCCAGACCGGATCCCTTCCCGGACCGTGAATCCAGACCTCCCGAGGCAGTCACCATAGGTGACCAGGAGGAATATGAAGTGGAGACTATCCTCAGTTGCCGAAGGAGGGGGGGCCAGACACAGTTCCTGATAAAATGGAAGGGGTATGGCCCTGAGGAGAACTCATGGGAACCCGCCCAGAACGTCCACGCACCCAGGCTCATCCGGGAATTTTGTCGTGCTCACCCGCGGTGGAGAGATCAGTGGGGCTCCCGGAGGGTGCCCATTGGGGGGGGGCAATGTCAGGGATCGCGGCTCCGTGGTCCACGATCGCGGCTCTGTCCCCCGCGCATGCGCATTGGCGGCAGATCGCGCCGGGACACAGGCACTAGGTCCCGGCGAGCCGCGGCTGACAGGACGCCGCGCATGCGCAGTAGGTGTCAGGGCGCGCCTCAGGCGTCCAATGACAGCCGGGGGCGCGTCCTAGCCGGCCAATGACAGTGCAGGGCGCACTATTTAAAGATGCCCTGCACTGTCACAGGTTGCCGCAAGGTCTTCCTGTGATCCTGAGTTCCTGCACCTGTCTAGTGACCCTGATTGACCCTGACTACGCTCCCTGCCCCTGTGATTGACCCGGATTGCCCTGACTATTCTGCCTGCTCCTGTGATTGACCCGGATTGTCCTGACTACTCTGCCTGCTCCTGCGTTTGACCCGGATTGCCCTGACCATTCTACGGATTGACTTCCCTGCTGACCCTGCGTGTGACCCGACTTCTCTTCGCGTACCGATTCTGTACCCCGCTTACCCTCACGGGCCCACGATCCGTTACTACCCTGCTGGGGCCGCCATCCTCTTCATATCTGGCTCTCCCGGTACCTGTCCCCAAAGGTCTCCTCAGCCACTGGTGGGCCTGCTCGGAGGTCGTGACCTGGCCCGGGACTGTTTCAAGTCCATCCCCACCATCAGGGGCTCTGGTGAAAGCACAGCCCAGGCTTAGACCCCACGCTCTGAGTAGGTCTGTCAGTTGGCAGCCTGAGGCACCACCTGGCGGATCATAACACTGTTATTGAGCAGGCTTAGTCTCTCTTAAGGGCTGTCCTGACCCTATGGCAAGCCTAATGCTCGGGGACTGGTCAGAATCCCTTAAGAGTGCAGACCAGATCTTCCTCACTCCCTCCAACTCCTTCTGGCAGCTTCTCCAAGATTTCAGAGCAGGGGGAGGTGTCAAAGAACTGATCTACAGAGCCTCTCAGCCCTGACACAAATTTGGCCCAGCTGACTATTGCGTAGGCTGCTACTCAGACCTTCTAACTGAAAAAATAATCACCTAGCTCCCCCTAGCTAGCTAGGAGGGTGCTACATAAGTAATTTGGAATTTATTAATGATAACAACAAAAGCAGTAAAATATATCCTCTGCAGCCAGCAACAATAGACCCCTCTGGCAACAACAGATCCCCCAGCATCAATAGATCCCCTAGTAACAATAGACCCCTGGCAGCAACAACAGATCTCTAAACCCTCCAACAGCCAGCAATAAAAGACCCCTCCCTCATCGGTAGATCCCTCCCAGCAACAAATGACCCCCAAGAAACATTAGACTCCCCACTCAAAAATAGATTTCCTCCAGCAACAATAGATCCCCTAGCAGCAAGCACCATAGACTCTCCAGCACCCCTTTCCATTACATATATCCAGTGCTGGAGGTGCCAGAACTGTGTCCTCCCACATTCCTGCTAAAAAGAAGCCCTGGAGATCAGGATCAGTTTACTGCCCGGCCCTAGAATGTTTGCTTCACCTGATCACAGACACTCTTTCTTGTAGCTGAAAGGTCAATTAGAACGTTGTATCATGACAGCATTTACTCAAAATCTCAGTAACCAGTTCATAAGAAGAAGCAGTTAGCTATGTCAATTTCCATACTTCTTTAGTACATGTGTCCTTCAAAAGGACTCTGAAAGGCTTGCCCTCCAGAGGATTTACCCCCCTTCTTGGCCAGGCCATTTTTTTGCGATACGGCACTGCGCTACTTTAACTGAAAATTGCGCTGTCATGCAACACTGCACCCAAATGAAATGTATGTCCTTTTTTCCCCACAAATAGAGCTTTCTTTCAGTGGTATTAGTGGGGGTAACACATAACTTGCTCCTCTGTGCACTCTTCCCCTCATGAATCACCACTGGACCTTCACAAATGGCACCCGATTGCAGTACAGCCAACTCTGTGGATAAAGCTCGACAACCACAAAGTAGACCATAGTGCAGTAGGCTTCTTTAAAAGGCATGTTTATTAACCTCCCTGGAGGTATTCCCGAGTGTATTCCGAGTGTAGCTCTGGGTAAAGTTTCAGCACCATAAGCGGTAACCCCGAGCTACACTCGGGAATACCTTGCAGCGCTGCTCCGGGATCTCTTCTTCACTTACCTTGTCCTTCACTCCCGCGATGTCCGTCCTGCAGTGTCCCAACCAATGTCCTCCGGCCGATGCCGGCATCTGTCATCTGGGTTCCGTTCCCCGCGACGTCAGGACATACGGGGACGGAAGTGGTGGGAAATTTAAAAATGTGAAAAAGTGACATTCACTAAATACACTTAAATCACATAGTAAAACATTACTGTATCAAAGCATTTCACATACATGTCCCTGAGTGCTTTGTCCTGTGCCCTGCCTGCATTTTTACTGTTCTTTCTGCCTGGAAACTGAGAAACGTCCATGGCGTCCAAAAAGCGTCCCTTTTGGTCAAAAGTGGTTTTAGACCAGCTAGAAAACAGCAATAGTAAATTAGAACCACTTGCAGAATTGAGTGATAATGATTCGTGGGGAAATTCATTATCAGACATTGAAAACGATTCTGCGACTTTGCTCAGTGATGTGCAAACGTGGTGCTATATTTCAAATTTCAGTGTTTTTGGTTTGATTATATTATTGAATTACATTTATTACTATATTATTATTATTTTTTATGATGATTTATTAAACTATAATTTATGATTTCGTGTTTCAAATTTTAACATACCCGGGATGTTTACTAGACTCTTGTTCGGACAGATTTCAGTGAGTTATTCCTAAAAATTACAGGCCTACAATAAAAAAAAAACATACTTCCATGCAAAAAAATTTACCGCTTTGAGCACAGAAATATAGACATAATCATTCTGCTAGGGAGGCTATAGCACTCCACTAATAGGGGAGATGCATTGTTTGACCTGTGTCCACATACAGATCCATGCGAGAGGGTGAGAGTCCACTTGGAAGTCTATGTTCACTGTGATTCACATGTATTGAAGATTTACAGAACTGGGATTTTGGGTGCAATCACCAGCAGGAAGATTTTTCACTTATTTGATTTTTTTGAAGAATTGCATTTTTTTTAATGTTTTATCATCTTTTGGGACTATCAGTCACATTTTTGTTCATATATTTACATGTATTGATTTATGCTAGCAGAGCAACACTTTCATTTGTTTTAGTTTTTCAGGTGGACCTGATCAGACCCTCCATTCTCCTCTATGGTGCTGCTGATGTAAATGGACTTACACCCGTCTACATCCATTCCAATCCGACCCACTAAAAAGAAACGTAAGAGGATCCGTTCTCCTCCATCTGGGTGAATCAGATCAGAGGTCAGTCAGGTGTAAATGGACAGCCATCCATTTACATGCGCCCGCCCACAGTGGGCTGTGTCCATGTCTGCTTTGCATAAGTGGAGTGAACTCAAACCTGTCATCCGTCCACTCCGCAAGTGGATTCACGTTGATTCTGCCCCGTGTGAAAGGGGCCTAATAAGTTAATTTGGGCCAAGCTTGCCAAACAAACTATTTCCCAACTAATTGCTGCAGATGGTGTCAGTGCTGTATAAACTGTATTTAGCATCAGCTACATAGAGTATGCAACATTGTGTTCTGGCAGTGGTACAGTGACTTTCCATCTTCTGGAATAAAATCAAGTCAGGCTGAGTGCTTCTCAGCCATTCAGAGGACGCCTTGTATTTTTATCAATGAATACAAACAGTTCTCTGATTGGCTGAGGTGGGGAAGTGGTGGGCGACATTACAATTTTCAACCCTGCCATTTAGAGGAATCCTTGTATTTATTGCTAAAAACAAAAGGCTTCCAGTGAATGGCTGAGCCCATTTCAATTTTGTTCGAGCAGCAGAAGGGAAGTCCCCACACTGTTGCTGGAACACAGTGCTGTGTACAGAGTTGCCAGCCGTCAGTAAATTTACGCACAGTTGTAAAAATCAGTGATTTTTTTCAACTGTTTGTATATATCAGGGTCTGATCATTTGTCATGCAGTGTTGATTTTAAACCAGGCAAATTATTTGTTATGGGTGTAGCCAGGGGCTGACTGACAACTCATGGGGCCCCCGGGCAATAGGGGATCATGGGACCCCTGTGTCCTAGCCCACACTCAAACCACACCCAAAAAAGCCTATGGAAGGTACCAGGGGCATCTCATGGGGCCCCCTACTGACCCTTGGCCCTCGGGCAATGCCCGAGTGCCTGAATGGCCAGTCCGGCCCTGGCTGTAGCGCTGCCCTTGTGAGGGGTGCTGTGTGATGGCTATCCCTAAGCCTTTCCCTGCACAGCCAGGCAACAGGTATATCTCACACACACTTGCATACAAAGACAATGAATAGTTCATGGGCTTGGTTTTGTTATTTTATTAGGGGAAAATAACTTGGATAGGGAATAAGGATTATGGGATGCCCAGTTTGGCTTGAAACAATGGAAGGTGGACACTTCCCTTCTATGTGCAAATACAGATCCTGGATTGTTATTTTCCTGAAAGCCGTCATTCATTGCAGATCAGTAGCAGCTGCCCTTTATTGGCGAGAAACTAGCAGCCCCTCAAAAATCACTTTAATTCCTGTAGCTACATGCAGAGGAGTATTCTCTCCCCTTATAGAGCTGCTCTCAGCTCCACACCCTGTAAGCACTACCAGCCCTCCTGGCTTCTTGGAAGATCTCTCTGGACAATAATTAGGGATGGAGCCCAGTGCTGTGCTTAGAAAGCTTGCTACGAGTGGCAGTCTTTCCCCTTGTAAATCCTAGTGTGTACTGCTGTACTCACACTGTCCTCCTTGCTCCCTGCTGCTCCAGACCTTGATCCCATCCACGCCTCTCCGCAGAATGTATCCTCCTGAGCCAGCCCGAGACCAGCCTAGAGGCCACCCCCCACCAGACTTAGGGGATCCCTCCTAGGCATGGACAGCCGACCCGACTCCTTTATCAGCCTGACTCTCCCATATTTATAGGCCAGTCCCAGCACTCTACCTGGGCCTCCAAACCTGGGATTGGCTGGACTCCCATGAATATTCAGATTAGGTTACCACCCCTTCATGCTTACTGACTTCTGGAATGTTCTATAGTCCCCCAGAGTCAGGAGGAGGCGATAGAGCCACAATCTGTTGAGTCATCCAGCTGACCTGCAATAACCCGACCTTAATCACATGACTCACACAACTACCATAAGTCATACACAATGATTTTTCCCACAACACACTACACTATTCTAGTAGCACTCTAGAGGGTGCTACACAGGTATTGTCAGTGTTTCCATACTGTGTTTATACTGTTTAACCACTTGCCATCCTGAGGATTTACCCCCCTTCCTAACCAGGCCTCTTTTTGCTATTTGGCGCTGCACTATTTCAACTGGTAATTGCGCGGTCATGCAATGCTTTACCCAAACAAAATTTACATCCTTTTTTTCACATAAATAGAACTTTCTTTTGGTGGTATTTGATCACTTGTGCGTTTTTGTTTTTTTTTGCACTATAAACAAAAAAGGACCCAAAATTTTGAAGAAAAACTATATTTTTTTACTTTTGGCTATAAAAAATATATAGTAAACTCAAAGTTACTCATAAATTTAGGCCAAAATGCATTCTGCTACATGTTTTTGGTAAAAAAAATCCCAATAAGTGTATATCGATTGCTTTGTGTGAAAGTTATAGCTTCTACAAACTATGGTATAGATACTGCAATTTACACCCTTTTTTTGCTATACAGCACTGCACTAGTTTAACTGCGCGGTATGCAATATGGTACATATATGAAATTTATGTCCTTTTTTCACACAAATAGAGCTTTCCTTTTATTTTTGGTGCTATAAACAAACAATGATTTGAAAAAAAAACATGTTTTTGAAAAAAACATTATTTTCTCATTTCTGTCATAAAAAATATCCAAAAAACTCAAATTGCGTCATAAATTTAGGCCAAAATGTATTCTGCTACATGTTTTTGGTTAAAAAATCCCAATAAGTGTATATTGATTGCTTTGTGTGAAAGTTATAGCGTCTACAAACTATGGTATAGATAATGGAATTTACACAGCTTTTACTTTCTGACTGCCGATCACATTTCTTGAGGTGCTAAAATACCAGGACAGTAAAAACATCCCCAAATGTCCCCTTTTCAGAAAGTAGACACCCTAAGCTATCTGCTGAGAGGCATATTGAGTCCAGGGAAGATTTATTTGTTTTCCACAAGTTTTTGGAAAATGACAAAAAAAGGTTTTTTTTTTTACACAAAGTTGTCATTTAAATTATATATTTCTCACACAAGCAGGGGCGGACTGACAACTCATGGGGCCCCTGGGCAATAGGGGATCATGGGGCCCCTATGTCCTTGCCCAAACTCAAAAAAGCCTATGAAAAAGGTACCAGGGGCATCTCATGGGGCCCCCTACTGACCCTGGGCCCTCGGGCAGCGCCCGAGATTCCAAATGGTCAGTCCGCCCCTGCACACAAGCCATGGGTATATGTGGAATTACACCCCAAAATACATTCTGATATTTCTACTGAGTATGGGGGTACCACATGTGTGAGACTTTTTGGGAGCCTAGCCACATACAGGAGCCTGAAATCCAATGACCGCTTTGAAAGCCTGAAGGTGTGTAACTTCCTCATTACACTTCCTCACTACCCATCACAGTTTTGGAGGCCCTGAAATGCCAGGATAGTACCAAACCCCCCCCCAAACAAACCCTTTTTGGAAAGTAGACACCCCAAGGAATTTAAAAAGAGGCATAGTGAGTATTTTGCAGATCTCATCTTTTCTTGCAAGGTTTTGAAATATAAAAAAAGAAGAGAAAAAATGTTTTTGTTGTCTTTCTTCATTTTCCATAAACTTGTGGCAACAAACGAGGTCTGCAAAATACTCACCATGCTTCTTATCAAATTCCTTGGGGTGTCTACATTCCAAAAAGGGGTCATTTGGGTGGTTTTGGTGCTATCCAGGGATTTCAGGGCCTCCGAAACTGTGATGGGTAGTCAGGAAGTGTAATGAGGAAGTAAAGACCTTTAAAAGCCTGAAGGTGCTTATTGGATTTTGGGGTCCTGTACTTGGCTAGACTGCCAAAAAGTTACTCACATGTGGTACCCCCATACTTGGGAGAAGTAGCAGAATGTATTTTGGGGAGTAATTCCAGATATACCCATGGCATGTGTGAGCAATAAATCATTTAAGAGACAATTTTGTGTAAAAAAAAATTGTTTTATATTGACTCAACATGCCTCTCAGCAAATAGTTTGGGGTGTCTACTTTCCAAAAAGGGGTCGTTTTGGGGGGTGGGGGCATTTTATGCCTAGCATTAGAAGTTTATGCCACACATCACTCACTCTTCTACCCACCTGAAGATCAAGCCTTTTCTGACCCTTTTTGTCCACTTGAAAACAAATCAGTATTTTATGCTAGGAACCCACAAACATTATATATTTTTTAAAGCAGACACCCTAGTGAATACAATTGTGGGTGCTGCAATTTTTTATGTCATATAGTACTCGCGCAGCGATTTTTCAAATGCAAATTTTTTGCAAACAATACACTTTTTTTACTTGTAATGCACAAAAACACAATATATTGGCCAATTATTTGGTAAAATATAAAAGATGATGCTATGCCGAGTAAATGGACACCAAACATGACATGCTTTAAAACTGCGCACGCCCCATACAATGGCGACAAACTGCATACATTTTTAATATCCATAGGCAACACTTTAAAAGTCTTTACAAGCTACCATTTTAGATTTACAGAGGAGGTCTAGTGTTAGAATGACTGCCTTTGATCTGACGTTTGTGGCGATACCTCACATGCATGGTGCAACTGCTGTTTACATACCGTCACAGGGTCAACGCTCGCGCACACACCTGTGTGTTATTTTGATTTTTTTTATTATTTTTATACTGTCACTTTCATGGTTTTTTTAATCACTTTTAATGCTATCACAGGGAGTGCAAATATCCCCTAAAACTTCAATGGGCATTGTCATATACTCTTTTTTGAGAAATCTGGGGTCTATCAGACTCTAGATATCTCCTCTGCCCTTACATTATCTAATCTCACCAAGATCAGTGTGATCAGATGCTTTCCCAATTTACAAATGGTGCTGTTTATATCCTGCAAAACTAAAGTGATGAAATGCTCGTAGCTTCTGATTTCTTAGACTATAGAGATGATTGGCACCATTCTGGTCTCCAATCAGCTCTATGGTGATCTGACAGAAACACTGGCAGCATTCCCAGGTTCCACCGATGGCGCAGGACTGCCCAAGAAGGCCGTAAAAGGCAGTGGGGGAGCGGGGCATCTTCTCCCACTGCTTGTAAAAGCAATCCTGCAGCTAATTAGCCACTAGGATTGCTTTTACATGAAAGCCTATCGCCAGCTGAAAAAACAAAACCAGGATGATGCCTGCAGCTGTAGGGATCATCCTGGTATAACCATTCAAAGTCCAGTAATGTACCAGCACGTCGCTGGTCCTTGTTGGGTATATATGCTATGTTCTTTTTTTTTTGAATGCAGCCTGTGGGCTGAATGAAAAAAACGAAGAAATCTCTGCCAGAAAAAGTGTGTGGTATGCCCACCATTAGAATATACCGCCCTGCATCCACCCACTTTTAATGGTGGGAACACATTAGGTGGCACGGTGCCACATGCACCAATTCCAAGATTGTACAAATATCTAGATAGTGGCACGCTTGAATACAAATTGTCAACGTATAAGTGGTACCCCATATGGAAAAAGGATGACACCAAGTCCCAAACTATCTTGCTACTACTCCCCATGTAGTCTGGGCATCCGGGGGGCTCCACGTGACTATCTTTTCCCTTGTAAATCCGAAACTTATATGTATAGCCTGTTGCCCTCTCACTGGTCTTCTACATCTTGACCCCATATCTGGCACACTTGCTGGGGAGAAATTGTTTGAATGGAAGGCGGCCAGGACAATTACTGAGGGACTCATCAACGCAGATTTTTTTCTGGGGAGTATAGATTTCTGCAAATGTTTGGTTAAGGTGATTTACGAGGGGCTGAATTCTGTGGAGCCGGTCAAATTCAGGGTAACCCTGAGGACGGCAGAGTGTATTGTCGCTGAAAATGCATAAAACACATTATACTCTCATATCTATGCCTGGCCATGGCAGCAGAGAACACAGCATATGATGAATCGGGTCTGCAGACCAATACAACCGCAATTCATTTCTTTTAGTAATGCCCATGTTGACGGTTAGGCCCCCAAAAAATTAAATTTGGAAACTGTTATGGGTTTCCATGTGAATAGTCTGGCAAGGTTTGAATTTGGGTTGGCGGCGATAAATTGTTGTGCATATATATTGCTTTGATCCACAATCAATGCATACAGATCTTCCATGAAAAACAGCTCCAAAAAATAAAGGCGAGTAGTTAAATTTGCTGTTTCCACCTGAATTACGGGTTGGGCAGTGAATGGGGGAAGTACGGGTGCTGATTCTGCGAACACTGCGGTTTTGTGTGCAATGTATCAAGTGACAGTGACCTACTGACACTGCACTTGCTGGGGGAGAAGGGGGGTAAGCATAGAGGCTAAATGCAGGCGCTGGCAGGTGGCGGGGCTGATCTTGCTACCGCTGTGTATAGTGCTGATCTTATCAAAGATATTGATCCATTCAGACACTATACTAGAAATGGAGGTTTATTGTATATGAGCATGTTCCTGGCAATCAAGGGGTTAACTGTGATTACTGGTGTACTGATGGGCAATCTGATGCTATCTGGGAGGGGCGGGAAATCCACGGGAGCGCATATCATGTATTTCTGCTATATGGCGGTCAAAAAGCGGTTACAGAAGCGGTTTGCGTTACGGCGCTGCATTACTTTAACTGACAATTGCGTGGTCATGGAGCGCTGCACCCAAATAAAATTTGCGTCCTTTTTTTCCCACGGGCAATCCCATGAATTGAGCTTTCTTTTGGTGGTATTTGATAGCCTGTGCGTTTCTTATTTTTTGCGCTATAAAAAAAAAGGACATATAACTTTCACGTACACCAATTAATTTACACGTATTTGGATTTTATCTAGCAAAGACATGTCGCAGAATACATTTTGGTTGAAATTTGTGACAAAATTTTATTTTTTACTGGACATGTTTAATAGCAAAAAGTAAAAAATATTGTTTTTTCTCAAAATTGTCGGTCTTTTTTTCATAGCACAAAACATTTAAAAAAGGCACAGGTGATCAAATACCACCGAAAGAAAGCTCAATTTGTGGAAAAAAAAGGACGTAAATTTAGTTTGGGTGCAGCGTTGCATGATCACGCAATTGTTAGTTGAAGTAGCACAGCTCCGTAACACAAAAAATGGCCTGGCCAGGAAGGGGGGTAAATCCTCAGGAGGGCAAGTGGTTAATAAGAGTCCTGTCATTTTCAGGTTATCAGTAAAAAATGTGCTCCGTCAGTAAAGATTCCATGTTTTCTCCACAAAATTTTGGAAATGCTCCCCACAATACAGTATGGCAATAACCAATGCCAGATAACAATTTTGTACAATACCAGAAACAATGAGAGGACCTCTTTCAGTGTCTGAATCCTGAATCTAGGGAGCTCCTAACGCAAGGGGCTGTACTGGAAGCTTACACATCCTTCAGTCTTTCAAGGCTCTCCTCCTGGCCAGTGTTCTAATAAATGTTGGAGCCCAAAGTAACTGCATTGGAGTGCTTAGATTTAAGTGGATCCTGTGGTATAGGGAGTAAATACCCAAACGGTATCCCAAGCCAACATGGCACTTTAAGAAGTGGGTAAGGAATGTATGGCACACGACCTCTCACCACCATGTAGTGTTTGAAATTTGTAACAAAGCTGTGGCTTGTGACCTCTATCCAACATGCAGTCTGTAACTATGCCTCCTCCTGCTAGCTAGCATCTGGAACCCATGACAGAGGCAACACAGAGTTCAGTATTGGCAGCCTCCCAGAGTACCAGTGACACACCTTTTGTCCAGCTTGCTGGAATTCTCCGACAGCTGTGCCCTCCATGCAGATATAACAGCCCAGTCTCTCTCTAATACCATGATGAACTGTTACAACAGGTAGCTCTCTAACTCAGCAGCCCAGACTCTGGTCACTTCTTACATCCCATGTGAGACTGCCCTGAACCCTAGTTTCTCTTTCCTTTTCCTCCCTCTGCAACCTCTGTCTTGGTGGGACTTGTTGTCCCTTCCAATACTTGGCTTGATAGAGGTTTCTCATGGTAACTACATCCCCCATAGTGGCTCCCAGATATCTTTTTCATTCCCAGTCTGCGTTGCAACCAATCGCAGTGTCCCTTGCAACGTGGGGTGGTGGACAGGGCTAAAAACAGCCAGCAGCCAATCCAAATCCTCCTGGATGGTTGCTAGGGGTGGGTCCTTTCCTTTACCAGCACTAACATCCAATCAATACTCAGTCCTTCCTCTTCTTCCCTGCAGCTGCCACTCTCAAGGAGAGAAAAAATGTCCTGCTGCTGTTTATTCTCAGCACACTTGGGCAAAATTTTAAAATTCCAGCCCAGTGCTTCATACAGTTTATACAACACTGACAGCAATTATTAAAGGAAATCATTCATTTGGACCTTCTTGGCCCAAACATTCAATGAAAAGTAAAGGAAAATGGAGTTAGGCTTTAAAAAGCTTCTTCTATATATGGCTGTGGACTTCATTGTTTATACGGAAAGGTAGGCCCTGAGCAAAAAAAAATAAGCGCAGGGATGACATGACTAGGGGGAATAGAGGGACAACAGAGGGTTAAAAAATGGGTAGGAAGTTTTTGGGATTATGGTTTACCTTATTGGATGGGGGATGTTGGGGAGGCTCTCACAGAGAGGAAAAGGAGTGTCTGACCTCAGGAAGTCCAGTGGGGGAAGTTGGAAGAAGAAGAAGCTTTCCACCCTCCCTCCCCTTCATGCTTTGGTTTGGATTGTCACAGCGGCCTTGGCAGTGGTTGGTCTTTGGAGGAGAAAATAATTCTGTATGAAGACAGATTCGGGACCCGTCAGTGGTATGGGGACCAAGGTACATTCCAGTTAACAAGGAGTTAACTCAGAATAGGTAAAATGGTGGTCACTGTGGATAAGTAGGGTTATCCCAGAGCTGGTGGGTTGTGGCTGGGGATAAGTAGGATTGGGGTTGCGGCTGGGGAACAAAGTTGAAGGAATGTTTTCCACAAAAGCTAAGTTGGGTTTATAGCCCTCAAATTACCACATTTTTCCTCTGTTTATAATTTGGAATGTTATGTTATTTATGTTGAAATATTTTTTTTGGTTAATAAAAGGTTGCTATGGCCATTATGACTCCACAAACTTGGTTTGTATATTTTGTATAGCTGGAATGGTGGAGGGTTGGCCTATCAGGCTTGGTTAAGTTGGAAGGCATATATTCTACCCTTATCAAGTGAGTTTTGGATGATAGGTAGGTTTAGCACACTGCAGTATGCTGCTCTACTCATAAATGGCGGCATAGTGTGTTTCTTTGTAAAGATGAGTTTACACTTTAGGCGTTGTTGGCAGATGCTGCCATTTGCATTTGAACACAGCACTTCCTAAACTCATGTGTTTGAAGGCAAAACACAGCAAAAAGCTGGGTTAGCTAGAGTGCACTATTGGAGGGAGAATGTGGTCTGGATTTTACCAGGTCTCCTTTTAAGTCTTCATGTACACTGGACGTTTTTACAGCTGCTGTTTTTGGCTTTTGACGTTTTTTTCTACAGCAAGTAAACTCCCCAGCATGTTATCCTATGTATGCATGCGCGCGTACTGTAGGCTGTAATCAGCATTTTTTTGGCAGGGTCGTTTTTTGCCTGGAAAAAAATCCCAGAACTAGTGGGTTTCTAGAGTTGTTTAGCTGTAAAAATGCTCTAATGCTGAAAAACATGACAAAACGCGTTAAAACGTGGCAAACTGGTGTTTTTGGATGTTTTTTGGAGCAAAAAAAATTATTTTTGATAAACAAATGCAAAGTTGAAAAACGCCACTAAACACTAATGCAAAAATGCTAAAAAGCTCAAGTTTTTAATGTGACTTTACACAGCTAATGATACCTGCGTTATTGAAATGCCCAGAGGGCATGGAACCTAAGCACTAGAAATTACCAAACAAACAGGAGAGATGGGTTCTTGTTTCTTGATTCCTTGCAACATCTCCTGAACCCCAATCCCCCAGAGCTCTGTTTCTGATTTTAGGCAAAGATAGACAAAAAAGGGAGAAAAAAATAAGTGAAAAGTTATTCTGAATTTGTAACAATTAAAGCAGAACTATAGGCAAAACGTTTTTGTTCATTTTGCATAGCGTAAGGGAGGGTTATAACCCCTATCAGGTGTTTCTTGCCATCTGTGTCCCGTTTGGGAGATTTCCCTTCACTTCTTGTTACATAGCCAAGCAGACAGTAAATGGAAATCATGCCAAAGGGAGAAAATCCCTGATTGTGCCCAGAACTAATATCCCCATTGGAAAATTTCCGTCCCTATTACAGTTCTGGAGACAACTAAAGATTTGGGATTTTCTTTTACTTTCACTTTCAATAGAGACTAATAGAGAATGTGAATCTCCCTGGTGGTGGCATAGACAGCAATAAAAACCTGACAGGTGTTTTAATCCCTCTCAACTCTGTCCATAACTAAATTAAATGTTTTGCATTTAGTTGTACTTTAAGGCTTATTGCTGCCCCCTCTATCAATGCTCTCCAAGGTACAGACCCTAGAGTGCCATAATGGTCCTGTACAGGGCACAAACATTGCAATAATACCCTCTTATTTTATTTCCCTAAAGGTGACCTGTCATGTCCACCACTATGTATACAGTAGACTAACATTATTGCAGGCACAACCTTGTGCTGTCTACAAGTACCTGATTGCAAGTACATACTGTAAGTGTGTCAGATCGAATTGATCAACCTGCCAGAATTCGCCCTACCATCTGATAGGTGACAGGCGAGTTCATTACAGTATCATAGCTCCTGTTTTGTACTAAGTTGCCATCAATAAATGTTAAAGTAGAACTATAGGCAAAACATATTTTATTTTGGATAGAGTAAGGGAGGGTTATAACTAAGTGGTGCACCGAAATAAAAATTCTGGTGCCGAAACCGAAAATTCAAAATGCACTTGGCTGAAAACCAAAAACCAAAACCAAATGCGCAGTTTTTAAAAAATGAATATATATTTTTTGGAAAAAAATACACTTTGATTAAAAAAAACAAAAAAAACAACATATACACCAATTTTTTTGTAAAATATGAAAGAGGATTTTACGGCGAGTAAATAGATACCCAACATGTCACTCTTTAAAATCGTGCACGTTCGTGGAATAGCGTGAAACTGCGGTACTTAAAAATCTCCATGGGTGATGCTTTAAAAATGTCTACAGGTTAGCAGTGTAAATTTACAGAGGAGGTCTAGTGCGAGAATTAATGCTCTTGCCCTGACGTTCGTGGTGATAACTCACATATGTGGTTTGAACACCATTTACATATGTGGGCATGGCCTACATGTGCATTCACCATTACGTGCGAGCACGGGGGGATGGGAGCACTTTAAACTTTTTTTAAAAATGTATTTAATGGGGTTTTTTTGCACTGTCCCTTTAAATACATTTTTAATCACTTTTATTCCTATCACAAGAAATGCATGCATGATACAAATAATTAGTGATAGGTCCTTTTCATGGAGAGATATGGGGTCAATAAGACCCCACATCTCTCCTATGCAATGTAAAGCATTGGATCAAAAAAAAGTGCTTTAACCACTTCAATACTGGGCACTTTTACCCCCTTCCTGCCCAGGACAATTTTCAGATTTCAGCGTCTTTCTTATGGTGGTATTTAATCACCACTGGGGTTTTTATTTGTTGCTAAATTAACAAAAAAAAAATTAACATTTTGAAAAAAACCCCACATTTTTCTTTGTTTCTGTTATAAAAGTTTGCAAATAAATACAGTGGGGATCGAAAGTTTGGGCACCCCAGCTAAAAATTTGTATTAATGTGCCTAAAGAAGCCAAGGAAAGATGGAAAAATATCCAAAAGGCATCAAATTACAGATTAGACATTCTTATAATATGTCAACAAAAGTTTATTTCCATCATTTACACTTTCAAAATAACAGAAAACAAAAAACTGGCGTCTGCAAACGTTTGGGCACCCTGCAGAATTTATAGCATGCACTGCCCCCTTTGCCAAGCTGAGACCTGCCAGTGTCATGGATTGTTCTCACTCATCGTCTGGGAAGACCAGGTGATGTCAATCTCAAAGGTTTTAAATGCCCAGACTCATCTGACTTGCCCCAACAATCAGCACCATGGGTTCTTCTAAGCAGTTGTCTAGAAAACTGAAACTGAAAATAGTTGACGCTCACAAAGCTGGAGAAGGCTATAAGAAGATAGCAAAGCGTTTTCAGATGTCAATATCCTCTGTTCGGAATGTAATTAAGAAATGGCAGTCATCAGGAACAGTGGAAGTTAAAGCAAGATCTGGAAGACCAAGAAAAATATCAGACAGAACAGCTCGCAGGATTGTGAGAAAAATAATTCAAAACCCACGTTTGACTGCACGATCCCTCCAGAAAGATCTGGCAGACACTGGAGTTGTGGTACACTATTCCACTATAAAGAGATACTTGTAGAAATATTGTCTTCATGGAACAGTCATCAGAAGAAAACCTCTTCTACGTCCTCACCACAAAAATCATAGTTTGAACTTTGCAAATGAACATATAGACAAGCCTGATGCATTTTGGAAACAAGTTCTGTGGACCGATGAGGTTAAAATTGAACTTTTTGGCCGGAATGACCAAAGGTACGTTTGGAGAAGAAGGGGCATAGAATTTAATGAAAAGAACCTCTGTCCAACTGTTAAGCATGGGGTTGGATCAATCATGCTTTGGGGTTGTGTTGCAGCCAGTGGCACAGGGAACATCTCACGAGTAGAAGGAAAAATGGATTCAATAAAATTTCAGCAAATTTTGGATGGTAACTTGATGCCATCTATGAAAAAGCTGAAGTTAAAGAGAGGATGGCTTCTACAAATGGATAATGATCCTAAACACACCTCGAAATCCACGGGGGATTACATCAAGAGGCGTAAACTGAAGGTTTTGCCATGGCCTTCACAATCTCCTGACCTCAACATAATTGAAAATCTATGGATAGACCTTAAAAGAGCAGTGCGTGACAGACAGCCCAGAAATCTCAAAGAACTGGAAGACTTTTGTAAGGAAGAATGGGAAAAGATACCTCAAACAAGAATTGAAAGACTCTTGGCTGGCTACAAAAAGTGTTTGGCAAGTATCACAGCTTGTAAAGGGGGCAGTACAAGATATTAACTCTGCAGGGTGCCCAAACTTTTGCAGACGCCATTTTTTTGTTTTCTGTTATTTTGAAAGTGTAAATGATGGAAATAAAATTTAACTTTTGTTGACATATTATAAGAATGTCTAATCTGTAATTTGATGCCTTTTGGAGATTTTTCCATCTTTCCTTGGCTTCTTTATGCACATTAATACAAATTTTTAGCTGGGGTGCCCAAACTTTCGATCCCCACTGTAATTGTTCTTCATAAATTTAGGCCAAGATGTATTCTGCTACATTTCTTTGGAGAAAATAATCCAAATTAGTATTTATTATTTAGTCTCTAGGAAAGTTATAGAGTTCACAAACTATGGTATATATCTGAAAATTGATCAATCCTGAAGTACTGACAGCCAATCTAATTTCTTGAGGTCCAAAAATGTCAGAACAGTACATATATCCCCCAAATGACCCCTTTTTGTTGTGATTAGCTGTCATTTGGCCAAGGCTAATCACATGACACAGATGGGCTGTGATTAGCCCAACCTGTGCATGTGATCGCTGTGACCATTCACAGCTAGACACACTTGTATACAATGGATGACATGAAAGGAAGCTATCAATTGTATGCAACTGCCATGTGACCTGCTGTGATTGGTCACAGCAGGTCATATGGTACTGGCAACGGGACTGGTACACAGATCTCGCCACAGCGTGGTCCTGCGGGCATCCGCAATACGCAATCCGGCTGGGCGGCAGTTGGTTGAAAAAACAAAAAATGGCCAGAAACAGAAAGTGACTTCGCTACGGTCCTCCAAGGGCATAGAGATGAGTGGAGGCCATCTTTCTTTCACTCATCTCTATGCCCAGCATCGGGATCATTTGATGGTTTCTCAGGTAAGGCTGAGAACTACCAAGCAGTGGCTGGTGGCAGCGCGGGCGGGCAGTGTTTTTTCGGCACCTGTATAGGTGCTTTTTCATTTCGGCAAACAGCCGAAATGGGTGTTTTCGGCCGAAACATTTCAGCCATTGAAATTTCGGTGCATCCCTAGTTATGACCCCTGTCAGCTTATATTTTGCCATTGGTGTCCCATTAGATCTACATTCACTTCCTGTCCCATAGCTAAAGCAGGAAATAGAGAAAATCCCAGCAAATTAAGGAAATCGCTTAGTGAACCCCAGATCTCCAGAACTCGTATCCCCATTGGAAAATTTCTCCTCTTTTACTTTTCTGGGGACAACTCAAAATTTGGGGTTTCTTTTACTTCCTACGTGTAACACCCTGTTACAAATGTTTGATGCAGGATGTTAAAGCGAACACAAGATGGCAGTGTCCTGCAGAATAGTGACATTCACATCCTATAAAACAACCCCATGGAACTTGTATGCTGAACTGCAGGACTTTACTTAGGGGCAGTGTATCTAGGAACTACGTTTCCCAGAGGAGTTGGCGTGTGGGAAGGGAATTTATATACAAAAGCCTGGGAGACTGGACAAGGAGTGAGAAGGGAGAGATCTGGAGAGAGGAGTGTGCTGACTATCAAAGGACCAGACTAGGCTGTGGAAAGAAGGAGAAGAGAGGCAGGGAGAATCTGCTGATGCAGAGGGTGAATGGAGAGAGAAAGACCGCCAGAATTTGCCAGATGCCTACCCTCGGGTGAGAAAGTCCCAAGCATTACCAAGGAAAGGGAACACTGAAACTTGCTCCATATTTGTTATTTGCCTGCACACAGTTGCAGACATTGGACATAGTTATTACAAGTTGCAGCCTAGTTCCTTCAGCCGCTATTGCTTGACCGCACTCAACACAGCCTTATCATCAGAACTGACAGAAGGACAGCCATTCCACAGGCTGAACCACATCTGTGTCACCACCATCATCAACTTCCTTTTCTAAAGAGACCTTTTGTCATTGAACCAATAGTCTTGCAGTCTAGAGAGGAGCTACTCTGTCTCAACAATCACTTCTGCCAGCTTAACATCTCACTGCCTTAGATCTACTAGTGACTAGTGCTTTTAAGGGGCATTACTCATGTCAATAGCTGCTTTCAAGGTAGAGTACTGTTCTTCCTTTACTTTATTGCATTGTTCTTCAGAGATGCATTATTCACACTTTCCCTTATTTTGCACCAATTGGGCCCCATCACACACGCAGAAGACTCTTCACTGCATTTAAGAGAACATTGGGTGTTTGGGGCAAAGAGCTCTTTTCTTATTTCAGGCTACCTCCCTGCCATCAGGTCCTGAAGGCCCGAAGCTAGTTTACCTGTTTGATAGTTCTCGCTGCTTACTGGGGACTGTAAAGCCACCTCAGGTTGAAGGTATCGGGTTAGTTTCTGAAAAGCAGACCTGCTAACATTAACTTAGGCTCTGTGATAAGTGTTGTCTTTTCTTAATTTAAGCTGACACAAGTAACAACTGACTTTGCACATTCCAATTCTGTTTATGCTATGTAATCAAGCTATATTGCAGCCTGCTATAAACCCCTTACCAGTTTACTTCAATCAGTGTGTGATTCAATCTGGTGGTGATTTATTTCAGTTAGGAGTGTACTGTGGTGTCAGCAGGGGTTGGACTTTCAGAGAGGGGTCCAGAGCAACAGGGAGCCTGAAAATAATTCAGCAATTCCTAAGGGTGTAATGCTACATATAATAATGGTAAACATGACATACAGAGAGGTTTAATCCCCCTAATGGAGACACGAACAGCAATAAAAACCTTAAAGGTGTTCTAATCCATCTCCACACCATCCAAAACTGAAAAAAAAATGTTTTGCTTTTAGTTACTGTATACTTAATAAATCCCTTTTAACTCACCTAGTGTATTCAAGGAGTATCACTACCCCTTTAGAAGTCGCTAGAAAATTTGGGCCCCCCTATAGTCCTGCACAGCCAGGTATCACACATCTTCACAAAAGCTTGCATCCAGAGTCAGAAATCAGTCCTTGAGCTTTGGTTTTGTTGTTTTATTTAGGGGATTTGAACTGGAATAGGGTTAGGGGTGTACAGGATGCCCAAGGGATCTGATAAGCTGAGGACAACTTCCTGGAACTATTTACAAGGTTTCTCCGCAACAGTCTCAGTTTTTCATCTCCTTAGTGTACCACCTCAGACCCTAGATGAACTTCTCCTCTTTACCCAGCAATCTGGAGGTATCTCTGAACAGAGGATCCGATTCCTGTAACTTTAAGAGATGAACAGTCACTGGCAGGTGGCTAATCTGGTTTTCCACCAGAGTGCTCCTTCCCCTATCTGCCCAGGGCGTGTAGGTGACTCACTCAGATCCTCCCCTCTACTGCTTGTGGGTTAGTGGCTGCTCCTTCCCTGCCATACAGGTGGTCCTCTCTCAGGGGCCAGTGAGCTCTGAGCTTTCCTCCTTTCCAGCTCCAGGACTGCAGGTAGGCCCCATCCCACTGAGCCCTCCTCAAAGCCTCCTGCCTTCAGCCGTACATCCTCCTCTATGTCTTCCATCCAAACTCTCCTGTTACTGAGCAGGCTCCAACACTTTTAAGGATGTCCAAGCCCCTTGCCAAACTCTTGCTGGGGATTGGCTAGGATCCCTCAAAGTGCAACCAGCCACTCCTCAGATCCACCCACTGCCTCCAGGGCCTTCCTCCAAAAGCCCTAGAGCAGGAGGAAATTCCAGAGGAACTGACCTGCAGAGCCTCTCAGCCTTGACCACAATTTGACCCCTCTCTGGCTATTCCACCCAGGCTGCTACTCAGCCTCTGTCTAACCATTGGAGTTTAGCTCCCCCTAGCTACCTAGGAGGGCACTGCAAAGGTATATACAGTATTCTTATCTACAGAAAATGCTATGTAATCTGACTTTATATCACAAATATCGCCCAGTTGCAGTGTGTTTGCCGCAACACATAGTAACTTTTGTTATGCAGGTTTTTTTAAATCTTAGTGGAACTCCCAATGCACCTAAATTGCGCAGTACCGTAACACATTGTAAGGCATTAACATGCATCGGGGTAAGCTTTATTGCAAAAAACTCATACATATCCAATTTTTATTGTGCTCAGGTGTGTTGCCAGCCCCGTTAAATTGAATGGGTTGCCTTAACACAACGCATAATAAAGTGGTATTAAACTCGTATATAAAATAATAGCTGGGCCCCCTACAGGTCAATGCCATGTCGTGCTAGTGTGCACCACATGCATTGATCATACATATACACTATATTACCTAAAGTATTGGGACACCCATCCAAATCATTGGATTCAGTTGCTCCAATTTCCTCCATGGCCACAGGTGTATAAAATCAAGCACCTAAGCATGCAGACTGCTTCTACAAGCATTTGTGAAAGAATGGGTTGCTCACAGGAGCTCAGTGAATTCAACCGTGATACCGTGATACCGTGATAGGTTGCCACCTGTGCAATAAGTCCATCTGTGAAAATTCCTTGCTACTAAATATTCCACAGTCAACTGTTAGTGGCGTTAAAAAAAGTGGAATCAACTGGGAACAACAGCAGCTCAGCCACGAAGTGGTAGGCCACGTAAAATGACAGAGCAGAGTCAGCGCATGCAGAAGTGCACAGTGCACAGAAGTCGCCAACTGTCTGCAGGGTCAATGACCTTCAAACTTCATGTGGCCTTCAGATTAGTACAACAGCATTTCATAGAGAGCTTCATGGAATGGGTTTGCATGGCTGAGCAGCTGCATCCAAGCCTTACATCACCAAGTGCAATGTAAAGCGTCAGATGCAGTGGCATAAAGCACACCACTACTGGACTCTAGAGCAGTGGAGAAGTGTATCTCTGGAGTGACAAATCATGCTTCTCTGTCTGGCAATCCGATGGACGTGTCTGGGTTTGGCAGTTGCCAGGAGAATGGTACTTGCCTGACTGCATTGTGCAAAGTGTAAAGTTTGATGGAGGGAGGATTATGGTGTGAGTTTTTTTTTTGGGGGGGGGGGGTTGAGCTTGGAACACACAGTGACAAGACATTTTGGACAATTTCATGCTCCTAACTTTGTGGGAAAAGTTTGGGGAAATCCAGTTTCCCCCCATTCCCTCTCCCCTCTGCATTGCCGCTGTGGTCCAGCAACAGCTGCAGTGGAGAAAACAGACTGCACCTGCCTACAAGCCGATTTCATAAAATGTTATAGCAGGATACCTTGCAGGCAGGGGCGGACTGACCATTTGGAAACTTGGGCACTGCCGAGGGCCCGGGGTCAGTAGGGGGCCCTAAGAGATGCCCCCGGTACCTTTTTCATAGGCTTTTTTGAGTTTGGGCAAGGACACAGGGGTCCCATGATCCCCTATTGCCTGGGGGCCCCATGAGTTGTCCGTCTGCCCCTGCTTGCAGGGTCACATATCCTTGATTCCCAAGAAAGGTAAGGATCTGTCCAGTTGTGCCAGTTATTGTCCCATTTCTCTCTTAAACACAGACTTGAAGATATATACCAAAATCTTGTCTTCTCACTTTTATGCCTTTATTGTAATCGCTAATACATCCACATCAGGTTGGCTTTGTCTCCAGGAAGGAAGCAGAAGACAATACCATCAGAGTCCTCAACGTCCTCCACTTGGTGCGGATGTGGAAAATTCCTCTATGCCTTCTCTCCACTGATGCCGAGAAGGCATTCGACCAGGTGGATTGGCTTTTCCTTTAGAAGGCCCTCCTGCACATGGAATTGGAGATCACATGTGTTGCTGGATAATGGCCCTCCTTTTATTTTTCACTGGAAAACAGGACACGCCAGGGATGCCCACTTTCACCTCTCTCTTTTTTATTCTGAGGCCTTAAATCTAACTTTGATGCCTTCCTGTGTGGAACATCTGGGCTATCAGGGCTATTGCTTGGTGCAGGGACTCTGACCTGAAACAGTGCTGGTCCTTCTTGAGGGACCTTAGGGGTCACCCGCTAATTGGCTAACTTTGAGTACTTCAAATCAGCTCAATGGCTCTGGCAAAATTCTTCTGCAAGATTTTTGCCGGACTCCAATACTGGGGAATCAACTGTTTCCTCCAGGTAAGTCAGATTGTAGATTTAAGCAGCTTCTGAACTTGGGCACCTATCGTATTCATGATTTTGTATTTGAAATGGGTCTGAAACCTGCTTGTGCTATTTTACACATGCTTGTTCCTCCCTTAGATCAGTGGAGTCGCCAACAGCTTCGACACTACCTTGCCTCCTTCATAAAAGGTGGTAAACATCTTTATTCCGAAACTTCTTTTGAATGCTTGTGCAGTAAACATTCACCTTCTGCTGCATATAAGCTTCTGGTTCCCAGGGAGATGAGTCCACACCTCCTTTTCTACTTAAATGGGAAAGAGACCTGGATCCCCAATTTTCATCTGCTCAGAGGGATGATATCCTATTTTGCATATTACTCTACAATAGCTAGCAGGTATAAAGAACTGGAATAAAAAATTGTGGCACGGTGGTACATGGTCATGGCGGTGGCAAGTTATTATCCCGCTCTTCTAGTACCTGTTGGAGATGTTGGAAGAAAGAGGGTACCCTCTTCCATGTCTTTTGGTCTTGAGACAAACTTCATCACTCCTGGTCAACAGTGTGGTCAGTTATTAAGCAACTAACTGACTGTGATCTGGGTATGGATCCGGCCAAATATCTTTTGCATGCATCTCACTTTCCCAGAAAATGGTACAAAAAGACTATGTTGATCCATTTGATTAAAGCTTCCCCATCTCCTGCATTATAGCTCTCCAAAACTGCTGAAACACACCGTATAGAAAGCACCACAACTGCACTTAAGGGCACTTAAGAGAAATTTGGAAACACATGGTTCCATTGGACCTGATTTACCCCTTCTCTGGAGTATGATGCCTTATAGTGATGGGCCAAACACCCCTATGATTGGTTCGCGGTTGAACGTTATAATCTAATGAATGTTTGACCGTGAACTTTAAACTCAATGCAAATCTATGAGACTCGAACTTGTAAATTCGAAAGCTTATATGCAACTTATTGGCCATAAAAGGGGTGTGGGGACAGAGTGCAAGGTTCAGGTGTGCATTACATACAGAGTGCAGGATTCAGGAATGCATTACATACAGAGTGCAGGATTCAGGGATGCGTTATGTACAGAGTGCAGGATTCAGGAAAGAATTATGTACGGAGTGCAGGATTCAGGAATGTGTTATGTACAGAGTGCAGGATTTGGGAGTGTGTCTCATACAAAGTGCAGAATTCAGGAATGCATTACATACAGAGTGCAGGATTTAGGGATGCATTATCCACAGAGTGCAGGATTCAGGGATGCCTTATGTACAGAGTGCAGGATTCAGGGATGTGTTATGTACAGAATGAAAGGTTCAGGTGTGTGTTTCATACAGAGTGCTGGATTCAGGGATGTATTATATACAGAGTGCTGGATTCAGGAATGCGTTACGTACAGAGTGCAGGATTCGGGAGTGTGTCTCATATAAAGTGCAGGATTCAGGAATGCATTACGTACAGAGTGCAGGATTCAGGGATACGTTATGTACAGAGTGCAGGATTCAGGAATGTGTTATATACAGGGTGCAGAATTCAGGAATGTGTTACATACAGAGTGCAGAATTCAGGAATGCATTACGTACAGAGTGCAGGATTCAGGAATGCGTTACGTACAGAGTGCAGGATTCAGGAATGCGTTACATACAGAGTGCAGGATTCAGGGATGCATTATGTACAGAGTGCAGGATTCAGGAATGCGTTACGTACAGAGTGCAGGATTCAGGAATGCGTTACATACAGAGTGCAGGATTCAGGGATGCGTTATGTACAGAGTGCAGGATTCAGGGATGCATTATGTACAGAGTGCAGGATTCAGGAATGCATTACCTTCAGAGTGCAGGATTCAGGGATGCGTTACGTACAGAGTGCAGGATTCAGGAATGCGTTATGTACAGAGTACTGGATTCAGGAGTGCGTTTCATACAAAGTGCAGGATTCAGGAATGCATTATGCACAGAGTAAAAGGTTCTGGTGTGCTTTCATACAGAGTGCAGGATTCAGGGATTCCTTACGGATTCAGGAATGCATTACGTACAGAGTTAAAGGTTACAGAGTGCAGGACTCGGGAATGCATTACGTACAGAGTGCTGGATTCAGGAATGCGTTACGTAGCGAGTGCAGGATTCAAGGATGCGTTATGTACAGAGTGAAAGATTCAGGAGTGCATTTCATACAGAGTGCAGGATTGAGGAATGCGTTATGTACAGAGTACAAGGTTCAGGTGTGCATTTCATACAGAGTGCAGGATTCAGAAGTGCGTTAAGTACAGAGTGCAGGATTCAGGAGTGCGTTACGTACAGAGTGCAGGATTGAGGAGTACGTTACGTACAGAGTGCAAGATTCAGGAGTGTGTTATGTACAGAGTGCAGGATTCAGGAGTGTGTTATGTACAGAGTGCAGGATTCAGGAGTGCGTTACGTACAGAGTGCAGGATTCAGGAGTGCATTACGTACAGAGTGCAGGATTCAGGAGTGCGTTACGTACAGAGTGCAGGATTCAGGAGTGCGATACGTACAGAGTGAAAGGTTCAGAAGTCAGTTAAACCGCAAAGACACCAATTAAACACACACTTACATTCTAAAATCTTGATTAACAGCATACAGGAGCCAAGGCAAGAATGCCGGCTTCAGATGGATAATAAATGAGTGCAGTCGAGCAGGACCTGCAACAGTGTGAACATCCAGCACAGCCAGGGATTGGCAGACAAGCTGGCAGGGGTACGGCTTCAATGAGAGAGAGTGCATCTGTAAAGTCCAACCTGTGCTGTCAGAGGTCGGAGGGGTCAACATGCATTTTAGAGGCTCCACGCCCTTTTAAAAACAACCCATTCATAGGGAAACAGACAGCATTTATACAGTGCAAACCAAGAAAAAGGTGCAAGGGGCAGGACCAATTGGAACTACTGCATATGCACCCCCAGCAGGGGCGGACTGACCATTTGGAAACTCGGGCACTGCCCGAGGGCCCGGGGTCAGATGCCCCTGGTACCTTTTTCATAGGCTTTTTTGAGTTTGGGCAAGGACACAGGGGCCCCATGATCCCCTTTTGCCCGGGGGCCCCATGATTTGTCAGTCCGCCTCTAACCCCCAGTGGTGTATAATTCAGGTTTATTATACACCGCTGCGGGTGCAAATGCAGTAGTACTAATTGGTCCTACTCCTTGTCACTGTCTTCCCTGGCCAGCAATGTATAAATGCCAGCTGTTTTGTCTATGCAGTGCTTGCTTGATAAATGGGGGTGGAGCCCCTGAAATGCATAACGGCTCCGTCCATCCCCAACATCACAGGTTGGAGTTGCGGCTGCAAGACCCACTGGCTTGCCCACCATTCCCTGGCTGTGCTAGATGTTCGCACTTCTGCAGGTCCTGCTTGGCTGGAAGTTAGCAGATAAAGAATAGATAGAGTAATTTGTGACAAAGCCCCTGTACACTGGGACCACGGGACAAAGGTGAAAATGTCCCGCCCAAATCTGGAGGCACGCCGCTATGTTACATATGTCTGACTGTTTGGTATGGGGCTGACTGTAGGCCTATATAGCTAATGACAAACTGCACTTGAACTGTATACCTTGTCCGTCCACTAAGGTTCTTGCTGCGGTGTGATAGCACTTCTATAATGGTCACCAGTTGCATACAATTGTCCATTAAATGGATCCTGCTTGTAATAGATCACATTGCTACCTCTCTGGAGTAATCCTCTTCATTAAGATGCTTTGGTAGTTGCAGACTGGTCCCTATTTTCAGTTATTGTGCCTGTGCCCTCAGAGAGGCTGCATTTACACTAGACCATGAACATTTACCGCCGATGTTTTACAGCTTTTTTTTTTTTTATGTTTGTTTTTCCATATTTTTTAGGATATATAGGTTTGAGCATTTTTTTTGCTTTAGGCAATGTAAAGCTAATTACAGGATGGTTGTTTAGGCTTACAAAATACCCACTTTCAGGTGTTTTCAGGCGTTTTCGAGGTGCTCACTTCGACGTCTATGGGGCCAAAAGTGTCCCATTCTGTTTTAAAAGTAGCTCATCTACCTTTCTGAGCTTCAGGCATTGAGCTACAGGTTCCTGAGCACTCATATGTGAACAAACACAATTTAAAAGCATGGGAATTTGGTTGTTTAATGCTTTGGAGCTTTAAGCGGCAATCTGAGGGGTGACTGTGGGCAGACTGGCAGATTACTATGTAATGCAGGTTATCCTGCAGGTGTCCTGTAGATGGCAATATAGGATACTGCATGAAGCTCATCATATTAAAAAAATGTATATTTACAAGGAAAACATAATAGTAATATTTATATATATATATATTTTTTTATGTTTTTTTAAATATACACAGTATATATTTGTGTCCATTCATTGTTTCCAAAATGTCTAATGGTGTAGTTGGCTGTGTTGTAAACAGAAACATGAGGACCGATGTTGTAAATCACAGTGAATCAGCAATACCTTGACACATTCTATGGTGATTGGATTAACCACTTACCCTCCAGAGGATTTACCCCCTTTCCTTACCAGGCCATTTTTTGCATTACAGCGCTGCGTTAGTTTAACTGACAATTGCGCGGTCATGCAACACTGCACCCAAATGAAATTTATGTACTTTTTTCCCCCACAAATAGAGCTTTCTTTTGGTGGTATTTGATCGCCTCTGTGTTTTTTATTTATTGTGCTGTAAACATAAAAAGGCTGACAATTTTGAAAAAAAGACATTATTTTTGACTTTTTGCTATTAAAAATGTCAGTAAAAAAATTTTAAAAACCAAATTTCGTCATAAATTTAGGTCAAAATGTATTCTGCGACATGTCTTTGCTATAAAAAAATCCCAATATGTGTAAATTAACTAGTTTACGTGAAAGTTACAGTGTCTAAAAATAGCAGTATATATACTGTAAATTTTTAAAAAAAATTAAACTAGTAATCAGCAACTTATAGTGGGACTGCGGGACTGCAGGACTGCGGCGGGCATTCTGACACTGGGGGGGAACTGACTAACTGCCACTGACATCCCAATGACACTAATACAGTGATCAGTGCTAATAAAAAGCACTGACACTGTACTAATGACACTGGGTTGGAAGGGGTTATCATCTGGGGCGATCAAAAGGTTAACTGTGTGCTGTACGTGTTTCACATTATGTGCTGTGTGCTGTTTTACAACTGAGACATGCTGCTTTGTATAGAGAACTACAAAGCAGCATATCCTTGCTGACAGAAGAGACACCTGTGCTGTTTCAGCTTTCCCCGATGATCATTAAGTGCCGGTGGGGAATCGCCAGCCGGGACCCAATGATTGACATCTCTAGCCACCAATAGCAGTGCGGGTAGGGCAGTACATGCACATCCCCTACCCGGAAATGCTAAATTATATATATATATATATATATATAAATATATATATAATGTGTGTGATTTTGCACAGCCCTGCCGGACCACCTATCTGTTTCCATCCGACCCAATCCAACAGATGGAAGAGGAATTAGATCACCATCCATCCCTTTTTTGCACATCGGATTGGATGTCAGCAGGTGTCAATGAACGTGTCTGTTTACATCTGCCGCTCCAAAGAGGAGAATGGAGGTTCCATTTGGGTCCGCCTGGAAAATGGGCAGCATAAAACATTTGGGTCCACCTGAAAAATGGGCAGGCGGACCCAATCAGAACATACATCTGAAAGAGACCTGAAAGAATGTAAAAAACTAACGAGAAAATGATGAAAAAACTGATGTAAACGGATGAAAATCTGATGTAAACGGATGAAAAACTGATGTAAACTGATCTGTTTTAATTTAAAAAAAATGTGACTGAACTGATGAAAACAAACAGAACGTCTGTGTAAAAGGACCCTTAGTCCCCGATCACACTGGGTGCGACTTGGCATGCAATTTGCATGCCATACAACTTGCAAATCGCATGGCCTATCGCACCCTATTGTCTGCAATTACAGCAGTCATATCGGTGCGGTTTTGACTTGGTTGGAGCCGCACTGATTTCTAAAGTAGTACATGCACTATTTTTGGTGCAATTTGCATAGATATCTGTGTCAGATGTCTTGCAAATCGCACCTCAAATCAGCATGTCATCCGACTTTGAAATCGTGCGACTCCACTGTAAGTTGCAAGATTTCAAAGTTGGGCTCGGTGTGCTCGGGCACTTACACCACTAGCTTCTAGTAGCTGTCAAGTCGCACCCAATGTGATCAAGGGCTTAGACACTCTTAATGAGTTCCCCTGACAGTGTGAACAAACCCTATGTGTTTCTGCACCAGCTGCACCATATCATTTTAAAGAACACTTCAAGTAAAATAAACAAAACAAAACAAAAAGTGCATCGCAGATCTCCCTATCGGGCCTTGCATTGGCAAATGCTGTAACAGTAAAATGGTAGTGTTAACCAGCCCTAAAAGTGATATGTGACAATGTCTTCTAATGTCTGATAGGGTATCGCAAAATAATCAAGTAAGTTAAAAATTGTTCTTAAATGTACACCATTACCACAATGCTGTAATGAGGAGGGATGGCCAGTAAGAAGCAGCACTGCGGGAGGAAGATGTATGTGTATGCACATGTAGGCAGGTGAGAGAGGTGCAGGTTTCCATCTGTCCAGTAGGTGGCACTGTGCTGTTGTACAGATGCAGTGGAGTCTGTAAGGGAAAATGTCCCCTTATGGACTTGTCGGTGTCCCAGACGTGGCAGCTGTCTGATTGGATGCTGCAACCTCTGGTGACCTTCAGTGGCCATCTTGGTGTGGGATCTTATAAAATAGAGTAATTGGTGAGCACCTAGAGCAAGTGGTAGGTCAGGGACAGAGACCCCCGCCTTGTTAGGTAGAATGAAAAGCACAAAGACAACACCAATACAGGGGAAACATTCTGGTGTCTAAGCCAGTGAAATGGAGCTCTTCTCAACAGCACCAGAGTGCCGCCCCCAGTACGCCACAACATCTCCCCCCTCCAGTAGGCGCTGTCCTCCAAATGCAGGCTCAAAGCTGGTACCGTATAAATACCAACTGCTATATTTCCTAATACCAGTGCCCATAGAAACTGTGTTTATTCATTACCGCTAACCAGGGGCGGACTGACAACTCATGGGGCCCCCGGGCAATAGGGGATCATGGAGCCCCTGTGTCCTTGCCCAAACTCAAAAAAGCCTATGAAAAAGGTACCAGGGGCATCTCATGGGGTCCCCTACTGACCCCGGGCCCTCGGGCAGTGCCCGTGTTTCCAAATGGTCGGTCCGCCCCTGCCGCTAACCTATATACAAAAATGAGATAAATTGCAACAGCAAGGACTTTGTGTGTGTTCTCTCCCGACTACACTCAGACAGCGCACCACCAGAGGCAGACTGACAACTCATGGGACCCCGGGCAATAGGGGATCATGGGGCCCCTGTGTCCTTGCCCAAACTCAAAAAAGCCTATGAAAAAGGTACCAGGGGCATCTCATGGGGCCCCCTACTGACCCCGGGGCCTCGGGCAGTGCCTGAGTTTCTAAATGGTCAGTCCGCCCCTGCGCACCACTATCATGTAACAAATGACTCAATTGTATTGTGACACGTTTATTTATTTGGTGCATAAAATGCTAAATAAAAGTGAACATAGAGATGGTCATGTTTTTCTCTGTGCGCCCCTTTTCTAATTTTGCATAGATCTCTGAAGGCTGACAACAAAGTGACACAACAGTGAGAGGAAATATCCCCAGTGTGAGCACAGACTGCAAGAGTAAGGGCTTGTTTAAACTTGGGGGTGGTAAAAACACAAGGTTGAGCTGTGTTTCCACAGCCCCCCTCCCCAACTGCAACCAGGGGTGGACTGATAACTCATGGGGCCCCCGGGCAATAGGGGATCATGGGGCCCCTGTGTCCTTGCCCAAACTCAAAAAAGGCTATGAAAAAGGTACCAGGGGCATCTCATAGGGTCCCCCACTGACCCTGGGCCCTCGGGCAGTGCCCGAGTTTCCAAATGGTCAGTCCGCCCCTGATGAGGACCTTACCGTTTGAAGCAACCTTAGGTCTAGCAAATCAGATGAATACTCTTTGCACTGCAATTATCAATTTTATAAATCAAATCCTGAGAATATAAAAATTACATTGGATCACCATCTGCATGGCTGGCTTTATATTATATAATATTATACCAAGGGACTTTACATTTTATTATTACATTTACCTTGCAAACAGCCAACACTTTCTGAAATTGCTGTCCCTCATAGAAAAGACAGTGTTGTCCTATATTTTTTTTTAATAAAAATCTATATCAGTGGCCCTTATCTTGATAATTCTCTCCAGCTCCTCCCCTCTATTCCTTTGCAAAAAAGCCTATGAAAAAGGTATTAGGGGCATCTCATGGGGCCCCCTACTGACCCCGGGCCCTCGGGCAGTGCCCGAGTTTCCAAATGGTCAGTCCACCTCTGACTGCAACCCTTTCCCACCTAAGCTGCAAAAGCAGCAGACAGGAGTATACACAGGGTGTTTTTGCAGCAGGAAGACTGGGGAACGCAGTTTTGTCACCTCCAGCACTAAATGTATGTAATGGCAAGGGGTGCTGGGATGTGCTGGAAGGTCTATTGATGCTTGCTGCTGTGGGACCTGTTGTCACTGGAGAAGATCTATTTTTGCATGGTGGTCTGTTGTTGCTGGGAAAGTCCATTGTTGCTGGTGGGGGACCTATTGTTGCTGGAAAGGATCTACTGTTGAGAGAGGGGTTTAGTGTTGCTGGCTGTTGGAAAGTCTATTAATGCTGGCCACTTGGGGATCTGTTGTTGCTGCTGGGGGTCTATTGTTGCTGGGGTGGTGTGACGGGAGTGACTTTGGGTGGGGGGCCCATGGAACACAGCTCACTTTGGAGGGGTGGAGAGATACCTGTCTCAGCTCCCCATATCCCTCTTATGTGTAAGTCACCCTGTGCCTGTTAGGGGTGGGGGGTGAAATGTCCTGATATTGTGTAGACATGTATAGGAGATAGGTGGGGGTTGTGGATTGTTTGGTGTTATGTGATTGCATCCCATTGTTCTATTGTGTGTCTTGCTTGAAAGCAAACTATTATGGGATGTATGTGTTTGTGTATTGGCTTGGTGGGGGGTGTCTGCTGATGTGTTTCTTGTTGCTAGATTTGGTTTGCCCCGCCCTGTGTCCTTATGCAGGGAGGGGAGAATTGTTCCCTTGAATGTATATATCTTGTGTCTGTGTTAAAATAAAGCTGTCTATTTCCTGGTTTTCGTTCAAGAATGGTGTCCGAGGATCTGTGTTCGGACAGGGAAGCGGGTGTCTAACGGAAATACCCTATTGCAGTCGGGGTCCGGTTCCATTACAGGTGGTATTTTGTTGCTTGGGGGGGTGATTAACAAATTCCATACAAATGACTTAGCACCACAAAATGATACTTGGCTGCGTATTCTCTATAAGTAGTGGCACTGGGGGTGGGTAGGGTTGGAACCAAGGGACTGTGCTTTGAGGTGGGTAGGGGAATGGAGTCTGAGAGGTGATTCAGAAGGTAGAGTTCCTGCACCTATTTTCTGAAAAAAATGCAGAAGCTGCTTCCTTGATTCGTTGCTTTGCAGACGTTGCAAAAACTATCCCTGCATCATACAATACAGCTGATGAATGCGACCTTTTCAAACTAATGGGGCCGCACCACAACTGCCCCGCATGTGTGTGCAATGAACATGGTTGTGGCATGGTAATACAGATGGTTAGGAGGCAACATGTTGACACTGCGCTGCCTGCCAAACACTTCTGAAAAGTGATCTCACTGCGGATTGCCACTGCTCTGCCTGCCAAACACTTCTGAAAAGCGATCTCACTGAGGATTGCCACTGCACTGCCTGCCAAACACCTCTGAAAAGCGTTCTCACTGCGGATTTCCACTGCACTGCCTGCCATACACTTCTGAAAAGCGATCTCACTGCGGATTGCCACTGCACTGCCTGCCAAACACCTCTGAAAAGCGATCTCACTGCGGATTGCCACTGCACTGCCTGCCATACACTTCTGAAAAGCGATCTTACTGCGGATTGCCACTGCACTGATTGCCATACAATTCTGAAAAGCGATCTCACTGCGGATGTGTAAATTCAGCCTTAATGAGTTTCTAACCAATCCAGTATACTGTACAGTTGGAGGCTTTGATTTCACAACAGCCAACACAGATCAAAGCTTTCTATGCCAACTAGATACTGCTAGCTGCATTAGGTTGGTCGTACACTATTCAATCTGATTGTATTATCTCTGTACAATTTCCTTTAAGGTGACCATATACTATATATTCAGATTGTGCAATCTTCTTCAGATCTACTTTCAGTAGTGCAAGGGCCTGCCTGATTTGATACAAATTGATTGAGATGTTTAGATTTGTCCTCTAATTATTAGTTTTGGTACATCTAAAAGAAATTGTACAGGAATTGCACATTTCAGATTGTATAGTATATGACCAGCTTTACATTGTTATATAAGGGCAAACCTAAAACATTCATTCATTTAGTATCAAATCATGCAGGCCCTTACACTTTACAGCTGATGATACATCTAAAGGATTGTATTGTGTATGGTTAGTTATAGATTAAAAGAATTCTTTCTTTTTCTTTGTGTTTTGTTTGTTAGAGCCAAGTAGTACTCGATTCGTGACATTCTATCCTTTGCAGGGTAACGGGGACATGGTCATTTGCTCCAGCAGTGACACACGTGTAGCAGTAGAAGAGCCATGTATACAGAGTGCAGGCTGGGGGCTGGGAGAATATTAGAGGAGCGGGATCCGCCCAAGACCTTGTTAGGAAATGTTCCATCAGTCCTTCCTAAGTGTCTGAGGATGTGTCTAGAAAGATCCTGAGTGCTGCTTTATCCTGTCACTTTACCCATTCATTACCACGGCAGACATGGCTCAAGCTAAGATCCAAGCCAAGGCCAGCGAGGGGCCCAACGGGGGCAAGTTCTGTCGCTCTATGTCTATGGCCGCGCGCTCTTGTCACCTGCTGGAGATGTTAGACGATCTGGAGATCAGGTAAGAGAGTGCCGATTCTTCATTCGTACACCACAACGTCAGAAGGAAAGCTGATTGTCGGGACAGAGTCTGCCATGACCCGGACAGTGATCCGATGACATTCCAGGACATAGTACGCTTGTATGTCACATCCTCTAATCCTTATTGTGTATTCTCTACATGCAGCTACAGGACAAATCACATTCTTTCCACTTCCAAGTGCAAGGAATGATGGAAGTCACTTCATTCACTAAGCTCTGGAGAAAATTCCCTTGCAAAGCGAACAGCCTATTTACCTTTAATAAATCAAGCCCATTGCATTCATGTGTCAGAGTACAATGGGAGAGTTCAGACAGCTCCACTGGTACGTGATCTGTATTACAGTGTGAGAGGTCATAAATGACCCCCCCACTGATGAGTGTTCTGTAGTACAGTGTGAGAGGTCGTAGATGACCCCCCCTCTGATGAGTGTTCTGTAGTGTACTACAGTGTGAGAGGTCGTAGATGACCCTGCACTGATGAGTGTTCTGTAGTACAGTGTGAGAGGTCGTAGATTGCCCCCCACTCATTCGTGATCTGTAGTACAGTGTGAGAGGTCGTAGATGACCCAGCACTGATGAGTATTCTGTAGTACAGTGTGAGAGGTAGTAGATGACCCCCCACTGATGAGTGTTCTCTAGTACAGTGTGAGAGGTCGTAGATGACCCTGCACTGATGAGTGTTCTGTAGTACAGTGTGAGAGGTCGTAGATTGCCCCTCACTCATTCGTGATCTGTAGTACAGTGTGAGAGGTCATAGATGACCCAGCACTGATGAGCGTTCTGTAGTACAGTGTGAGAGGTAGTAGATGACCCCCCACTGATGAGTTTTCTGTAGTACAGTGTCAGAGGTCGTAGATGACCCCTCACTCATCCGTGTTCTGTAGTACAGTGTGAGAGGTCGTAGATGACCCCCCCACTGATGAGTGTTCTGTAGTACAGTGTGAGAGGTCGAAGATGACCCCTCACTGATGAGTGTTCTGTAGTACAGTGTGAGAGATCATAGATGACCCCTCACTCATCCGTGTTCTGTAGTACAGTGTGAGAGGTCATAGATGACCCCCCCACTGATGAGTGTTCTGTAGTACAGTGTGAGAGGTCGTAGATGGCCCCCCACTGAGTGTTCTGTAGTACAGTGAGAGAGTTCGTAGACGACCCCCCACTGATGAGTGTTCTGTAGTACAGTGTCAGAGGTCGTAGATGGCCCCTCACTCATCCGTGTTCTATAGTACAGTGTGAGAGGTAGTAGATGACCCCCCCACTGATGAGTGTTCTGTAGTACAGTGTGAGAGATCGTAGATGGCCCCCCGCTGATGAGTGTTCTGTAGTACAGTGTGAGAGATCGTAGATGGCCCCCCGCTGATGAGTGTTCTGTAGTACAGTGTGAGAGATCGTAGATGGCCCCCGCTGATGAGTGTTCTGTAGTACAGTGTGAGAGGTCGTAGACGGCTGTCTCTGGAGCGTGTTCTGTAGTACAGTGTGAGAGGTCGCAGACGGCTGTCTCTGGAGCGTGTTCTGTAGTACAGTGTGAGAGGTCGCAGACGGCTGTCTCTGGAGCGTGTTCTGTCGTACAGTGTGAGAGGTCGCAGACGGCTGTCTCTGGAGCGTGTTCTGTAGTACAGTGTGAGAGGTCGCAGACGGCTGTCTCTGGAGCGTGTTCTGTAGTACAGTGTGAGAGGTCGCAGACGGCTGTCTCTGGAGCGTGTTCTGTAGTACAGTGTGAGAGGTCGCAGACGGCTGTCTCTGGAGCGTGTTCTGTAGTACAGTGTGAGAGGTCGCAGACGGCTGTCTCTGGAGAGTGTTCTGTAGTACAGTGTGAGAGGTCGCAGACGGCTGTCTCTGGAGCGTGTTCTGTAGTACAGTGTGAGAGGTCGCAGACGGCTGTCTCTGGAGCGTGTTCTGTAGTACAGTGTGAGAGGTCGCAGACGGCTGTCTCTGGAGCGTGTTCTGTAGTACAGTGTGAGAGGTCGCAGACGGCTGTCTCTGGAGCGTGTTCTGTAGTACAGTGTGAGAGGTCGCAGACGGCTGTCTCTGGAGCGTGTTCTGTAGTACAGTGTGAGAGGTCGCAGACGGCTGTCTCTGCAGCGTGTTCTGTAGTACAGTGTGAGAGGTCGCAGACGACTGTCTCTGCAGCGTGTTCTGTAGTACAGTGTGAGAGGTCGCAGACGACTGTCTCTGGAGCGTGTTCTGTAGTACAGTGTGAGAGGTCGTAGACAGCTTCCTCTGCAGCGTGTTCTGTAGTACAGTGTGAGAGGTTGTAGGCGGCTTCCTCTGCAGCGTGTTCTGTGGCCAGTCTGACAGTGAATAAACAGGACAAGGGTTAGGAGTTCAGCAAATTAAAAAAAATCATTGACTCTTCTTCTCACTTAGTTTTATTACACAAACTACGACCCTATTTCAATACTTGATCAGCTGCACCAGCCTGTATATGCCTCTTCATTACTACACCCAAATACACATATATATATATATATTACCAAATAAAAGTTACACTTTAAACAATGTCAAATAAAAGTGACAGGACAGTAAAAACATTCCTGCAATGCCCCCTTTTAGGAAAGTAGACATCCCAAGGTGTTCTCATTTTTTTGCCACACTTTATGTGCATGTTGTCTAATGACGAGTCGATCACAGGCATTGTGCTTGTGCAGGGCATGCAAATAAGTAGTGAATAGGGCACCATTTATACTCCAGAACACCAGGGTCACAGCTCACCATTTTAAAACATATGCAGTGCAAGGCAAGCAAGAGTCTCAAACTGGTGGTCCTCCAGCTGTTGCCAAACTACAAGTCCCATGAGACATTGTAAGATTGACAGTTGCAAGCATGACTCCCAAAGGCAGAGGCATGATGGGACTTGTAGTTTCAAAACAGCTGGAGGGCAGCCAGTTTGACACCCCTGGTCAAGGAATTGTATTTTCTACTGTTGCATTATAAAGCAAATAAATAAATAATATATGTAATCCTATCAGGCCCTGAAATACACTGGGCAGGCGGCCCTTTTCACAGCTGGAGGGATTGTCCATGTACTGACAGAGAACAAGGCAAGGAGACCTTTGTGCTATAAAAACCATAAACACTTTAATAGGTAACAATAAAAAGAATTCACAAGAATACAACAGTGGCGTGAGAGTTTTTACAGGGTATTATATAGAGGTGGCTGGTTTTAAGCACATTATACACTCACCGGCCACATTATTTGGTCCACCTTGCTAGTACTGGGTTGGACCCCCTTTTGCCTTCAGAACTGCCTCAATTCTTCATGGCATAGATTCAACAAGGTGTTGGAAACATTCCTAAGAGATTTTGGTCCATATTGACATGAGCTACTCTTGCCTTTCTATCATCTTGAACCAGGCTGCCCATTCTCCTCTGACAACAATAAGGCCTTTGCATCCACACAACAGCCGCTCACTGGATATTTTCTCTTTTTCGGACCATTCTCTGTAAACCCTAGAGATGGTTGTACGTGAAAATCCCAGTAGATCAGTAGTTTTTTTAAATACTCAAACCAGCCCATCTGACACCAACAACCATGCCACCTTCAAAGTCACTTAAATCCCTTTTCTTCCCAAATTCTAATGCTCGGTTTGAACTTAAGCAAGCCATCTTCACCATGTCTAGATGCCTAAATGCATTGAGTTGCTGCCATGTGATTGGCTGATTAGCAGTTTGTTTTGCCAAGCAACTGAACAGGTGTACCTAATAAAGTGGCTGGTGAGTGTATATAAAGCAGGCTCCAAGGCACAAGAATGCTAAGGATGCCACTATTCTTTTAGCCTCTGGCAGGTCTACCAACTGTCAGATCCTATATCTAGGCATGATAAGCTACTCCACTTTTTTCTGTGTGTGAGCACATTTTATTGTTATCTATAAACCTCTTGTAGACCATGTAATGCATATATGTGGCAGCAGAGAGATGGGCCTTAATTTTCGCATGCTGCACTAATGCTCCCATGGGGCCATGGATTCTGTGCTGAGAACACTCTCACTGCATGCTCCCGGCACAGTGACTGAGCTGTCAAAGACAGCTTTCATTTTCTGATTATGATTGCAAGCTGGCAGGATAGGCTCCCAATGTTGTGATTAGTGTGAAAGCCAATCACAGTGATCATGTGATCAGAAGGGCTGTCCTGCTTCCCAGAATTTGGACCCTCTTAAAGATCTGCCAGGAAAGGGTTAATGTGTATATAGTTTTAAAAGCATGAAGGTCACCTCACCTTGTTCGTTATAAACAGTGCTTCCTATCCTTTCTATAATTTACAAATATTCACAATATACCTTAATACTACACCATGTTTTAAATCACATACAATACATAAATGATTACAAATAAAAAGAAATGGTATGGAATTAAAACAGAAATGAAAAATGTCTACACTCACTCTTCTATACATATAAAAAGTTATGAAAGATATTTAAAGTGTTACTAAACTGGGCAACAGTGGCTAAATGGTTAGCACTTCACCTGGCAGTACTAGGGTTGTTGGTTCGAATCCCAACCACGGCACCAACTGCCTGGAGTTTCCATGTTCTCCATGTCCCTGTGTGAGTTTCCTCTGGGTACTCTGGTTTCCTCCCACTCTCCGAAGACATGCTGGCAGGTTAATTGGATCCTGTCTAAATTGGCCCTAGTATGTGTATGTATGAATGTAAGTTAGGGACCTTAGATTGTACGCTCCTTGAGGATTAGGGAGTGAGGTGAATGTACAGTATATATGTAAAGCGCTGCGTAAATTGACAATGCTATATAATTACCATAAATAAATCCAGGACCCTGCATTCACTATATCTGGTCTCCCACAGAACATGGAAATTCAATTATTTTAGTAAATATAAACTGCTAAATATCTTCTCATCAGCCCTTACAGCAGTCTTGTGACTTCTATCAGTGTCCTACCGGGCACTGGTTAAAGTTTGTGGAAGGAGTTTTCATTTTGTCCTTGGAGGATGTAGAACCCCTGACTTCTGTCTGGACAGTGCTGATTGGCCCTGTGCTGATCACATGCACTCTCCCAAGAAAAAAAGAATCTCCCTAGCAATACGCATCAAACTGAGCATGTGCAGACTCCACACAATATGTCTTATTAGAAGAAGGGGGTCACTGGAAAAAGGAGAGGATCATAGAAGTCAGGATCAAACAGCCTTTTTACACAATGCAGAGGATTAACCCCTTAGGTTCCACAGTGAGTATAACAAGCATGCTTTACTGCATATACAGACTGATTTTACTGTGGTGGGTTTAGTAACACTTTAAAGCAGAATTAAACTGTATTTGAGTATCATAAACCAAAAACACTATTTAATGAAGAAACAAAGCAAAAGTTTAAAGCAAGTACATGTAATATTCTGTAGCTTTCTATCCATATACTAAGGCTAGCAGCATAAGGAGTAAAAATAGTTAATGTTGATTGAGAGAGTGATGTTGTGCTCTAAAAACAGGGTATATAGAACTGGATAGGAAAAGTGATTCCGATGAAATCACAAAGTTTTATTCTGGAAAAAGTTATCCCAAAGATATCAAATCAGCCCAAGCATATATTAGGTTGATATACAGTATATTTTATTTGTATAATACAGAATTTATATACAACCAACAGTTTGTGCAGTGCTTTATAAAAGGGAGACAGTACAGATTCAATTCAAGACAAGAGGTTAGCGGGGCCTTACTTGTGAGAGCTTACAATCTAAAGGGGAGGGGCATGTGTTACAAAAGACATTCATTGTGCGGGATGAGCTGACAGAGAAGGTAGAAGTACAGTTTTTAGGTGGAGTTTAGATAGGCCTCCCAGAAGAGATGAGCTTTCAGGGATTGCATTATGGCTAGTGCACATTATGAAAAAATTGGCCGCTTTCGGCGCGATCTTCCAATATTCTGATTGTTAGTACACAGCTTTTGAAAGCCGATCATGACATTTCATGCAAAAGGGACAACCACAAAAGTTTTTCTCGTAAGATAACAGAAAGAATGATGTTCATGTAATCAGTACAGTATTTGTCTGTAAAAAATTGAATGACCAAGACCTTGCATGCTAAAAAATGAAAGAATACATTACAATACAATACGGTACATTACATCTTCGTGGGATGTTGTATTCTGTCTTACAAGAGTTTTTGCAACTTTAGTAACCTATTCATTTTCAATACGAGGCTAGCATGCATCCCATATTCTCATCATGTGTACAAGGCACAAAGGTGGACAGAGTAGGGGATAGCAATTCAATCGCTTTTGTTGGGTAGATTGCATTTTCACATTGTTCAATGGAGACGATACTGGGCATCATGATTTGAAGCAACTAAAAGTAAAACAGTTTAGGTTTTAGCAACCAGTTGGTTTCTCTCTTTAATTTCTTAACCACTTGCCCTCCTGAGGATTTACCCCCTTCATGACCAGGCAATTGTTTGCGTTACAGCGTTGCATTATTTTAACTGACAATTGCGCAGTCATGCAATGCTGCATCCAAATCATTTTTTCCCCACAAATTGAGCTTTCTTTTGGTGGTAGTTGTGTGTTGTTTATTTTTTGCGCTATAAGCAAAATAAGACCGACAGTTTTGAGAAAAAAAACAATATTTTGGACTTTTTGCTATTAAACATGTCCAGTAAAAAAAAATAAAATAATCTAATTTTGTCATAACTTTAGGCCAAAATGTATTCTGCTACATGTCTTTGCTAAAACAAATCCCAATACGTGTAAATTAATTGGTTTACATAAAATTTATAACGGTATAGATAATGTGTTTTTTTTGCTTTCTATTAGTAATGGCGCCGATCAGCAACTTTTAGCAGGACTGCGGTGGACATTGTGACACTAGCGGGAACTAACTTGGTGTCACTAACACCCCAGTGACACCAATACAGTGATCAGTGCTAAAAAAAAGCACTGTCACTGTACTAATGACACTGGGCAGGAAGGGGTTAATGTGAGGGGTGATCAAAGGGTTAACTGTGTGCTAGGAGTGTTTTACTAGGGGGCGAGGGGGTGTTCTTCACTGTAAGCACACTGATCGGGATTGCTGTACTGTGCACAGCCATCCTAAGCAGTGTGCTCGAGCTGACAGGGAGGAAGATTGTTTGTAAACAAAACAATCTCCCCCCCATCGCAGATGCTCGGTAATCACTGGGTGCCGGCGGGTAATTGCTGGCCAGGACCCAGTATACTGTATATATGATCCTGTGCACAGGTGCCGCCCTGTAGCAGTATATCTGCTATAGGGTGGTCCTTAAGTGGTTAATCTGCCCTAGTAACAGAGAAGGGTGACTCTGGTTGGTGATGCAGCACAGACAGTTTTGGTTCCAGTTGGTTTCTCTCTTTAATCTCTTAAAGTGTCTCTTAAAAGTCTCTTAAAGTCTCTTCTGTCTCTTAAAAACAGAAATGAAAAATGTCTACACTCACTCTTCACTACATACAAAAGTTATGAAAAATATTTAAAGTGTTACTAAACCCAGGACCCTGCATTCACTCTATCTGGTCTCCCACAGTAGACAGAACATGGAAATGCAATTAATTTAGTAAATATACTTCGTTTGAAATCCCATAAAGGCTGTAAAAGCAATAGTTTCTCCTTCTTTCTGGCTGCATTCTTGCAGCCAATGAGAAATACTGTGTGAGCTGTGATTGGTCACAGCTTGTCACATGGTACAAGGCAATTGTGAATAGCCTTGTACCATGTGACCTCTGTGATCATTCAGATTTCACACGTAGTAAGCAATGATGTCAGAAGTGACATCTTGCTTACTACTCTGCATGTGATCACTGATTGGCCAATCAGTGATCACATGATCGGGACCTCGCACAGAGGTCCCGTACGACAATCTGTGTTCCACTGTGTCCGGAGGACACAGCAGGCACTGGATCGCGGTGCTGCACGCTCCCAGGGAGCACGCACAAGCAGGTGGCGGGGAAGCTGTTTATAAACGGCCACCCACCCCTGCACTGCTACCATCCGGCCGTTTATATACATTGGCCGGACGGTAAGTGGTTAAACCTCTACTGCACTAGGAGTCCTTGCCTTCTGGTCTGCCACGTTCTGATTGCTTGCTGTCTGTTGCCAACCTGACCTGGCTTGACTTCGCTTGAACTCCGCCTGCACCAACCCAGCTTACCCTTTGATTACATCTCTGCCTGTTCCTCTGCTATCTGCCTATGGTTGCTGACTTCTGGCTTGAACTTGGACTACCCACTTGCTTGCTCCTTGTACCTGATCCGCCCGATAGATCCTTGTCTGACTACTTCTCCAGCCTTTGACTAATCACTTGCTACCAGCTGTCTGCAGTTGCCAAGTTCCTGCTGGTACCTTCCAGCCACTGCTTCTGCTCACCTGCATCCGCAACTGACCTGCATCCTGGTCATCTGGGCTACCCACCTGTCGGCTGTCACCACAGACCTGCCAGGCAATCTTCATCACCCCCCCACAAGTGGTACAGTGTCACCATGGTGACACTGTACTGCTAGGGTGACAGTATGTAAAAAAAAAAAAACATAAATAATAATATAAAATAAAAATGTAAAACAATTTGTTAAAAATTATAATTTTTGGTTATAAACTAATTTGGGTTATTTTTTTTTTTGCTAAAAAGATAACTGAATACATTTTGGCCAAGATTTATGATGAAATTATTTATTTGCAAAATTTTATAAGAAAAGCACTTTTTTTCAAAATTTTTGGACTTTTTCATTTATAGAGCAAAAAGAAATAAAAATCCCAGTGGTGAATAAATACCACCAAAATAAAGCTTTATCTGTCTCAAAAAAATACTAAAATATTCATATGGGTTCAGTGTTGCATGACTGCGTAATTGTCATTCAAAGTGTGATAGCACTGAAAGCTGAAAATTGGCATGGACAGGAAGGGGGTAAAAGTGTCCGGACTTGAAGTGGTTAAATGGATATTTATTGAATTCTGTTGTATAAAGAAGGGCAGGCGTGCAAACACATGCGCACAGGCACAGCCGGCGGGCACCCGGCATTGGTGCATTGATGTTCGCCTGGGCATTCTCTCTTTTCCCTGACATAGCCTTTTTAGGCACAGCAGAGGATTAACCCCTTAGGTTCCACAATGAATATAACTAGCATGCTTTACTGCATACACAGACTAATTTTACAGTTGTAGGTTTAGTAACACTTTAAAAGAGTAGTTTGAAGAAAAAAAAACCTGTGATACTCACCTAGGTGGATCCTGGGTCAGTGAGCAGAGTGGGCAGGTGACTGTCAGTGATTGGCTCTTTGCCATGCCCCTCCATCGCTCACTGGAGCACCGGGCTAAGCAGTAGGTGAGAGTGGCTGGCTCAAGCTCTCAGTGGCATGCTAAGAAGCTCAAGCCTCTGGGTTCAACACAGGGGCAGACTGACAACTCATGGGGCCCCCGGGCAATAGGGGATCATGGGGCCCCTGTGTCCTTGCCCAAACTAAAAAAAGCCTATGAAAAAGGTACCAGGGGCATCTCATGGGGCCCCCTACTGACCCCGGGCCCTCGGGCAGTGCCCGAGTTTCCAAATGGTCAGTCCGCCCCTGGTTCAACACTAAAGCTGGGGACTTTCCAGAGAGTGGACCAGCTAAATGACTTCAACTGGCAGCAGCTGCAATTGGGTCACAGGAGTGCAGAAATAAGTGCACTCCTGTGATCCATAGGAGAAGTAAGGCCAAAACAGCGTTGTCCCTACTTCTTTAATCTACCCTGGGAACATGGAAGGGTGACGCTATTTGGTGATGCAGCACAGACAGTTTTGGTTTCAGCTATGAGGCCCTCCAGGTTCCTGCTTGTTGACAGCATGGTGTTGTCAAATTTGAAGGAAATACACAGCTGGGAAGTAAAAACCTGTGCTCATCTTAATGCCAGTATATAGCAGACATGCTGTATAGCAGGCCGTGCATCCAAAGAAAGCATTACCAGTGACCAGAGTTAAAAATTCCCAGTCTATGGAGCTCCTAGCTATTTTCATGTCACTGAGCTGATGTGTTTTAGTGTAATAACAGATGGCCCTCCCCCCTCACTGCTCGTCCTTAAACCTCTCTAATACATTCATACAGCAACTGAAAACCTAGCCGCGCCACGTACATCTGCACTAATTGCTCTGAGTCACATTACTAGGTCTTGTCCTGCACAGCTGCCTTTTCGATTTCCTTCTCTGCAAACATTAAACAGTGGCAGTGTGTGTAACTATTGTGTAACAAAAAAAGGGAAATTTCTATGTATTCTTCTTTTATGATGGATATTTATTGAATGCTGTTGTATAAAGAAGGGCATAGGGCTGGACAATCAGATAAAATAATAGACAATATCCACGCTGAATGAAAGTGCAATGCAGCTAACACCAATAGGTAGTATCAGGGTGGATTTGATTTAAATCAAACTGATTTAAATCACGATTTAAATCACTAGTCAGTAAGGCTTGATTTAAATCCTAGTTTTCTACATAAAGACTAATTCTTGCTGGTATAACTTTAATATGCAAGTAGATGAAGATTTTTAGAATAACAACTTTTCATATTCGTTTTTTTATCCCCAATTTAATAGGTTAATCATTCATATTTGGACAACTTTTCTGTTGTACTTAGAAAGGAGAAAAATAATCATTACCTTAATAATAACAATTTATATAGATTTATTCAACTGAAACAATAACATTCCAGCATATGTTATTTGCCTAAACAAACATCCATGTTTGTTAACTAATTTGGCTAAACAAAATATATATATTTTAAGAAACTTAGATTGTCAGCCCCTTCCTCCTCACACTTAGCTTCACTTTCTTCTTGTGCAGATCTATTCCACTCCAAACAATCAGAAAAATATTGTTTCTATTCTATTCACTGAACTTCTTGAAACTTAGCACTGAAGGGGTTGATTCTGTATTCATAGGTTTGTAGAAGTTAGGATTAAGGTCTTTTTCTTAGCTTTGTTCATTATATAACATTTTTGCTGTGAAGAAGAGGCATGTGATCTCCGCTGAGTCAAATTCAGTTTTGAGAACTGCAAAAGTAAACCAAACATCTGTGAATATATCATGTAGGCAGAGAAACTGCCCAATAATCTTACAAAAACCTCTGGAAGAGCATGACATTGTGAATGGATTAATGGAATTTATTTACCAAAAAAATTAAATATACACAGCCTTCTTCTACATAATTAAAAAACTAATCTTTATTTCATGATGGAATAACCTTTGGATGGTAATATATTTTCCTCAAAAAGCATTTTATTCCAAAAAATCTGATTTAAATCAAAAAAATCCAATTTAAATCCAAAAATCCGATTTAAATAAAAAAAAAATCAGATTTAAATAAAAAAAATCCAAATTAAATTAAAAAAATCAGATTTTTTTGATTTTTAAAAAAAAATCATTGATTTTTATCCAACCTGGGTAGTATACAAACCTAAATAATAATTGAAAACATAAAGTGTAGCACTAAATATATAATAATGAAATTAAAGTGCACCAAAATGAATGTCTGTGATATCAAAAATCAATAGTGCAAACAAAAATTTGTTTAAACGCATACCACCCAGCCACTGTACATATACGGTGGCAGGGCGGCACTCACAGACAAAACCATGTTTTAAGACGTGTGTTTTGTAAACAAATAGGGGGCGCGTGCGAGGCGCGCCACCACCCTATTTGTCCCGCGGATCACCGCCGCAGATGTCAGTCGCCGGGTCACAGCCGCTCCTTAGCGACTATGTCCCGGCGATCGGCGGCAAACAGTGACAGAGAGCACAGCTGCAGTAGCTGTGCTGTCTGTCACTTCCTTCTCAGCTCAAGGATAAGCTGATCGAGAAAGAACAGTTTCTCTTTCTCGATCAGCCTTGTCCTGCCCAGTACACACCCCCGCCCCCTAGTAAAACACTCCCCTCACTCCTATAACCCTTCCCTGCAAAATAAAGTTAACCCCTTCCTCCCCATTGCCATTAGTACAGTGTCAGTTTTTTTTTTTTTGCACTGATCACTGTATTAAGTGTTTTTGGGGATGTCAGTGACCCCAAGTCAGTACCCCCCAATGTCAAAATGTCCGCCGCAGTCCCGCTATAAGTCGCTGGTTGCTGCCATAAGTCCTTGATCGCCGCCATAATTCGCTGATCACCGCCATTATTAGTATAAAAAAACCCCTAAAAATCCCAGTATCTTTCCCACCATTTGTAAACGCTATAACTTTCACGTAAACCAGTTAATTTACACGTATTGGGTTTTTTTTTAGCAAAGATGTCGCAGAATGCATTTTGGCAGAAATTTATGACTAAATTTGATTTTTGCATTTTTTTTTACTGGACATGTTTTATAGCAAAAAGTCCAAAATATTGTTTTTTTTCCCTCAGCCTTTTTTTTTTATAGCGCAAAAAATAAAAACCGCACAGGCAATCAAATACCACCGAAAGAAAGCTCAATTTGTGGGGAAAAAAGGATGTAAATTTCATTTATGTACCATATTGCATGATTGCGCAATTGTCCATTAAACTAGCGCAGCGCTGTATAGCAGAAAAGTGGCGTAAATTGCAGTATTTTTACCATAGTTTGTAGACGCTATAACTTCCACAAAAAGCAATCAATATACACTTATTGGGATTTTTTTTTACCAAAAACATGTAGCAGAATACATTTTGGCCTAAATTTATAACCAACTTTGAGTTTACTATATATTTTTTATAGCTAAAAATAAAAAATATTGTTTTTCTTCAAAATTATTGGCCTTTTTTTGTTTATAGCGTGAAAAATAAAAAGCGCACAGGTGATCAAATTACACCGAATGAAAGCTCTATTTGTGTGAAAAAAGGACGTAAATTTCGTTTGGGTGCAGCATTGCATGACCGCGCAATTATCAGTTGAATTAGTGCAGCGCCGAGTAGCAAAAAGAGGCCTAGTCATTAAGGGGGGTAAATCCTCAGGAGCTCAAGTGGTTAAAATAATATGTTAAAAATAATATCCATCCACCACCATAAAGTGCTCTTGCTTGCAGCAAAACAACTCCAATCAAAATTGCCATCACTGTCTGCCAGTGAATTGAAAACTTACCAGAAATGATGGCTGCCACTACAACAGCATAAATGCCCATATGTTTAACCTCTAGACGCCAAGCGCACGCAAATATGCGGCCTCTTGGCTTCTAGGCCTTGACGCCAAGCGGCTGCATATTTGCGTGCCATTAGAAAATACATATGTGCTGAGAGCGCACACCCTGCGCTCTCCCAGCACATATGTCCGTGACCCACGGAAAGTTCCCGATCTCCCCTTGCAATCAAGACCTTTTCCGATCATGTGACCGCCGTGACAGCGAAATACGACGGTCACATGACCCTAAAACCCTGCCCAGCTTCTGAAACTCTTAAAGGGCCAGGAGGCGCCATGGCAAATGGGCTAAGCAGAAGCACATGTATCTTGACATGAGATTCTGTAAATAGGTGTCATTCTGTCTGGCCAGGCTGTAGTAAAATAAAGCTCGCCAGGAGGAAATAAACTTCCAGTAGTGTAGTATTTATTAAACACCAAGAGAATAAAAAATACATATAGCAAAGAGATGTCAGCTTACATAAACAGCCATTGCCGACCTGGAATCGTGCAGCGGCATGACGTCAGCACTGTAAACTCCTCCCCTTGGGCTGGACAATGCATGTAAAAACCTACAGTCTCAGCAAAGTTTGGGAACAATCTGAATTCTTGGATACAGAGAGATGCTGTCCATTTATCAGGGGAAGCAATAATCAGACAATTGTAAAACCTGTTCTATTGCTTATGTTATCCTCCGAAATAAGCAGCAAATTCTTACCGTGCCACTCTTTTCTGACTGTTCATGTTTATTGCCTTATTTACATGGATTTTTTTTTTAACACAAAAGAGTTTTTATTAGTATTGAAATAGACTTAAAGAGTAACTCCACTTTTGTTGACAAAACAGTATACCCCTCTGGGTGATCTATGTACATTGCAGGGATTTTAACAAACTTTGTTGCAGATTCCTACCTTTTGTTATTCTGAAGAAAGAGCTGTTTGTCTGTGTAGAAACTGAATCTAATGGGAGTGGTTTCATAATTATCAATAAGCTGCTGCACTTACAGGACTCTGTCAAGGAAAACTGCAGGGTCTGCATCCTTTCATGCAGACCCTGCATCCTTTCATGCACACATCATTTTCTATTGGGAATATCTTACCAAAAATGACATTTTTGTTGCAGGGGATGACTGAAATCTGACTTATCTTAGTGCAGACTTCTGGTTGAATCAGTGAGCTAATTATACAAGCAGAAAATGATGTTTCTGGAGGGTGTTCTGTATACCATCTGTGTACAGAACAACTCTGGGTTGCCATATTGAATTGCATTTTACAGAAAATGACAGAGCTGCAAATTAAAAAGGAAAGGTAATTTTTAATAACATTCAATTACAATATGACTTGTATCGCGGTTGTATATGCTATATTTTTTTTCCCCGTTAAAGTAGAGTTACCCTTTAAAATAAGTAAGATCAGTGCTGACAAAGACATGCACCTATGATGTGCGTATTAATTCAAAGAAATAGATAAGACAAGGTCTTTGCAATAAGACATATACAGAAGGATTGTATTATATTGACAATTGTCAAGTTTTCAGATTGCTGAAGACAAATGGAATGAGAGGCATAATCACAGACTGTTCACAGGAATAAGTGCAATATAATATCGCAAAGCCCATATAATTGCTTGAGAAGCTATGAAAACCCAAACCAAAAATGTTGGGTGCCATCTCAAATAGAGGGATATTTGGAATGTAGTAGTACCCTGAGACATCACAGATCACAAATGAGTACTAGTACAGTGGGGATCGAAAGTTTGGGCACCCCAGCTAAAAATTTGTATTAATGTGCATAAAGAAGCCAAGGAAAGATGGAAAAATCTCCAAAAGGCATCAAATTACAGATTAGACATTCTTATAATGTGTCAACAAAAGTTAGATTTTATTTCCATCATTTACACTTTCAAAATAACAGAAAACAAAAAAATGGCGTCTGCAAAAGTTTGGGCACCCTGCAGAGTTAATATCTTGTACTGCCCACTTTGGCAAGTATCACAGCTTGTAAACGCTTTTTGTAGCCAGCCAAGAGTCTTTCAATTCTTGTTTGAGGTATCTTTGCCCATTCTTCCTTACAAAAGTCTTCCAGTTCTTTGAGATTTCTGGGCTGTCTGTCACGCACTGCTCTTTTAAGGTCTATCCATAGATTTTCAATTATGTTGAGGTCAGGAGATTGTGAAGGCCATGGCAAAACCTTCAGTTTACGCCTCTTGATGTAATCCCCCGTGGATTTCGAGGTGTGTTTACGATCATTATCCATTTGTAGAAGCCATCCTCTCTTTAACTTCAGCTTTTTCACAAATGGCATCAAATTACCATCCAAAATTTGCTGAAATTTTATTGAATCCATTTTTCCTTCTACTCGTGAGATGTTCCCTGTGCCACTGGCTGCAACACAACCCCAAAGCATGATTGATCCAACCCCATGCTTAACCGTTGGACAGAGGTTCTTTTCATTAAATTCTGTGCCCATTCTTCTCCAAACGTACCTTTGCTCATTCCAGCCAAAAAGTTCAATTTTAACCTCATTGGTCCACAGAACTTGTTTCCAAAATGCATCAGGCTTGTCTATATGTTCATTTGCAAAGTTCAAACGATGATTTTTGTGGTGAGGACATAGAAGAGGTTTTGTTCTGATGACTCTTCCATGAAGACCATATTTGTACAAGTATCTCTTTATAGTGGAATAGTGTACCACAACTCCAGTGTCTGCCAGATCTTTCTGGAGGGATCATGCAGTCAAACGTGGGTTTTGAATTGTTTTTCTCACAATCCTGCGAGCTGTCCTGTCTGATATTTTTCTTGGTCTTCCAGATGTTGCTTTAACTTCCACTGTTCCTGATGACTGCCATTTCTTAATTACATTCCGAACAGAGGATATTGACATCTGAAAACGCTTTGCTATCTTCTTATAGCCTTCTCCAGCTTTGTGAGCGTCAACTATTTTCAGTTTCAGTTTTCTAGACAACTGCTTAGAAGAACCCATGGTGCTGATTGTTGGGGCAAGGTCAGATGAGTCTGGGCATTTAAAACCTTTGAGATTGACATCACCTGGTGTTCCCAGACAATGATTGAGAACAATCCATGACACTGGCAGGTCTCAGCTTTGCAAAGGGGGCAGTGCATGCTATAAATTCTGCAGGGTGCCCAAACTTTTGCAGACGCCATTTTTTTGTTTTCTGTTATTTTGAAAGTGTAAATGATGGAAATAAAATCTAACTTTTGTTGACATATTATAAGAATGTCTAATCTGTAATTTGATGCCTTTTGGAGATTTTTCCATCTTTCCTTGGCTTCTTTATGCACATTAATACAAATTAATACAAAATGGGTACAACAAGATATAAATGAATGGGTGAGCTTATCAGTAGGTTTCAGGGAGACTAATCGGTGACTGGTTAGAACCTCTTTCCAGGTCTCATCATCAGTAGGACCCAGTTGGCCTCCCACATAATCGTTCTCTTACAAGCCTGGGCTCATGCCATAGGGTTAAAGAACGCTGAGTAGAATTCCAAAATCATTTGCTCTAACAAGAAGTGACAGTCAAATGATTCTATGCAAGCACAGATAATATGGCCCCAAAATCCCTGGAGACTGCATGTCTAACCTGAACAGAAACAGAAAAATATGGAATTCGGCAAAATAAATTCCTATTTTAGATCCAAAAAGGGTTTAAAGTGATTGTAAACCCTCACCTTGTAAAGAAAAAAACCTATTCAGTTTAAAATAGAAATGAAAGGTAAAATGTGTGTTTAGATATAGAAAAATATTATAAATACCTTTCCCTTTTTCCTCTTGTTCTCAGCTGCATAAGAGCTGGGGGAGGAGAAACATCAGGCACATATCTTCCCAGTGATTGGCTGTGCAAAGGGCATGTCAGGACAAATCTGATCATTGGAGGTGAGCAGGTTGAGTTCCCAGCACAGCTAGCGAACTGACCATGCTGTGCTTTCCTGCATAGTGTGGTCAGTTTTTAATAGGAAAGCAGAAGGACTGGCTGGAACACCAGAGATTTCACACAAAGGAAGTAATACAAATAAAACAGGATACTTTCTTATACAAGTACATGGTACAGCAGGCATATATCAGGAATATGAAATGTTGGGTTCACATTTTTTTTTATTGCCCACCAGTTAGGATTTGAGCTAAACCAGTGATACCATGTCTATATTAGATTCAGCCTGGATTTTAGTGCCAGCTGCAGCAAGGGTCCTGCGTATTCCTGCAGCTGCATTCCCAGGTGGATGCAGATAGTTGTAGCTGCTCGGCCTGTACAAAATAATGACAGGCTGACAGTGGCCACAGATGTCTACATGTAAATACACATGAAGCAATTACTTGGGATTAGGGACAGATGGTAGCCCCTGGATACAAACAGTGTGCTTCCGTGGAGATCATTTGTGCCCAGGGGCGGACTGACAACTCATGGGGCCCCCAGGCAATATGGGATCATGGGGCCCATGTGTCCTTGCCCAAACTCAAAAAAGACTATGAAAAAGGTACCAGGGGCATCTCATGGGGCCCCCTACTGACCCCCAGCCCTCGGGCGGTGCCCGAGTTTCCAAATGGTCAGTCCGCCCCTGTTTGTGCCCAACCACAGGTATTTGCTCCATGTGTAATTACACTTAAATGCTACTGCCTCTGTCAGTCTGTTATTCTTTTGTAGGATAGAGCTGAGCTGCCACAACTATCCACATCCATGTGTAAATACAGCCAGGACTTTATAGGATTCTTGCCGCAGCTGACCATAAATCTGACCTATCACTCTTCTAGCTCATAATCACTTTACATGTGATTCCGTATAGTCTACAACTCATGATACATTAGTGTGATAGTCAGAGGTAAGAATGCTCCTTACACTTGTGGTCATTAGGAAGAATTACCTTCTTACAGATTGCTAAAAAGATCAATGGTGTCAGTGGGACCTTACCTGAGAGGCAAAAATTGCACATTGCTCAAGGAACCCCTGGCAACCTCTGCAGGAACCCTAGGGTTGAGAAACCCTGCCCTAGACTGTTTACTGAGCTAGAGGAGTGGATAAAGCTGTCTGCCTGACTGCGGCTACACTAGTCGGAAAAGAACCTGGGACAAAATCAGTGGGAGTTAGCGCTACAGGTTTCGGACTTTCCTAGTAGCAGTCAATGCGCATGTGCGGGAAAACCCTGCATGTGCTGGGATGACCAGGAAACCCAACACATGTGTATATGTGCCGCAGGGCTCTCTCCGTACCCAAGCTCTGTGGCACATCTGCGCATGCTCAGGGGGCATAGAGAGATTCTCCATTAGGTGAGAGTTGCACAAGTGCTGCATGGCAGCACAAATAAAACAGTAAGAAAAATAAAAATTCCATATGTACGAGAGGAAGAGGGGAAGAGGCAGGGCAGGACAACATGCCCTCTTGGGAGAAGGTCCACTTTAAGCCAGTCTTGTGATTTACACCAGTATTTCTCAACCTTTTTTCAGTCAAGGCACCCTTTATAATTATGGACAGTCCTGAGGCATCCTTTATAATTATGGACAGTCCTGAGGCATCCTTTATAATTATGGACAGTCCTGAGGCACCCTTTATAATTATGGACAGTCTTCAGGCACCCTTTATAATTATGGACAGTCCTGAGGCACCCTTTATAATTATGGACAGTCCTGAGGCACCCTTTATAATTATGGACAGTTTTGAGGCACCCTTTATAATTATGGACAGTCCTGAGACAACTTTTATAATTATGGACAGTCCTGAGGCACCCTTTATAATTATGGACAGTCTTCAGGCACCCTTTATAATTATGGACAGTCTTCAGGCACCCTTTATAATTATGGACAGTCTTCAGGCACCCTTTATAATTATGGACAGTCTTGAGGCACCCTTTTTAATTATGGACAGTCTTGAGGCACCCTTTTTAATTATGGACAGTCTTGAGGCACCCTTTATAATTATGGAGAGTCTTGAGGCACCCCATTCTAAAATGTGAAAAACTATTCTAATAGCAACATCCACAGATGTAGGACACCCAACATTAGAGGTGATTTATTCTTCCAAAGGAAATACACTTTTGCACACTGGTACTGACTAGTATTCCAATGTTTCTCTTCTCCCTCAGCTTTTATCCATCACTGAGCTAATGTGACCCCAGCACTGATGGAGAAGGGCAGGGGAGGGTCAAACCAGGATGCTGTGCAGGCAGCTGACATCCTCCTTATCAACTGATGGTGTCATTGGTTGTCAGGATGCCGGCGGCTAGAAGTTCGTAATGGTGCAAAATGAAAACCTGTGGCTTTGTGTAACTTAAAGGCTGGCTTGTATACACATTTTGGGCAAATTTTAGACATTTTGCCAAGGCACCCCTGTATGTAGAAACCTCAAGGCACCCCAAGGTGCCTGGGCACCCTGGTTGAGAAAGGCTGATTTACACACATCTGCCATACTGCACATGCAGGAAAGTCACCGATTGCCTACTGATTCAGTTCTGTGGCTCAGAATCATTTTTACTTCAAGTATACATATGTATAACCAAAACTATTTTTTTAGTTCTGGAAAGAATAAAGGTTAAAACTCAAGTCAATACACTTTTTCTGCCTGTGTCCTGCTGGGTATATTTTACTTCATGTTCTGCATTCGAGATGAAATGGGAAGCTGAAAAAATGTAGAAAGTTAGGTGAATTCCCAGATTTCTGTTAGCAGAACGTTTGTCCTCGCTGTGCCGATACTAAGCATTTGCACAAGCACCCTTACTCGTACAAATGGCCTGAAACTGATATGTTTGCAGAGAAATCTGAGCCCATGCAAAATGAATGGCTCAGATTGCAGTGCAAAGAATCGCATGTGATTTGAACAGGAATGCTGCGTGATTCATGTCTGAACCACATGCAGTTTCCCTGTGGGTGTGGTGCGCTTTGCAGTGCAATTTGAGCTGTTCATTTTGTATGGCTCAAATCGCACCGCACCTGCAGGGAAATTGCGTGAGATTGGGACAGGTATCGTACCACATTCCTGTGCAAATCACATGCAATTTTTTGCAGTGCGATTTGAAACAATAATATTGTATGGGCTCAAATTGCACCACAAAGGTATTGGTAGTCAGCAAGTACTTGAGCACAAGTATCGGTACTCACCGATTTAAAAAAAACGTATTGGCGCAACCCTGGCTTATATGCATTGTTTATTGCTGGTTTTGCTGATTCATGAGTTAATCCCAGGCTAGTGGTATGGAACTCTATTTTAAAGTGTTACTAACCCCACAACAGCAAAATCAGTCTGTATATGCAGTAGAGCATGCTTGTTATACTCATTGTGGAACCTAAGGGGTTAATCCTCCATAAAAATGCTGTTTGATTCTGACTTCTCTGATCCTCCCATTCTTCCAGTGTCCCCCTCTTGCCTCCTGATAAGACATATCGTGTGGAGACACTCTGCACATGGTCATTTTGGTGTGTATTGCTAGAGAGGTTTTTTTTTTCTTGGGAGAGTGCATGTGATCAGCACAGGGCCAATCAGCACTGTCCAGACAGAGGTCAGGGGTTCTGCATCCTCCTAGAGCAGAAAGAAAACTCCTCCTACAGGCTTTAACCAGTTGAACACTGATAGAAGTAACAAGACTGCTCTAACTGCTGATGAGAAAAGGTATTTAGCAGTTTATATTTACTAAAATAATTGTACTTCCATGTTGTGTGTACTGTGGGAGACCAGATATAGTGAATGCAGGGTCCTGGGTTTTAAGTTACCTGGGCTCCTCTTGAGAAGAGGAGATTAAGGGGGGACATAATCAACATGTATAAATACATCGGCGGTTCATATAGTGAACTCCATGTAGAGCTATTCACCCTGAGGTCATCACAGAGGACAAGGGGGCACGCTTTACATCTGGAGGAAAAGAAATTTAATCTCCAAACACGGAAAGGTTTCTTCACAGTAAGAGCTGTAAAAATGTGGAATAGACTCCCTTAGGAGTTGGTTCTGTCCGCTCAGTAGATTGCTTTAAAAAAGGCCTGGATTCTTAGATACACAGACTATAACTGGATACTTACATTTATAGGTAAAGTTGATCCAGGGAACATCCGATTGCCTCTCGGGGGATCAAGAAGGAATTTTTTTTCCTGTAAGAGAAAATTGGATCGTGATTTGCTGGGTTTATTTGCCTTCCTCTGAATCAACTGCGGATATAGGATTATCACTTTTTTTTTTTTTAATGGTTGAACTGGATGGACTTTTGTCTTTTTCCAGCCAGACTAACTGTACTGTAGTGATTATACTGTCTAGTGGACTGTGTCTGAACCTATTTCTGTGTTCTTTATATATGCTCAAACCACTATTTATTCTAACCCGTACCAATACAAGGCATATAGACTGTGCACTTTGCAATTGCAGTTGCACTCATTTTCCTTAAGGTAAATACAGAAAAGCTTCACTTTGTAAAGACTACCCAATCAGGTGCAAGGAAAATAAAAAACAGCATTTTTGCCTGCACATCATTGGATGATGGAAGTCAGCAGAGCTTTACCACATTTACTAAGCTCTGGGAAAATAGAGTACAACTGCACCTGGAAGGTGCACAGTCTATATGCCTTTAGTAAATCCACCCCATTGAGTTTATTTACCACTAAACGGTCTTGTGTCTAACTCCTGAAGATAATTTGAAGCTGAGTTAAGGGTCCATTCACACTCATGTGACTTCAAAATCCTGCGATTTTCATTGCGACTTTACAGTGCGACTTGACGCACATTTGATGCGACTTTGGATGAGTGCGACTTTGGCTTTGACCAAAGCATAATTGTTTCTGATGTACAAAGTTGCACACAAGTCGCAATCAAATGGCATGTACAATATTCAGGTACGACTTTCATGCAACTTTGGAGTGTTTACATTGAAGTCCATGTCCCTCAAGTCGCATGAAAGTTGGACCAAATAGTGCAGGAAATACTTTAAAGTCGCTGTGACTTGAAGTTGCACATATATGAATGGTACCCATTGGGAAATGGGGGGGGGGGGCACTTGTCATGCGACTGTGGACCCTAAAGTCGCATGACAAGTTGTATAAGTATGAATGGGCTCTAAAGGTACCTACGCTCGTGTTTCTATAACTGCTTGCCGTAACTTTCACTCAATCAGGTGTGTCAGCGGGGTGGGGTTGTTTTTGGAGTCGAAGCACAGAACAGAGAAATCAAATTACCAAGCGGCTCCTGCTGGGGTAGCACTACATTTGAGATTTAGGTTTAGTGAATAGGAAGTTAAACCAAAACACTGGATCTCTGGCAGGATCAATAGATACTTTTCTGTACTTGCAGAAAATGTGGATCGTTGAAGTTTGGATAAAGCAACATGCCACATAATGTATTGTTTTTTGTTAGCAATAACCGCTTTCCCGCCGCCCTGTAGTAGAAATACTGCACACAATCACGTGTATATATATATATATATGTGATTTTGCATTTCCAGGCCGGGTAGGCCATTGGTGGCCTCAGCTGTCGATCACCAGGTCCCGGCCGGTGATTCCCCGCTGGCACCCGGCGATTGCTAAGTATCACTGACGGGGGAGAGGTCTGTATGTAAACAATACAGATCTCTCCCCTGTCAGCTCCAGCACACTGCTTTGTATTATTCTGCATAGCAAAGCAATACAAAGCACTGTGTTGACAAAGTGAAACACAGACACAGCCCACAGTAAAACAGCACAGAGTTAACCCTTTGATTGCCCCAGATGTTAACCCCTTCCTGCCCAGTGTCATAACAGTGTCAGTGCTTTTTATTAGCAGTGGTCACTGTATTGGTGTCACTGGAGATGTCAATGACACCAAGTCAGTTCCCCCCAGTGTCAGAATGCCCGCCGCAGTCCCGCTATAAGTCGCTAATCTCCGCCATTACTGGTATAAAAAAAATTACAAATTCCAGTATAGATACCACCATTTATAGACACTATAACTTTCACGTAAACCAATAAATTTACATGTATTGGGATTTTTTTTAGCAAAGACATGTAGTAGAATACATTTTGGCCTAAATTTATGATGAAATTTGTGGTTTTTTTTACTGGACATGTTTAATAGCAAAGACAAAAATATTGTTTTTTTATCAAAATTGTCAGTCTTTTTTTGTTTATAGCGCAAACAATAAAAAACGCACAGGCGATCAAACACCACTGAAAGAAAGCTCCATTTGTGGGAAAAATGGACATACATTTCATTTGGGTGCAGCGTTGCATGACCGCGCAATTGTCAGTTAAAGTAACGCAGCTCCATATCGCAAAAAATGGCCTGGTCAGGAAGGGGGGTAAATCCTCTGGAGGGCAAGTGGTTAAAAAAAAGTTAAAGAAAAAAAAAAGTAAACAATGTGATATGTTATTGAAACACTGGTATACAAGTCCCCCCCCCCCCCCCCCCCCCCAGCATGCTCTTGTTATAAGTAGCATATTCTTGCTGGTGTGAACAGGCCCTTAATGTGATTTTTTTTTTTTTTGCTCATTGTTTTGGCATTGAATATTACAGTGTACAGTAGTGAATGCAAGTATCTGGTGCACATAATGTTGTCCTCTGACAGGTGTTTGCTCTATAACCTGTTTATCCTTCCCAATCTGACCTTGAGCTGCTGCCAGCTGTTTCCTGCTTATCAGTAAAGGCCATTTTGTGACCGAGTGCAAATCCTCCTTCCCATTCAGTGCAAATCCTCCTTCCCATTCCTACTTCTCCCTAATAAACGTTCATCCATGTGCTAGTTGCATGATAGCTGATAGCAGCGTTCCACATGCACCTAAATGATAAATTCCCTCTGTTTGCACTTCTCCACCCTCTTCGAAATTTCATTTATTCATTTATTTGCGTTTTCTGCTATTCATACTAATTGTAGCAGAGCTTTGTTTTTCTACTTTATTAATTACTCAGCTGATTATGACTACTAATGCACATAAAAAATTAAAGAGCAATTCCTGGCAACAAATGGAATTGGTCATCGACTTGACATGCTGTCCAGGAAACATCCTCTATGTACTAGTACGCAGAAGAATAGGATTTATCTGAGATGTGCCATTTTTTAAAAGGAAATCCATTGAGCAGGATATGCTGCTGCAACCAAGGCATTTATTGGATCATGCTTTGCTGGGGTTTTGCTGGATCAACTGTAGGTAAAAGGATTATAACTTTTTTTTTTCTATGAAAAAACTTGAACTGGATGGACTTTTGTCTTTTTTTCAGCCAGACTATCTATGTAACTATATTATCTAAGATGGCTCTCATTTGTGAATATTCTGTATTATGCAATATTTCTTAAATTTTCATAAAGCTCAAGTTTAGTCGCAAATAAATAAATCAGCACAAGGGACATTACTTACAGTCTGTAAGATGTGTCCCTTGTGCTGTGGCTGCTCTATTAGCTCCTCCTATCAGGGGCGGGCTGACCATTTGGAAACTCGGGCACTGCCCGAGGGCCCGGGGTCAGTAGGGGGCCCCATGAGATGCCCTTGGTACCTTTTTCATAGGTTTTTTTGAGTTTGGGCAAGGACACAGGGGCCCCATGATCCCCTATTGCTCGGGGGCCCCATGAGTTGTCAGTCTGCCCCTGCCTCCTATATCCCCCTTATTAACGGGGGTTAATGGAACCAATGAAGCCGTGACAGTCACTCATCAAGAGCCTGCAGAGAAATGCATTATTCTTGATTTAGTTTGGAGCTTGTAGAGGCTGTAGACAATTGTATATTGTCTGTGATACTTTTTATGTTTGTACTAACATCCAAATTTCCAGGACAAGCTTTTGGGGTGTATCCCCTTCTTCATGGTCCAAGCAGTACTAATACACAAAGTTTTAGCAGAATGTTAACCGCTTTCCCGCCACCCTATAGCAGAAATACTGCTACAGGGCAGCAGGGCTGCGCAAAATCACGTATATATACATGATTGTGCATTTCCAGGTGGGGGGCACGCGCGGCAGCCTCAGCTATCGGTCACCAGGTCCTGTCTGGTGATTCCCCGCCTGCACTTGGCGATCGCCGAGTATCACTGACAGGAGAGGTCTGTATGTAAACAATACAGATCTCTCCCCTGTCAGCTCCTGCACATTGCTTTGTATTGCTCTGCATAGCAGAGCAATACAAAGCACTGTGCTGACACAGTACACAGGTAACCCTTTGATCGTCTCAGATGTTAACCCCTTCCTGCCCTTTAGTACAGTGTCAGTGCTTTTTATTAGCACTGATCACTGTATTAGTGTCACTGGGGATGTCAGTGACAGTTAGTCAGTTACCCCCCAGTGTCAGAATGCCCTCCGCAATCCTGCAGTCCCGCTATAAGTTGCTGATCGCCGCCATTATTAGTATAAAAAAAAGAAATTCCAGTAAATATACCGCCATTTGTAGACGCTATAACTTTCACATAAACTAATTAATTTACACGTATTGGGATTTTTTTTAGCAAAGACATGTAGCAGAATACATTTGGCCTAAATTTATGGCAATTTTATTAAAATTTTTTTTACTGGACATGTTTAATAGCAAAAAGTCAAAAATATTGTTTTTTTCTCAAAATTGTTGGTCTTTTTTTGTTTATAGCGCAAAAATTAAAAATCGCACAGGCGATCATATACCACCAAAAGAAAGCTCTATTTGTTGGAAAAAAAGGGCATACGTTTAATTTACGTGCAGTGTTGCATGACCGCGCAGTTGTCAGTTAAAGTAACGCAGCGCCGTATCGTCAAAAATGGCCTGGTCAGGAAGGGGGATAAATCCTCTGGAGGGCAAGCGGTTAATAAGATCCAGGGTAAAAAACAAACATACATAGCAAAATTGAGGATGGTTAGTAAGATAAGGCAGGGAAGGGGCTGTGGACTGGGAAGGAAGAAGAGTCACAGAGTTGAGAGTGGTTGTAAAACTGTTAAATAGTGATTTAGAAAACTGAGGTCCACATTTAGTGCATTATCTTTTGTGTCAAATACAATGATCATTCTTTCAAAGGTTTTCCTCTCCTGAGTAGTTTTGAAGTTCCCTTTAAGAACCAAAATATTCATTTCTTCCAAATGGACTATTCAAGCACACATGCCAACTTCCTGGACACCACAGTATGCATCAGGGATGACAAGCTGCATACCTCAATATACAGAAAACCCAGATGCAACTATCTCCCAAAGAAGACAAGATGGGGTTATATTACAGGAGGTGGGGAAAATGGGAAGATTTTGTGCCCAAGGTGAAATATATGAAGCAGTAGAGAGGGATATGTGAAAGTACCCCTTATTTTGGAAAAGATGTAATGGAGAAATGCAGAGTGGGTGGTTTTATTATTGGGGGGGGTGGTTTTAGGGTGGGTGGGGGTATTAGATAGGTGCTGGGGGGTAATTGGAATAAAGATAGAAAGGGATATAACTGATGGTTTTGTATGTTATATGAGAGTAATGATGAAATATGTATTTTACATGGAAAATTAATAAATATTTAAATTTAAAAAAAAGAAGCAGTCTCTTAAAGGGAGTGCTGCTAATCTCATTTTTTTACCTGTATAAAAGACACCTGTCCACAGGAGCAATCAAACAATCAGATTCCAAACTCTCCACCATGGCAAAGACCAAAGAGCTGTCCAAGGATGTCAGGGTCAAGATTGTAGACTTACACAAGGCTGGACTGGGCTACCAAATATCACCAAGCAGCTTGGTGAGAAGGTGACAACAGTTGGTGCAATCATTCGCAAATGGAAGAAACACAAAACAACTGTCAGTCTCCCTAGGTCTGGTGCACCATGCAAGAGCTCACCTCGTGGAGTGTCAATGATCATGAGAACAGTGAGGAATCATCCCAGAACTACACGTGAGGATCTTGTCAATGATCTCCAGGCAGATGGGACCACAGTCACCAAGAAAACAATTGGTAACACACTACGCAGACAAGGATTGAAATCCTGCAGTGCCCGCAAGGTCCCTCTGCTCAAGAAAGCACATGTCCAGGCCCATCTGAAATTTGCTACTGAACATCTGAATGATGCAGAGGAGGACTGGTTGAAAGTGTTGTGGTCAGATGAGACCAAAATCGAGCTCTTTAGCATCAATTCAACTCACTGTGTTTGGAGAAGGAGGAATGCTGCCTTTGACCCCAAGAACACCATCCCAATGTCAAACATGGTGGTGGAAACATTCTGCTTTGGGTGTGTTTTTCTGCTAAGGGGACAGGACAACTGCACCGCATCAAAGGGACGATGGACGGGACAATGTACCATCAAATCTTGCTTGAGAACCTTCTTCCCTCAGTCAGGGCATTGAAAATGTGTCGTGATGGGTGTTCCAGCATGACAATGACTCAAAACACACGGCCAAGGCAACAAAGGAGTGGCTCAAGAAGAAGCACAATAAGGTCCTGGAGTGGCCTAACCAGTCTCCAGACCTTAATCCAATTGAAAATCTGTGGAGGGAGCTGAAAGTTTGAGTTGCCAAACGTCAGCCACCAGAGTTTGAGTTGCCAAACGTCAGCCAGCAGACCTTAATGACTTGGAGAGGATCTGCCAAGAGGAGTGGGCCAAAATCCCTCCTGAGATGTGTGCAAACCTGGTGGCCAACAACAGGAAACATCTGACCTCTGTGATTGCCAGCAAGGGATTTGCCACCAAGTACTAAGTCATGTTTTGTGAAGGGGATCAAATACTTATTTCCCTCATGAACATGCAGATCAGTGCATCATTTGTTAGACATGCATTTCGTTTGAATTTTTTGTTGCTATTCTGTCTCTCAGTGTTACAATACACCTACCATTCGATTTTTAGACTGATCATTTCTTTGTGAGTGGGCAAACATCCAAAATTAGCAGGGGATCAAATACTTATTTCCTTCACTGTATGGTATTTGAAGATACTAAATCCCAAGAAACAAAAAATGGAGCTATAAAACAGATGTGTACCAGGAACCGCCAAGGCTATGCAGAGAAAAAGAGGGCAGTACCTCAATATATTCTATTCCTGAAAGTAATATGTACACCCAAATCATAAAAAAGGGTAACTTCACTGTATAAGTGTTACACCTCTGAAAAAGGAAGAAAAAAGGATAAAAAGGCAAAGGAAATCCAATATTGGTGGACCATAGATGAGAAATGTGTGCAGTGTAAGGGTGACAGTGACAACACCTTAAACACCAAGAAAATACTTGCTAACACAGAAAGTTAACCCATGTGAGTATCTAGGGTCAGTGAATAAAAGTGCCACCAGAACTGAATGCTTGCACATGTGGAATATGGATCTCCAGCAGCAGTCCTCTGTCCCAAGTCAGGGTAACCACCCTCTATCTGTCCCTCTGAATTTATCCTCAGAGGGGAACCAAGCCCCTCCCAGTACCATGTAGCCCACAGCTATGCAGGGACCAAAGTCCCACCACCCAAGCTCAACAACATGTGGGCAAGAGGGTGCCAGAGCCTCATCCCACACCAAAGTCTGATAACTTCATGAACGCATGCATTATGATGGGGTGATGATGTCAAATGCACCATATGACATCATGCACTGGGAAAACATGGTGCCGATGCAGATGGATCCCACCGTCTCCCCACCTAACAAAGTGGCGGCAATCGAAGTTAGAAACAAACCCCCCACCTCACCCAACAAACATGGGAGACGAAGGTAGAGAGTCCACCAAGCACAGTAACTCTACCTAACGCTAGGTTCACACCTATGCAGTTTGTGTTTGATCTGTTTCTGCAGTGCATTTTGTGTTTTGCGTTTTTGCCACATTTTTGGTGCGTTTTGTGGGTTTTTAAATTTTTTTCTTGTTGCTAGGCAGATGTAAAATGCAAACCGCATCAAAAATGCATCACAAACGCATAAAAAAACACACTACATGCTTTTCTGTAGTATTTCCATTGAAGTCTATAGAACCAAAAACACAACATTTTGCTTTCAAAAAACGCACTGGGTGAAAACGATGTGATGTGAACGTGTCCCATAGGAAATCATGTTAAATTGACTGTAGTGTGTTTCTGCAAATCGCTGCCGAAAGTGCTAAGGTGTGAACCTAGGGTGATAATCATACCAACATCATCCAATGTAAATATCATGTGTCCACAAGTGCCATCATTTACAACAAGATTCAATATCATTATAAAAGGGTAACTCCACAAAACATTAATTATGCAAAGACTGACTAACTCATAGTAATAAACTTAATATGAAATGGTTGATTAGGCATCAGGTCACAGAGGTGGAAATGTTGTTTTACACCTAAGTACAATATTATAAAAATAAAATTGTGACCTGGTGCCTACAGTTGCAAGAAAAAGTATGTGAACCCCTTGGGATTACGTGGAGTTTTACATGAATTGGGCATAAGATGTGCTCTGAACGTCATCTAAGTCACAACAATAGAAGAACACAGTCTGCTGAACATAATACTACACAAACATTAGATGTTGCCATGGTTTAATTGCACATAACATGTAAACATTCACAGTGCAGGGAGGAAAAAGTATGTAAGGCCCTAGCTTAATGACTTCTTCCAGAGCTAATTGGAGCCAGGAGTGAGCCAACCTTGACTCCAATCAGTGTGATGATATTGGATGTGTTGCTGACAGTTGTCCTGCCCTTAAAAAACACACACCTGTTTTGGGTTTACTGGTTTCAAGAAGCACTGTCTGATGTGAACCATGCCTCTCAGAAAAGAGCTCTCAGAAGACCTACGATCAAGAATTGTTGACTTGCATGAAGCTGGAAAGGGTTACAAAAGTATCTCCAACAGCCTTGATGTTCATGTGTCCACAGTAAGACAGACTGTCTACAAATGGAGAAAGTTTAGCAATGTTGCTACTCTCCCTAGGCGTGGTCGTCCTGTAAAAATGACTGCAAGAACACAGCGCAGAATGCTGCATGAGTTAAAGAAGAAGTCCAGAGTGTCAGCTAAAGACCTACAGAAATCTCTGGCACATGCTAACATTTTTGTTGACACATCTACAATAAGGAAAACATTAAACAAGAATGGAGTACATGGGAGGACACCACGGAGGAAGCCATTGCTGTCCAAAAAGAATATTGCAGCACGTTTGAAGTTTGCAAAAGAGCACCTGGATGTTCCACAGCACTACTGGCAAAATATACTGTGGACAGATGAAACCAAGATTGAGTTGTTTGGGAAGAACACACAACACTATGTGTGGAGAAAAAAAGGCACAGCACACCAACATCAAAACCTCATCCCCACTGTAAAACATGGCGGAGGGAGCATCATGGTTTGGGGCTGCTTTGCTGCCTCAGGGCCTGGACGGATTGTTGTCATTGATGGGAAAATGAATTCCAGATTTTATCAAGACATTTTGCAGGAAAACGTACGACCATCTGTCCGCCAACTGAAGCTCTGCAGAGGATGGGTGATGCAACAGGACAATGACCCAAAGCATACAAGTAATTCAACAAAACAATGGCTGCAACAGCATAGAATACGCCTTCTGGAGTAGCCCAGTCAGAGTCCTGACCTCAACCCGATTGAAATGCTGTGGCATGACTTTAAGAGAGCGATTCACACCAGACATCCCAAGAATATTGCTACACTGAAACAGTTTTGTGAAGAGGAGTGGTCCAAAATGACTCCAGATCGTTGTGCAGGTCTGATCTGCAATTACAGGAAACGTTTGGTTGAGGTTATTGCTGCCAAAGGAGGGTCAACCAGTTATTAAGTCCAAAGGTTCACATACTTTTTCCTCCCTGCACTGTGAATGTTTACATGTTATGTGCAATTAAACCATGACATCATCTAATGTTTGTGTAGTATTATGTTCAGCAGACTGTGTTCTTCTATTGTTGTGACTTAGATGACGTTCAGAGCACATTTTATGCCCAATTCATGCAAAACTCCACGTAATCCCAAGGGGTTCACATACTTTTTCTTGCAACTGTATAAGGCTAAGCCTCCATCTTGATACAACTCATACACAAAAATAATTTGCCCATGGGACTTTAATTGAGGCATCACATATTGGTAATAAAATATCAATGTATTAAACAATGAATAACCTGATTGTATTTAGGTGGAAGACAGCTTTGCCCCCCTGTGACCTGATGCCTAATCAACCATTTGATGTTACGTTTACCTGGTTGATACTACGAGATTCATTTGTTTTTTACTCTAGTAAAAGGGTCTCCAAACTTCCTAAGCAAAGGGACCGTTTACTGTGCTTTAGACGTTAGGAGGGCCGGACTGTGACCAGTGGGAGTAGAAAATGCTCTGGCATCAATGGGCATAAACAATGCCTCATCATTTGTTTGAATGGAAGGAATTCCTATTGTTTGTATCAATTGGAAGGCATAAGCTGGTGGAATAGTGCTCCAAGGGCCAGAAAAGGCAAGCCAAGGGCCACATTCGGCCCCCGGGCTACATTTTGGAGACCACTGCTTTAGTATAATATTTGTATTATTATGACTTAGTCAGTCTTGCTATTAATGTTTCATGGAATGACCCTTATAATGATACTGAAACTTGTCAATCCTGGTACTTGTGGATAGGAAGTAGTTTTAATGGTAGAGGAGACTCAATATGGCTTTTCTGCCTGAAAGCACTTTCTCTGGCCCCTAGCAATTTTTTTACCAATTGTACACTGACAGCAGCGCAGCTTCATGGGCAATCTCAGCATGAGATCCAGAATGATGCAATTCCTGTGTGCACATGTGGGAATTATGTCATCAAGAACATTAGAAAAGAAAAGACTCTGGGCCAGTAGACTCTTGGCAGTGGCAATGGGTAGCATGAACCTCGTATCATTGCAGAAGAGCACTTTGGAAGGTAAGTATGCCAAAATGTGCAAATATGATGTACAGCCTGGTCCAGGACCCATGAATGGACAATTATGGAGCAGTAGTACATTGATGACTTCACCTTACTCTTGTAGGCAGATTGATTACATCCCCTCCATTCATAGCAGTTACAATGGAAGAGGTAGTAAAGAAAACGCATAGTACTTTGTAACTTAGTGTCCTCAGGCAGTGGTGAAAGAGTTAGAAATCCATGAGAGTTGTATACAGGATAGAGATCAATGCACAGATAAAGCATCACACTTCATCTGGCAGCTCAAACTCAATGGAGGGTATGCGTAAACTAGAAAATGACGGCAAATAAAGAGAAAAGCATACAATTTATTTGATAAAACCACAGTGGCAACTTACACATTATCAACTTGAAACAGCACTTATTAGGCCATAGGTGTACAGTCTGGTATTAGTCTGTGTGCCATGACCAGTGGCGGGGTAGGACGATTTTCTTGCAGCTGTTATTTCTGCAGATGGAACCTGTTGACAGCTGTCAATTTTAGCCTTCTGGCTGCAACACTGCTATCTTTGAAATCGGTAGCGTGGGTTCCACATGCAGAAGTGACACTTGCAAGAATTTCTTCCAGCCAGCTGTCTATGCTGTGCAGGCTAATACTGGACTTTCTACTTATGGCTTGATGTGTGCTGCTTCAAGTGGATAATAGGTGAGTTGCTGCTATGGCTTTATACAATAAATGATATATATATATATATATTTTTTGCACAAGACCTTTTGCATGTTTCTCTTTCACGCTGTTGTCCTCCATTCATAGCTTAAGCTGCAAATATACTGTATATCAAGACATTATTGTGATATATTGTGACAAACCAGACATAGTTTTCAGGGCATCCCTGCCCACTTTTATTTCAAAAGAAAGTAAAGTTCATACAGGTATGACATTCAGCCTCCGGGCTCTCTTGCAGCTTTACTGCTCTGATTAGTACCTCTTGGTCCTTCTGGCCCTTTGTACCTTTTTGGTCCTCCTATCAAAAATGTCCCAGTGTTCATGCACAGGCGCCGCACCTCAGCTCTGCGTCTTTCCTTGCAGTTCCCTAGCTGCTCTGTCCCTCATGGACTCTCTCAGGACAGTCTGGTGCATAGTAGCACCTCTCATGGCTCCCTTCACACACTGACCCCCTTGAGAGGGTGGGGTCTTGACCTCTATCTCTGGCTCTCATATGAAGCCTGCACACACCTGCGCCATTAGAGTGCTCGCTTCTTACAAAATCTGGTGTAAACCACCATTTTAAACAGTGGCACAGGTCACCCTGCCACAAAAATAACATATATATATATATATATATATATATATATATATATGTATATATAGAGCACTACCCCCTTAGGAGCAGCTGATGATTTGCCTATAGTCCTGCACATCCAGGAGTCAGTAACAAGTCCTTGAGCTTGTTTTGATATTTTATTAGGGGATTTTAGAATTTGGATGGGGTAAAGGGTGCACGGGATGCCCAAAGAACTGGGGAACCGAGGACAACTTTCTGAACTTTGTACAGATGGTTACAGCAGCAAACTCTTTTGGAGAGGTAGCTGTAGTACCACCCCAGACCCCAGCTGCTCCTCTATCTGGCTGCCTGGAGGAATCCCTGTGCAGGGGATCCAGTGCCTGTCACTTTAAGAAATAAGACAGTCCCAAGTGGTGGCTAATCTGGTTTCCCACCAGAATGCTCCTTCCCCTATCTGACCCAGGGGGTGCAGGTTTACTCAGTCCTTCTCGGTGGCTGCTACTAGACCTTTTAGTTGGGATGCTCCTTCCCTGCTTCACAGGTGGTCCTCTCAGGGGGGCATTGAAGTCCCAAGCTTTCCTCCTTCCAAGGTCCTCTGCCTGTAGGTGAGCCCCTCTCCATCTGGACCCCCTCACAGCCTCCTGTCTCCAGCCTCACATCTTCCCCATCTCCCACCCAAGCTCTCCTGTCTCTTACCAAGCCTCCTGTTGGGGATTGCCCAGGGTCCTCTAAGAGTAAAGTTCAGCCACTCCTCAAATCTGCTCACTGCTTCTAGACCTTTCTAAAAAGTTCTATAATGGGGAAATTCCAGAGGGCTGGTCTGCAGAGCATCTCAGCTTTGACCCTGCTAGCTATCACATCCTCCTGTGTGACAACTGAACTAGAGCAAACTAGGAGGGTGACACACACACACACACTAACTAGGAGGGTGACACACACACACACACTAACTAGGAGGGTGACACACACACTAACTAACTAGGAGGGTGACACACACACACTAACTATATATATATACACATAGTTCCAGCAACATTTTTGATAAGTCATATAGAATGTAATGATTTTTTTTTTGTAAATACATACTAGAAAAATACACAGGCTGTGAATCTGGACCTACCTCTACAAATACTAGCTGTTTCTGGCTTTAACACTTTATGGGTCACTGATCCAGAACAATCATGCAGCAAGTTAAGTCAGAGGGAAGTCAGAATTCATGATGTACAGTAGATACTTATTCCAAATCAGTGACTCAAAAAGTATAAAATCCATTGTATCAGCTTGACAGCCAGACAATTAGTATATATAGAAGAAGAGGTAAGCAATGGCAGCCTTCATATTCTCTCATTCCTCTTCAACAAGTGGCTCTGTGTAATTTCTGTAGCAATGAACTATATGACATAGGCATATAAAAATAGAACAAATGATGAAGCCATTTATTTTAAAATACTTGAACTTTTTCTCTCCCTAGAGTCCAAGCCCTGCGTGATTCAGCATCAGCCCTGGAGCTGGAGAAAGAATCTCTCATAGAACTCATCCACAGTATTCAGAACAGCCAGGATATGAGGAATATCAGTGACGGTAAGTCGTGCTTACACAGTTTCACCACCTAAAACTGGCTTATTTATTTTTATTTCACAGCAAAAACAAATGCAAGAAGGTGACCATAAGTGGAGGAAAATCTGTGAGTATAAAAACATGGGAGCTGCCATTGGTGACTTGAGGGCACTTGGCCTGCTGAGGTACTCTCCTTGACACCTTTACTTGTAGGTAAGCTGCAGAGTGCTTTACGGGTCCAGGAGCGCAGTACACCCTGTTCTTGAAGACTCATTGGTGGGATATGCCCCCTGGTTCTGCTCCGACTGACTGGGGTGCCTTGACACAGTCACTTCAGCTTACACATATATACAAATGTGTGCAACTATTATTATTATTATACAGGATTTATATAGTGCCAACAGTTTGCTCAGCGCTAAACCCCTTGTTTTTAATGTGAACTGTTCGACAGGGTCAATTCAGTTTTGTGGCACGCTGGCTGGTAAGCAAACCTGGACTGGCCATAGGGCACACTGTGCATTTGCTGGTCCACATGTATTTAATGTTAGGCAGCTGCAAAATGCAAATCAGATGCAGCAGCTGAGCTGCCCCTCATCTCGAGCCTGCACCGCTCCTTGGTCTCTCCATGGCTGCACAGTTAGTTTTCATCCTGTATGGCCATCAGAGCAGGAGGCGGGAGCTAGAGGTCAGCTGACCCATGGGCTGCCAGGTGACTGTGAAGGGGGAGTAGCTGGTGGAGACCCCATCACCTGATGCCAAATAGGTGTCACTGCTGCTGCCACAGACAGGGAGCTGGCCTGGACTAAATAAATGTGAGTGAGTGCCAACCTGCCACTGCCAGTGAACACTTACAGTTACAACAAATTATAAGACAATTTGTATAGACTTGCTGGACTGGGCTGTCTCTTTGCTGGACTGGGCTGTCTCTTTGCTATATTGGGCTATCTCTTTCCTGGATGGGGCTGTCTCTTTGCTGGACAGGGCTTTCTCTTTGCTGAATTGGATATGTCTCTTTGCTGGAAGGGGCTGTCTCTTTGATGGATGGGGCTGTCTCTTTGCTATATTGGGCTACCTCTTTCCTGGATGGGGCTGTCTCTTTGCTGGACAGGGCTTTCTCTTTGCTGAATTGGGTATGTCTCTTTGCTGGAAGGGGCTGTCTCTTTGATAGATGGGGCTGTCTCTTTGCTATATTGGACTGTCTCTTTTCTGGACGGGGCTGTCTCTTTGCTGGACTGGGCTGTCTCTTTGCCTGATAAGGCTGTCTCTTTGCTGGACAGAGCTTTCTCTTTGCTGGATTTGGCTGTCTCTTTGCTCGAGTGGGCTGTCTCTTTGCTATATTGGGCTGTCTCTTTCCTGGATTGGGATGTCTCTTTGCTGGATTTGGATGTCTCTTTGCTAGACAGGGCTGTCTCTTTGCTTAACTTGGCTGTCTCTTTGGTATATTGGACTGTCTCTTTGCTGGACTCGGCTGTCTCTTTCCTGGATTCGGATGTCTCTTTGCTGGACTGGGCTGTATCTTTGCTGGATAAGATTGTTTTTTTGCAGGTTTGCGCTGTCTCTTTGCTGGACTGGGCTGTCTCTTTGCTGAACTGGGCTGTCTCTTTGCTGAACTGGCCTGTCTCCTTGCTCAACTGGGCTGTCTCTTTGCTGGTCTGCACTGTCTCTTTGCTGGATAGGGCTGTCTATTTGCTGGATGGGGATGTCTCTTTGCTGGTTTGGGATTGTCTCTTTGCTGGTGTAGGCTTGTCTCTTTGCTAGATGGAGCAGTCTTTTTGCTGGACTGGGCATGTATCTTTGCTGGATGGGGATGTCTCTTTGCAATATGGGGATGTTTATTTGCTGGATGAGGCTGTCTCTTTGCTGGATGGGGCAGTCTCTTTAATATATTGGGATGTCTTTTTGCTGGATTGAGCATGTCTCTGCTGTATGTTGCTGTCTCTTTGCTGGGTGGGGCTGTCTCTTTTCTGGAAAGGGCTGTCTCTTTGATATATGAGGATGTTCCTTTTCTGGATTGGGTCATCTCTTTGTTGAATATATAGGAGGCACTGGGTTTAGAAAGAAAAGGGGGGGGGGCTCTAAACTTCAAGGTGATAGGGGGCTGTGATTGCTAGAGGCATTGTAATGCAAAGGGGCACTGTGATATAAAGGGAGGGAACTGCACTGTAAAGGGACACTGTAATCAATTTTCTGTCACCACTGTCACCAACCGCCCCTGTGAATGCCTGACCACTATTCCCTGGTCAGGCATTGGTCCGAAAAAGAGAAAATTTAGCGGCTGTTGTGTGGATGCAAATGCCTTGTTGTTGTCAGAGGAGAATGGGCAGCCTGGTTCGAGATGATAGAAAGGCAAGAGTAGCTCATGTCAATATGGACCAAAATCTCTCGAGGAATGTTTTCAACACCTTGATGAATCTATGCCACAAAGAATTAAGGCAATTCTGAAAGCAAAAGGGGGTCCAACCCAGTACTAGCAAAGTGTATCTAATAAAGTGGCTGGAGAGTGTATGTATGTATAAGTCCTTGTTGAGAAGTGGTTATATCAGGATCATGACTGCAGCTGCAGCCATGATCCTGATATCATTCACTACAATGTAAAAGTTAATCTGAGTGGCTATACAGCTACCAGATCACTTTTACTGGTAGCTGAAGGAGGTTCCCCCCGCCTCCTGTCATCAGCTGCCACCTTCCCTGGGCTCTCCTGTCCCACCTGGGAGCTCAGAACCAAGGCGACCTGGTCACCAAAAGTTCCTTCCCTTCTTCTGTTGTGTCAGAAACCGGAAATGACGAGGATTTAGTCAATACCAGTTTTTGTTTGTATGTTTAGCTGCTTAGTTAGTCAGCTGCTTAGCTGCTCAGCTGCTTTGGACCGCAGATCTGTCCATAAATCTGTCAGTTACGGCCCATGCTATCACATGGGATATTGTTCATCCCTTGTGATAGCAATAAAGTTCAATAAAGAAAATAGAGAGAAAGTGCAAACATATATATAAAAGAAAAAAAATTCAAGTGCCCTTGTCCCCCTGTGCCCACGTGCAAATGCGAACGCACATGTAGGTCCTGCACTCATATGTAAATGGTGGTTGCACCACACACGTGAAGTATTGATGTAGACATCAGAGTGAGAACAATAATTCTAGTGCCAGGCCTCCTGTGCAACTCTAAACTGGTAAGATTATTAAAGTGGTGCCCTCCGATAAAGTGGTGTGTCCGATCACTATACGGGACCTCTGTGTGAGGTCCCAATTCATGTGATCCCTGATTGGCCAATCAGTGATCACATGAATAGTAGTAAGCAAGATGTCACTTCCTGACATCATTGCTTACTACTAGTGAAATCTGTGAATGATCACAGAGGTCACATGGTACAAGACTATTCACAACAGCCTTGTACCATGTGACAAGCTGTGACCAATCATAGCTCTCACAGTATTTCTCAATGGCTGCAAGAATGCAGCCAGAGAGGAGAAATGATTGCTTTTACAGCCTTTATGGGTGTAAAAGCAATCAGAGTGAAAAAAGAAAAAAAAATCTTCATCACCCCCCACAAGTAGTACAGTGTGACTATGGTGACACTGTACTGCTAGGGTGATGGTATGTTAAAAAAAAAAAAAATATTAATATAAAAAAAATTAAATTAAAATGTAAATTTTTTAAAAAAATTTGGGTTATTTGTTTTTGTTTTGGACTTCTCCTCTCCCCACAAAGCACCTTCCGGTTTCTCCCTACACCTCCTTCTCTGTTGTTTTGAATTGTACTGCATTCGTCTTTTGTTCTCCAGTTTTTCTGATGATTGCAATAATTTACTGGCCTCCCGGCCCTGTGTCACACTTTCTCGATGATTTCTGCGGATGACTATCCTACTTTCTCTCCTCTGAAGTACCCGCCATAATCCTCGATGACTTTAACATTCCAATCAATGTTAACACCTCAGCCACTTCTCAACTACTCAGCTTAACCTCCTCTTTTACCCTAACATAATGGACACAAGCCACCACTCACTCCATAGGCAACACCCTCAACCTCATATTCTCCCATCTCTGCACTCCCTGCAACCTCTCTAACACCCCTTTTCCTCTCCCTGATCACAGCCCTATCAGTTTCACACTCTCTCTGTCTCCTGCCTCCCATGCGTCCAACCTGTTACCTGCAGGGAGCTTCGCTACCTCAACCCTTCCCTTCTTCATCCTGGTACTGACTGCCTTTATGATAAAATCGCAGTCCTGTCCTGCCCAGACCCGGCCACTTCTGCCTACAACATACTGTCATCTTCCCTGGACACACTCGCTCCTCTCTTTCCACGCAGAACCAGACCACGCCCGCTACAACCCTGTAAAACAGATGACACCAGAAAAATCCCTGCAAGACTTCACCCTCTACAAATCTGCCCTTTTCAAATACAACTCCTGCCTCCACACTGCTAAACAAACCTACAACATCACTCTCATCAAAATCCTGTCATTCAAACCTCGTCAACTCTACCCTTAATTCCTTACTTCACCCCCCCCCCCCCCCCCATTGCCTGCACCCACCAATTTGCTCACTGCCCAGGAGATTGCCAATCATTTCAAAAACAAAATTGACACAATTCGTGATGCATCTAGCTTTCTCCCCAAACCAACACACAAGGTCCAACACCACACTCAACACTTTCCTCCTTCAACCCTATTACCAATGAGGAAGTTACCAAACCCCCATCCGCTGCCCACCTCACCATCTGTCCCCTCACAATTACTGTGACCACCTTCCTACTCCATCCTAAACTCTCTAACCTATATCTTCAACCTCTCCCTCTCCTCCGGCACCTTTCCCCTCCCTGCTCAAACATGCACTGATCACCCCCATACTTAAAAAACCCTCACTGGACCCCACCTGTTTGAATAACTTAAGACCAATCTCCCTGCCCCCATTTGCCTCCAAGCTTCCTTGTCCACATCCATATGAGTTGCTACCTTACTGACAACAACCTTCTCCATCCCCTACAGTCCAGCTTCCACCCACAACATTCCACTGAAACTGCCCTACTAAAACTCACCAATGACCTACTACCTGCTAAAACCAACGGCCAGTATTACATACTCATACTTTTAGACCGTTCTGCTGTCCTTGACACAGTTGACCACCCTCTCCTCCTCAACTCCACTTCCTTGGCCTCCATGACTCTGCTGTTTTCTGGTTCTCCTCCTACCTATTTCAGCGCACTTTCAGTGTCAGATACAACACAATTTCCCCCATTGCTCTTGCTCTTTCTGTTGGGGTACCCCAAGGTTCTGTTCTTGGGCCCCTCCTCTTCTCTCCCTATACCTCTTGCCCAGGCCAGTTGATAACCTCCCATGGCTTCCAATACCACCTCTATGCTGACAATATCCAGATCTATCTCTCTTGAATCAACTCACTCCCTCAATCTCCTCACGTATCACAAATTTACTGAGCGACATATCAGTATGGATGTCACACTACTTCCTCAAACTCAATCTTTCTAAAACCAAGCTTGTAATATTTCCTCCTCCCTGATCCCCTCCCAATGACGTTACCATTGAGATCAACGGCACAACCATTGATCCCTCCACACATGCCAGGGTGCTAGGTATAATTCTAGACTAATACACCTTACTAACCGATCCGTGACTGCTGCCCCTCTCTGCCAGTCTCTTCACTGGCTTCCCCTACCCCATCATATAAAATTCAAAATGCTACCCAAAACATACAAGGCCATCCACAACATCACCCCCAGCCACATCACCAACCTTATCTGCAGATATTGCCCAAATCGTCCTCTCCACTCCTCCCAAGCTCACTTGCTCTCTAGCGCCCTTGTTACCTCCTCCCATGCTCGCCTCCAGAACTTCTCCAGAGCCTCTCCCATCCTCTGGAATTCCCTACCCCAGTATGTCCGGTCAGCTCCTACCCTGTTCGCCTGCAGGCAATCCTTGAAAACTCATTTATTCAAGGACGCCTACCCCGTCTCAACCTAAGAACTGTACTTGAGTCACCTCCATATGATCATCCCCTGCAGCTATTACTTTGTGTACCACCTGTCCCTCCCTTTAGAGTGTAAGCTCCATGAGCGGGGCCCTTTTTTCTTTCTGTATTGAACTGTATTGTAATTGTACTATCCCCCTTTATATTGTAAAGTGCTGCGTAAACTGTTGAGGCTATATAAATCCTGTATAATAATAATATTTTTTAAATATTAATTTTAAGAACAGTCATAATTTCTGTTTTTTGGGGGGCTGTTCTCGAAATTATGAAAAGCTGCCAACACTGATGGAAGATCTTTGAAAAGTTTTGGCTTCAAATTAACTTTGATTTATATTTTTGAATAATACATTGTTGAATTAAATGCCTTTCATTTGCACTGAGATTTTCTTTAAATATTGGTTTCACTGTATAGGAGAAAGAGAAGAACTAATTATAACAGCAAAGAGGCTGATGGGTCGTGCAGTGACTGTAGAGGTCTGCGTTGAAACTATAAGAAGCCCCCAGCAAGCTTCTTCTCTGGAACAAGCCACCAACATGATTGATGACATTCTGAAGAAAGTCATGGATAACTTGGAAAGTGGCAAGAAAGAGCTGGTATCTTTGTACGGAGCATGTAGTTCAGATGTTCCTTCAGGGCCAGTAGATCAGAAATTCCAGTCCATCATAATTGGATGTGCAATTGAGGACCAAAAGAAAATTAAAAGAAGACTAGAGACCCTTATTAGGAACATTAACAGTTCTGAGAAGTCCATTACACTTCTGGAGAACCAGAAGCAAAAATCAGCTGATCAGCAAAATAAAATCTAAAGTACATTTAGCAACTTGTTTTTGTCCATGGTGCACAATATTGTAGATTTAGAACCAGGTTTATATGCATTTAAGTGTTTTCCTTTAAGAAGTTATGTGTGTTCTTTAGATGACACCTTACTGATGAAGAAGCCATTTTACCAGTAGAACTATTCAAGGATTCATTCAGGTGCTTATTTGCAATTTCCATAGCTCTTTTGAAAAGGTGCAACAGATCAAGTGTACAGTATCTGTGCTGCTGTATTAGAAAAACAGCCTGTGGTTTAGCATATTTCAGAACATTTGGTTCATTAATTAGGTTTAAAAAAAATGAAAGTCTAATTGGACAATTATATACAGTATGTATATATAAATGTATGCATAACCTCTGACCCCAAAATAATTATCCAATGAGTAAATCAGTTGCCATATACATACTGTAGGTAACATATGCAGAAGCAATGCTGGAATCAGCAACACCGATATAATACTTTGCCTGTTTCACCTTTGTCAGTTATGCATCTGGAGTGGGAAGCAATACACCAGCATTCTTTAACACAAGGACATTTAGGGCCAGTTCACACCATAGAAACGCATAAAGATATCTGTTAATATGCAGGAAATGCAGTCATCTTTTAATTTAGTGGGGGGTTTTTTAAACTGAAATAGAGAAGAGTGTAAACCCTGCCCATTTTTTTCTTTTTTTGTTAACCTAATAAATCCCTTTCACTTTTACTCATATCCACATTTTAAGGGAGGATTGTTCAGTAGTCCAGTGTTTTTCAACTGGGGTGCAGAGGCAAAATGACATAAAACCCTGTACAGTCCAATCTGAAAGCATTCCTGTGTCAAAGTGTTACAAAACCCACAACAGTAAATTCAGTCTGTATATGCTGTAAAGCATGCTTGTTATACTCACTGTGGAACCTAAGGGGTTAATCCTCTGTATTGTGTAAAAAGGCTGTTCGATCCTGACTTCTCTGCCCCTCCTCTTGTTCAAATGTCCACGCTGATAAGACAGACTGAAACCGTAACCCTTCTGCACATGCTCCGTTTAGTATGTATTGCTAGAGAGGTTTTTTTTTTGGGAGAGTGCATGTGATCAGCACAGGGCCAATCAGGACTGTCCTGACAGAGGGTCAGGAGCTCTGCATCCTCCTAGAGAAGAAAGAAAACTCCTCCTACAAGCTTTAACCAGTGCTCTGCTGAAGTCACAAGACTGCTCTAACTGCTGATGAGAAAAGGTATTTAGCAGTTTATATTTACTAAAATAATTGCACTTCTATGTTCTGTGGGAGAACAGATATAGTGAATGCAGGGTCCTGGGTTTAGTAACACTTTTAAGTAGTTGTAATCCCTTACATACCGTATACCAAAAGAAGTGACTGGCCTCAGGTGATACACGGAAATGAAACAAATCCTCCTACATAAGTTGTGCTTGTTTGTCTGCAGTCTTCTCTTCTCTACATCCATTCAAAGTCCAGAATTTAGAAAGCTTCTCTAAAACTTCAAAAGTTCAGCTCAGGGGGTAGGGATCTGAAGTTACACTCTGCAGAGCTTCGTGAGGAGAGTTCTGAAAGCTGATTGGAGGGAAGAGACACACCTCCCTCCACACAGCTCACAGGAACAGAGCTGAGGCTGTCAATCTGCTGGAGGTCCCTCCCCTGCAGGGGCGGACTGACAACTCATGGGGCCCCCCGGGCAATAGGGGATCATGGGGCCCCTGTGTCCCTGTCTAAACTGAAAAAAGCCTATGAAAAAGGTACCAGGGGCATCTAACGGGGCCCCCTACTGCTGCTAAAACATGCTCAGACCAGTAAAGTCACGTGTTTATGCAGTGCTCATAATCCCAGTGGAGTTAGATGAACAGTCTGTAAAGTCCAACATAAGGTAGATGTGGTGAAGTTGGAAGGAATCCTGCAGCTCCTGGTATATGGATCTCTGATCAATCCCTCAATGGAATATGCAAAGAAAACAGCAACAGGGAGAAAGGATCAGCATGGGGTAAAAGCAGCACTTTATTGTATATTCACATTTACATCTCAGAGAAGTGTGCTTCAGCTCCAACAGGCAGCAAGTGAGAAGTGTACAATAGAACAACAATCCAAGGGCTGGAAATGCAGCTTTTGGGTGCAGACACAGGCTAGGACTCATCAAGATGATGGATAGCCAGTGGCATCTATAGCTGTCAGCAGAAGACACAGCGGTGAGAGGAGGTGGCAGGCGACAACGCGTTTCTGAGGGTCCATCTCCTTATTCAAGAAGCTTCAGTGCAGTGTGTTTTCTGCCTGCCTTCTTCTCACTCTCAGCCTGTTGGAGCTGAAGCATAGTGCTCTGAGACGTAAATGTGTATTTACAATAAAGGGCTGCTTTTAACCCCATGCTGATCCTTATGCCCTTTTCTTTGCAGATTCATGCTGGTAGTAGAAGAATGAGGCAGCAAACATAAATTACACTTCATGCTTTAAATGGAGACAAATACACACTATAGAGACATATGTTTTGTTCTAACAATGTCAGAGGTTTACAATCACTTTAACTCCCGCACCTCCTCCCAGTTCTCTCCTCCTCTCTGCTCATGTCATTACTGTCGACAACCCAGAAAGGTATGTGTGCTGCCCATCTGTGTCCTACCAACTGATGATCTCATCGATTGCTAAGGACAGGTCAGGAGGCCCACACAGCTTTCTGGGTTGCTGACAGAAGTAGTGAGAGGAGGAGAGAGATGGGAGGAGGTGTGGGCTGTGCTCTCTCCCTCCTCTTACTACTTCTGTCAGCAACCCAGAAAGCTGTGTGGGCCACCTGACCTGTCCTTAGCAATCGATGACATCATCAGTTGGTAGGACACAGATGGGCAGCCCACATAGCTTTCTGGGTTGCTGACAGAAGTAGTGAGAGGAGGAGAGAGATGGGAGGAGGTGCGGGCTGTGCTCTCTCCCTCCACTCTGTACACAGGAGTGAACACAAAATGCTCTCAGACCAGACTGCACAGGGCTTGATTACCTTTCCCCATCTCCTCCCAAGACTGCTCATGTCCCAGTTGCATAAATTGTGGGTAGGGGTTGGTAATCAAATCCTGCACAGTCCGATCTGAGAGTTCTGTGTCATCTCTTGTATACAGACAGGAGGGAGAGGAGCTGGAGGGGGTGGAGGGAGAGCACAGTCCACAACTCCTCCCAGCATTGCCTCCTCTCTGCTGCTGTCACTGCTATTGTAGTGATGAGAGCGAAGTGGTGGGACAGGGAGTTTTGTGCTAGGAGGGGGATGAATTTGTGCTGGGGGGTATTTGTGCTAGGAGGGGGGATCTGGAAACGGGGTATTTGTGCTAGGAGGGGGTACTTAGAAGAAGGGAATTTGTGTTAGCACAAGGGATAACCCCCCAAAGCAAAAACAAAACTGGCAGACTCGATGGACCACTTTTTTCTGCCATCACTTTTCTATGTTTCTATATTGGAGGGTGGGAGATTTGTGCTAGAAGGGGGATTTGAGGGGATTTACAAACTTAACTCTACGTTAAAACTACATTTTAGGGCTTGTTCACACCAGGTGCAGTGCAGTAACACGACTGAAACTGAGTGTTTTCCCGCACTACACAAAACTGTGCTGCCTTTTGCAGCAGCAGGGTAATACAAGGCAGCTTGTTTCCCTAGTAAAACAGCACACAGTTAACCCTTTGATTGCCCCAGATGTTAACCCCTTCCGGCCCAGTGTCATTATTACAGTGTCAGTGCTTTTTATGAACACTGATCACTGTATTAGTGTCACTGGGGATGTCAGTGGCAGTTAGTCAGCACTTTTGTGGTCTGCAGTGTATCAACTAAGGCAGGGGTGTCAAAGGCCTCCAGCTGTTGCGAAACTACAAGTCCCATCATGCCTCTACCTTTGGTAGTCATGCTTGTAACTGTCAATCTTAAAATGCCTTGTTGAGACTTGTAGTTTGGCAACAGCTGGAGGGCCGCCAGTTTGACACCCGTGAACTAAGGTAAAGGCAACACATGCAGAAGGAAAGGATTTATGCATGGGGGATTATGCACCAAATAGCTGTGGCAGGAGAACCACCTCAATGAGAAAATCAGTAGCAAAATCAACGCACTGATTGTCAGGACGAAGTCCTTGAGCACCCAAGGGCAAAAAGGTGAAATCACGGCCCACTCCCTGAGCTGTGAAAGAGTTCAGCAGGATAGATTTCAGGTTTACCTGTTTTGGACCTCACCCCCGTCTGCCAGTTTATGGCCTGTGCTGCACCATAGAAGCACATACCTGGGCATGCCTCCCCATCTCCTGCCCCTTGGTGATAGTGAAAGTATGGTCTCTTCTCTCCTCGAATCAATGACCTTAGGTGTTCATACTCAGAACCACCAGTGCCCCTTCCCCCCAAGTGCCGCAGAGCCTATGGAAAGCCCCATGGAAAATGCTGCAATGCTGCTTTACAGCCAGTATGCCTGGGGGACAGGACCTACACTGAGCTATAGACTTTGGATGCTCTAATGGGACAGGCAGGCTGAAAGGTGGCTGACCCCATGCCAACTTGTGCCAGTGCAGAGACAACTAGAATAGTGAACTACAGTGAGGCTCATGATCTCGCTTGTGTTCTTGCTAGAGCACACACCGCATGGTGTAATATCATGGTCACTGGAGATAGCAACAGGAGAAAGAGGAAAACTTTCTATTGTCTCAGATCCAGCAAGATCCTTCACCTATTGCCTCTATCCCTGTGAGGCAGAGTCAGCAGGAGACAGAGTAGGAGGAGTGCTGCTGGTGAGAAGGGGTAGAGTTGTGCTGTTGGTGGTGTAGTGAAGAAGGTTTGGCAGGAGAATGAATTTCTGAGGGGCTTCAAGAGGGTTTTCACTGCTCCCCAATCCAAGACAAGAATAGTACAGCGATCTCTGCAAGAGGGAGCACAAAGAACGCCCCTCTGAGGTAGCACAAATGACCTCCTTGCTGCATTTCCTGATGGTGGATGGATCCACCATCCTGTAGGCATAAGTAAAGGGCGTATAACTTTGCCCACCACTTCAAGAAGAGACAAAGCCGCCCTTTGTGGGGCACATCACCATACTCTTCTGCACAACAGAGGTTGACTCAAAAGCCCCACTCTGTTTTGTCCCACAATTTGCCAAATCTAACATAACATTAATTTAGTCTTGGAAAATCAAAAGGCATAGGATGACCGCCCTCACATAAACATAGTTGTTTTTCCACTTGTTCTTGACACAGGGAAAGCTTGTCTTCCTTTAATGTTCCAGTTGTTGATTTTTTCTTATTCAAGGAGTGAGAGAGCCACTGTCTCTGAAACAAAGATAGAAAAGACAGAAATTGGCCGCTGATAGTGCTAAAAGTAAAACACTGGTCCAGCCCCATACGTTTCCCTCCCCCAACTGTATCATTTTGAAATTTATTCAAAACAGTATTTTGAAAATAAGCATTTATCATTCCAACTTGTCATGAAAAATGTAGTGATTATCATTTTAAGGTAAGGTAGTGCCTGCACTGGTCAAGCAAAGATGGCAGGTAGGGACATCAAGAATGGAAGCACAATGCTTACACATTCATGAACTATTGGGTGTACAGAGTGGAACTCTGTCAGGAGGTGGCCCAACATGTGTTGCCTGTCTCATGTCAGAGAGGGCCTTCAAAGTCATTTACCCTTTCTGATTGAACCAAATCCTCCTTTATTTGTGTCTCACCTCCTCCACTCTTCCCTCCAGACACTGCAGCTCACAGTGGGAGGTCTTCAGCAACAGAAGATGTGCTGTCAATCCAGGAAGCAAAGACATGACTAGGTGTGGCCAGGAGCTGATTGGCAAGCTACAGGCTGGCAGAATGCTGACAGCCATGTCCTTTGTAACCTTTTTTTTTTTTGTATCCCACTGTAATGCAAGCAGGCACAGTGTACATGACAGTGGACAGTGGTGCATTTAGGTTTTGTGCTGTTCTAGGCATATTGTGCCCCCCCCAATCCCCAGCCAGTATCTCCCGTCCCCCTGGCTGGGCTCCTTCTCCTATTCACAGCCAGCACCCTCCGCTCTCCCCGCACAAACAATGGGCAGCACTCACAGATTAGCGGAGGCTTCTTCCTCGTCCTGCAGATATGGAGGCCACCATCCTCTCATGGATTGGATCCCATGTAGCGGAGAGTGCTGCAAGAAAACAAGCCTGCAAACATAATGGCTCCTGTGTGCCACTGCTGGGGAGTGGCGACATCCCCCCCCCCAGAAAGATGCCACCCAAGGCAAATGCCTTGTTTAACTCGTGTTAAATACGCCCCTGGCAGTGCCAACTCTGAATTTAGGGGCAGTGCAGCACAGTTGCCGGGCCATAAACACCAAGTTGCATTTGGTGGACCTCAAAAGTATTTAATAAGATCTTGCAGGGGGTCACAAGAAAACTGCAAATGCAGCAGCACATATTTATTTTTTCTTAAAGGTCATAATTCGACTTTACAGTCGATTTGGTGGCAAACCTTGATAGTCATTTTTAGGGTTAACAGACATGTTAGGGAAAAAAAAGCCTAGGAAGCTAGTGGGCACTGCCATGAAGGACCTGTACCAATGTCAACATTTGTTATTAAAACACTGGACAACAAGAAAGACCTATTCTGTACATGGCATTATGGAGCATCAAGATTTTCACAGCCTCAGTGACAGCATACTTTTGGCAGTGCATATTTAGTTGAATTTATATTTTTTATTTTTTAATTAGCATAGTTTCTATACAACAGCAGCACCCCAATCCATTTTTTTAAATTAATATGTTGGTTAAAAAGCTCTTTCATGCAGTTTTTGGTAATGCATGCTTTCACCAAGCAGTACTAGGCCTGCTGTGATCAGTGAATAGAAAATTGCCAAAGGTTTACCTACTGTCAGGGCTGCTGTTAGAAACCATGCGGCCCCATACAGCCCCCCCCCCCCACTAAAAACCCCAGTTATGAATGAACACAGTGAGTGATCGGTACCGATCACTTGCAGCTTGCGGTGGAGAGGGAAACCGCCAGCACTGTGGCATTGGGGGGGCACACAGGGGGAAACGTACGGTGCACAAGGAGGGTGATCGGGCGCAGCAGGAGGCAATTACTGGAACCGCTCTTTCTGCAACAGTTGAAAGCTAGCAGGAGGGAGAGAATCCAGCATTCAGCTGCTGTATAAGAGCCATACAGGGGATTGGTTCCAGTAATTGCCCACCCGCCGTGCGGATCACCCTTCCTGCCCACATCCGATTCATCTAGCTGTCTGGGCCCTGTACAGGAGGACTGGTGGTACCTCCTTATCCACGGCTCTGCCTACCGTTCTCACTGCTGCAAAAATCTTCAGCCTCATCTAAAATTTGCTGATGTGGTATCTTTTGTTAAATGAATTGTTTGATACATTTTTATGTTGAGGTAATTGAAGCCAGACCAAATGTATGCATCTCTGGCCCCCCTTCAAGAAAAAGACTCTAAATGCTGGAATGTACCCATGAATACAAACTTATTTGGTGCAAAATTATACATTTCCAGAATCTGAAAAGAGTGCATGTAGAGAAGCATTAAACAATATGCATTTGTAGTAATCTGACCATATTGGATTTGTACAAGGCTGGGTTCACACTAGAGTGGACAGCTACCAGAGCATTTCACCTATCCAGCAACTGTGCACTCCCACCTGTATAGGGAGCAGTGTGGTGCATGATTCAGCTCTTTTCTTTTGGACAAACTTTATTTGAAGTGTACTAAATGTACTGAGCTACTGTACAGTGCCATGCTACTCTGTACAGTGCGCTGCGATAAAATGTAGCATGTCATGCAGTGTGAATGGGACACTCGGGAAATTTTTTTCTGTGTGTCCTTGCAGTGACAGGCGTTTTTACAATGCAGTAAAGCATCTGTCACTGCACAATGTGTGAATAAGCCCCAAAGGCAACGTTCACCTTTTTTGTTTTAAATCTGTTTTCCTATGTGCTAATATACCATTAACGTACCTCTGTTGCAGAAAATAAAATGTTTTCTTTAGATTCTAGGACAGGCCTTACCTCAACCTCCAGTTTGTTCCATAAAAAATTCCTCCATTACTTCCTGCTACCTGTCCTGGTCTTTGGGATGTGAAAATTATTAAGATTTAGGAAGTAGTTCAGCAGCTGACCTCTTTAACATATACTCTGCACCTGACATCCCCCTGCAGCAGATTGTCCCAGTCACCGCTGTAGCTTCATGCTTCTCCAATGCAGGCAATGTCATAGAGCACCATTCTCCTTGAATACACAGCCAGTGTCTTCCTTGTTGTGTACCTTACTTTTTATCTTGCATAGATTGTTCATTTGGCAGCATGTGCAGGAGCTGAGCGATCACATAACAGCCTATGTGGAGCAGAGCTGTAGTATTAAAAACAGGAGAAGTGTGTCCCTGGAAGTCTGTTAAGTTCACCATACAATCGGATTGTACAATCTCCTTTAGCTCTACTATCAACTATATAGTGCAAGGGCCTGCCTGATTGGATAGATAGGCATGTCCTCCTATTATATAGTTTTGGTAAATATAAAGGAGATCGTATAGTGCATGACCACCTTATACACCTAAAATGAACTAGTTGTGCTTTAGGTGCCATTAATTGTTAACAGCACCCCAAATGCAAAAGAAAACTCGCATGTATACACCACAAAATGCCCCATGAGCTACTTTGCTGCACTTGTGTGTAGAGTAGTCTATTGAAATCAATAGGCTGCCTTATGCCTGTCGTGGGAAAAATATGCCAAGAAAAAGAGAGCTCCCTTTAGGCTTACACGAGCTATGAATGTGTGCCAAAATCAGTGAGCTGGCGCCCTGTATTTTTCACAGATGAGAGCAGGTTCATCCTGAGCATGTGACAGACGTTGAAAGGGTCTGTAGAAGCCATGGAGAATGTTATGCTGCCTGTACCATCATTCAGCATGACCGTTTTGGTGGTGGGTCAGTGATGGTCTGGGGAGGCATATCCACGGAGGGGCGCACAGACCTCTACAGGCTAGACAATGACACCCTGACTGCCATTAGGTATCAGGATGAAATCCTTGAACCCATTGTCAGACCCTATACTGGTGCAGTGGGTCCTGGGTTCCTCCTGGTGCACGAAAATGCCCGACCTTGTGGCGAGAGTATGCACGCAGTTTCCGGAGGATGAAGGTATTGATACCATTGAATAGATCCCACGCTTGCCTGACCTAAATCCAATAGAACACCTCTGGGATGTCATGTTTCAGTCCGTCCGACAATGCCAGGTTGCACCTCAGACTGTCCAGGAGCTCAGTGATGCCCTGGTCCAGATCTGGCAGGAAATACCTCAGGACACCATCTGCTGTCTCATTAGGAGCATGCCCCAATGTTGTCAGGCATGCATACAAGCACGTGGGGGCCATACATACTACTGAGTACCATTTTGAGTTGCTGCAATTAAATTTCAGCAAAATAGACTAGCCTGCTGCATAATTTTTTCACTCTGATTTTTGGGGTGTTTTTGAATTCTGTCTTGTGTAGGTTAATAATTTTCATCAAACGATGAGGCATTCTTATGTTCTTAACACATTACCCAGTCCATATCTGTATAGATATCCAGCTTGATATTTTTCCCCATTGAGATCTGATGTGGTTTCAAATGTTCGCTTAATTTTTTTGAGCAGTGTATAATCAGTTATAAAACATATTTTCCTTTCATGAAGAGTTTTCCACTACTCATTTTCCTATCTTTCCACATTTATGCATCCGCTTAGCTCTTTGGTTTGCAAAAAAAAGGATTCCTTACATTTTGCTACTTACAAATTCACTTTTTACTAGGTTGTTCCCCAATGTTCTTTTTCACTTAGCAATTATACTAAGTGAAGGACTTTTGGTTGTTTTCAGATCCATCAAAAGTACATCAGGGTAAGTCTCTGATAGATCTGCCCTGTATGTATTTTTGTTTTATTAAATTGACTGTGTAGGTGTGGTGTTTGAGTCTTGAAATGAAACCTGTTGGCATGGACCAGTAAATCCTCTTCATTCATGGAAGGTGGAGCCTGTAGTTGACTCTATCCTCTGGTTAGATATTCCACTTTTTTACAAATCATTTAATTCATCCCTCTCCATCCCACCATAATACATACCATAGAGGGTGGTAGCAAGAAGATCACAGACTTCCAGAGGTGTAAGATTGTGATTTATTTTACATAGCTTATAAACTGAAAACACAACCAATTAAAAATACCACACATATCCATTTTGTTTCATGTTTTAATAAAATCATGTAATTAAAAAAAAATCTTGATCTGGTGATTTTATCTCGTTGAAGCACACCTTGCTATGTATATGTAGGCTCAGGTTGTGTTAAACTATACCCCTTTAAACCCCTCCTTCACAACTGCATGCTAAGACAGCTACATCATGTTTATTATTTTCAGTGCTCAGGTGTGCCCCAGGTTTTTCATAATTCTAGCAAGAGCCCTGGTTGTTAGTTAATCTAAAGCAGATTGTTCAATGAATGACTAAAAATTACAGACCACACTGACGTGCTGGCAGGAAAATAGTGATTCACCTGTACTTCAGGCATTTGTCAAAGTAATTTATTAACAGCCTCATGGTTTCTTCAAGCATACACGCTTCTCAGCGCCTTAACCATCTGTTGGTGTTTTTCATTTGACTTTGTGCACTTAAAAATTTTGTATTTTTTTGACTCAGCACCCTCTTCATTTTAGCCTTTTTATCTTCCAAGAGGTAGACTCTAGCCTTATGTAGCTTAAAGCTCCAAAAATACTCAAACTTAAAAAAATGAATTGTTCTCTATGGTGCCTATTCACACGAACAGGCACTATAGAGAACAAATAATTTTTTTACGTTCAAGCATTTTTGGAGTGTCGAGCTTCAAGCTACAAAACGCTCAAGTGTGCATGTAGCCTTACAAGCCTTCAACTTCGTGGGAATCACGAAACCCAGCAACCCCTTGTCCCTTTCCATAGCCGTCAAAGCCAAAGACAGCAAAACAGGATGGAAGACTTGACCCTGGGAATGAAGGTCCTCCTAAAAGGCAGTCACTAGTGAGTGTCCACAACCAGTTAGACCATGTCCGTGTACTGCAGACAATGGGGCCAATCTAGAGCCACCAGAATGACCATAATCCTTTTAATCTCTAGTCTGTGAAGCATGCAGGGGTGCAACTTGAGAGGAGGAAAGGCATGAATGAGACCATACTGATCCCACAACACCACCAGCACAATCTTCATGGGATACTTCACCCTTGTCACAACTTCTGGACCTTCCTGTTGAGGTGTGATGCCTGCAGGTTCATGTGTGGCATCCCCCAGCATAGGCAGATCTGCTGGAATACATCCAGGTGCAGGACAAATTGCCAGAGTGCTAAACTGCTGCCTGCGTGTAGGAGAATGTGCCTGCCTCAAGTGTGGAGGTAAAATAAGATGGCCACTGCACAGCTACAAGAAAATGCCCCCCCCAACCAGCTCCCATGCATCTCAATGGAAGAGGTATACTGAAAAAATGGCCACTGCCTTCTTGCTACAAGGAAATGGCCATTGAAGCCTCATGAAAATGGCTGCCGCCAGCCATATGGAGAGCACGGTGGCTGCCCAGCACAGTTCTGACTCCAGGATAGAATCCCTCGATGCTACCTTGCCAGAAGAGGGGGCCCCACCGGAATGCTCACCCCAGGGAGTACCCTCTATCACACTGCTTCCAAAGAGGGGGGCAGCTATTTCCTGTTCCAGCAGAGCTTGAGGGAAAGGCTCCAACAACAGATCCTCCTCTCCACTGAAGTGGGGCAGCTGTTGGCCAGGGTAACATGAACTCTGGTGCCCAGTCATGTGTCCCCACGAGACGTTTAGCTCGCTGACCGCTCCAGTCCAGGAGTGGGCTTTCACAGCCAACCCAGCGCATAGCATAGGTCTACATGCACTCTTTAGTCAGACTGGCGTGACCACTGTATCTAGATTATCCAGTCTATCACCCAGTCTGGCCGTTAACTGATGATCTCTGCAGGAAATAAAGGAAAAAAGATATGGAACCCCAGATCCCAGCAGGGAACTAGGTCTTTACTCCTGAAACACTAGAGAGAAATGACTGGATTGCATATGCAGAGGGGGAGGGGTTTTCCAGTAAGGGTTGCCCATAGGAGGTGCCCCCCAAGTTCTTTTATGCCTAGTGTCTTACTCCTGGTAGGTGGTGCTATAAAACCCTATCAGTCTTGAATATGAAGTAGAGAGAAGCTGTCTCTGTCAAAGAATGAAAGAAAAATGAATGATAAACTTGAGATTACCATAATTACATACACTAATGTATGTACTTTGAAAATATTGAATAAAAGGATATTTGACAAGAATTCACTTGTGACCATTATTTATTGCCTTGAAGAAAAATGCCCCAACTAAAATTCATTATAAAAAAATAAATAAATAAAAATTAAAAAAAAAAATCAACTGTTTGCACAAGGTTAAACTGCATTTTCGCACACATCTAGCTGATAGTAGTTGGAGCTTTTATTTAGTATGGATTGGCATTTAAAGACTACTTGGTAAAAAGTTGAAAAAGCTACAGACAAAAGACGTCAGTTTTTCAAAGTGGTTTATTTATACAAGATAATAAATATTCCATTGTTAATATACAGATATGCAAACTTGGATTCTGCTTCAAACCATTCTAACAAGTCATTTTACCATGAAATCCTTTTAAAAGTGTAACTAAAGGCAAAATTATTTTTTTCCATTTTGGACAGAGAAAGGGAGAGTTATACCCTATAACCTGGAAACTTCCAGTCCCATAGCCAAAACAGGAATTCCCTCCAAAGTGAGCGAATTCAGGAGTGTCAGCAGAACTAGTGTCCCCATTGGAAGATTTCCCCTCTGTTAGTGTTCTGATGTCAACTCAAAGTTTAGGATTTTTTTTTTTACTTTCGCTTGCAAAGAATGGTAAACAGAAGGTGAACCTCCCTAATTGGGGCATAGATAGCCATAAAAACTTGACAAGTGTTCTGATCCCTCTCCACTCTATCTAAAGCTAAAAAAAAAAATAATAATAACTGAACAAAGGTTTTGCCTTAAGGAACACTTATTATCCACACTACAATCAGTTGTGGGATTTAAACGATTAATGGTTGCAGCAGCTCTCACACGGATTCTGTACATGCAGAACATACCGTGCATATTAAAACTCTGCCCTGCAGATTCCAGACTGTTGTGTGGGCTGGTTTGGAAATTTAGTAAGTAAAGTGCACCTGAGTTGAGGTTTGTCTTTGCGTTAGCCATTCTCAAGCTTAAGCTGTCCATCCACTGACAAACACTGCCAAAGAAAAAAAATATATGCAACCATGCACCTCTATGGATGTAAACAATTAGTATTTGTAAATGTATTTTAGAAACTAGCAGACTACTTAAATGATCATCCAGTAGGTTCTGGTGGGCATTCTCTAGTCCTGCGCTGGTTTTCACTGTAACTGGCATTGTAAAGATTTGACTTCTTACAGTGAATGGTGTTAACAAGCTTATAAAAATAATTTAACAGGAAGGTCTTGGTGGTGCCCCACTTCTAAAATGTCATTCAGTATAGCTTGTTATTAAATTATATCCAGTTTGTCTAATTATATCTATATATTTTTAGCACATGTAGCCACCCTCCAATCACACTAAACTTTACTATACATTGTCACAAAGAGGAATTGATACTCAATATTCCAAATGCCTTTTAAAAGCAATATAGAAAGGCGATGATCTGGCCAAAGCATTCCAACTTCATTTAGTTATATGTATAGGTTACACAAGACAGATCTACAAGAAGACACGATAATCTGACAATGACCGAGGATGTGGCTAGATACAACCCAATTCAGAATTCAAATCAGGTTGTGCTGTAAAGCAAGACATTTTAGCGTACAAATACTAAATAAAAGGCAAGAAAAAAAAAAAAAAGTTTTTCAAGAACTGTAAAATTAATTAGGCCACTCAAGAACTACACAAGGCTTCCTTGTGAAATTTGTTTATACAAAACATCAAGACAAAGACACGAAGGAATGTCTGATATGATGAGTCCACCAAAAATTAACATTGCAGATTTAGATAGTTGTAAGTAATAACCGACAGATCTGGTGAATTCCCTTCTGCACATTAAAATCAAAGTTGCTAGATCAAACCACCTATGCAGACATTACTTAGGGAACTGCTGAAGGATTTGACTTTAAATCACGAACAATGTAAGAGGAGGATTGACACTGCATGGCGAACGGCCACCCACGCTTGTAGGAAGATTTTATCCCTGTAGTGTCAAAGACAAGGTGGTTGAATAGCACACCCATGTCAGTTTTAGGATAGACAAACCCTTCAAAGTATGGCCACAGACACTAGAGTCTGTCCTTCACAATTTGTGTAATATTAATAAACGTGAACAATAGTCACAGAAGAAATAAACAGTGGTTGTTTGGTAGAATTTGCTTTGCTGGACCTGCACCACCTCCTCTATCAATGTAGAAAGATATAAGCAATGAAGGTCACAGTTCAGTATGTTGAAAATCTTTTTGGGATTATCTAATAGACCAGGACTGCATCTACATTCATCTTCAGACACCTGCATGAGTACTTTCATTTAACAAGATTCCACCACCAGTCAATAGGATTGCTTTTTACAGTACTTTATAGAAGCTCTTTTTTGCCACCTGGACAACAGACTAATAGACATTAGGAGTTGGTGACTTCCCACATGTATTTACCAGCATGTCTCAAACATCTACATTTGGATAGGATAATCATTAAATGATACCTTCTTATAGCACTCTGCAGTTGTAGGCCAGCAGCCTCATACCATCCTCTTATTGCAGTGTGTGAACATAACATTTGATGAATAGTAGAGTTAAAAAAAAAACAAAAACAAAAAAAAACAAACCCAAAACTTATATTAGCAGCGCAATGTCAAGGAGTTTGGCACTATGCACATCATTTCATTCATAAAGGTCCCAAAACATTTATATCAGCACATCCGTTTAGAACTGACTATTAAAATATGGGGAAAAAAATGTAAGGATCAGATTTAATGAAAATGGCAAACATCCTTGATGGGATGACATAAAAGACTGATAGACTGTAGGAAATATCTTGTGTGTTAGAATAATATTGCACAGGTACCAGTAGTGTTTACCATGGTATTCCAAGGTATTTGCAACTAGGTCTATAACCGCTTATATTAAATACCTAATTCAGTTTAAATACTAGTTAGTACCAATTTTATGGGTTTGTCCAGAATCACAAAAAAAAAAAAAAAAACCAGGACTGGGCAGCATTTTCTTTTGTTGAGAAACCTTTAAGTTTGTAAATTGTGATACTAGTGTCAAACACTAGGTGGTATAAGAGTCCACATAATTCTTCGGAGGTAACCCTCAGTTTGACTTGTTTCTGGAAGTGGCTGTATTCCTGTGTTTAAGAGTAATTGCACTGTAGTCCCCGATTTGCAGTTCACCTGTTTTTGCTATGTGTACAGAACAGTTCTAGAGCAGGTTACAACTGCTAAAAGGACTTTTGTTCTTCTTGGTCCTCTGTTTGTTTGGCCTTAGACTAATTACATTGCCTCCATTCATAGCATCAGCCTTTGGGCCAGAGTGGCTGCCACCTGCTGTGTTAAATACCCCTAAAAGATAAAGATGAGACTTTAACAGCACAGAAAAATGTGATTATTGTGAAAAGAGCACTTGTAACACAATGCTGTACAGTGTGGATGCTTTTCTAAAAACTATTCATTGCATTAACAACCTACAACGTGCATAAACCATAAAAGAAAAAAAAAAAGCGACATCAATATTTGGTGTGCCCACATGCACGCCTTTCGTTACATGGGGCATTTTCATTTTTTGCACATTAAAATGCACATTTTAGGCCTGTGATTTACCCCCCCCCCCCCAATGTCTTCTGAATGCAGAGACCCTGGAGAATAAACTCTTGGCAGCTACAATTTTTTTAAGTCACGATGTATTAGCACAACGGTCTATTAAACCCATATTTTCAGTAAAAATACACTAAGGTGAATTTTAGGGCAAACAAACACAAAATATTTTTCAGCTAAAATATAAAACATGAGGTTGTGTCGAGGATGAAATGCGAGAGTACTCAAAATTGTACAAAGGTGACACTTTGAAAGCCTTTACAGCTCATCAAGCTAACATTCAATGATGGGCGTAGAATTTTTGCTCTCACTTCAGCATGTGTGGTGATACACAATATGTGGCACAATGGTCATTTTCTGCGTTCAGGGCTGATCATCACAGGTAATTGCTCCATGAGTGATTACATACGAGCACCCGTGATTAGCTGTGGGTGCAGTCAGCCTCCCATTGTGTAGAATGGGGCTGCAACCCGCAGCTAAACACCAAGAACCCGCACTGGGTCATCTGCAGGTGTGAATGGGGCCTAAGCCATCTGACACATGGGTGGTAGTGAGCAGTTTTAAACCCCCCCCCCCCGGCCACCCACCTAAAGTGTAAAATAAAGCCAGCGAAGGCACATGCCGCGGCTGCGGTGCATTGCAGTTGCAGCACAATTAATTTGCCATGCCAACAGACAGCAGCGCCTGTCAAACTCAGCCAATTAAATCAATAGGGCTGCACCACAAGTGCAGGCCAAATGCTTGGTTCGCATTTGGGGACGCATTAGCCCTAATAAAACTGCGGCTTGGCAAAGGGAAAAACAAATATATATATATAAAAACCAGTATGCTGGAAACTGCAGGATCACCTCCTGAATACCTAAGAGTGGCTGCTTAGCTGCACTTTGATAAACGATGTGTGATGGATTGCTTTTCAGATCACAGGCTAGTGTGAACTCGTGTACAATGCTCCTGGAAGAATTCATGCCATTTTAAGCCAAAGGGTGGGCACAACAAATGTTGATTTATTTATTTATTTATTTTTTTAATATGTTTATGCACTTTGTAGGTCATCTCTATGTTAACTATCAGCGGAGTCTGATACTGTTTTATATCAAATCTTTAGGGCTGGTTCACACCAGCAGTGTGCACTACTGCACAGCAACTGATATGTAATGCAAAGGCAGCAGTGGCAATGGAAACTTTTTTTGGGGGGGTTAGAACTTTACTGAAATGTCACAACATAACATTTCACTCAGTTCCACTGGCCACAGTGTGATGCATTTTAGCGGACTGTGTTGCACCACTCTATGCATCTACATCTGGTGTGAACCAGCCTTAAATAATAAGTCAGAAAGTACAGTTTGTTGACTGAGGACAGAAGAGTGTAGCATATAAAATTGCACTCACTTGTGTGTCCCTGATACAGTTATGCTGCTTCAAAGTCCTAATTCTGCCTTTGACTGATGTATTGTCTACATACAAAATTCTACAAAAATATGCATCTTTGGGGACTTGGCTACAAAGATGCACCTTGTGAGACTGATGACATAAGATAAATATATAATGTTAAATACACTCATCTTAAGTGTTTTCATTTCCCCCTACTGAGAGAATCTACTAACTAGGAGCATGCAGCTCTGTTCACTTCTAGTTCTGAGACTAGCTGTCAACAACAGCCCTGATCTCACACTAACAATTGGGTAACATACTAACTGGCTCTTGGTCTTGTAACCAGCATAACCGGGAATCACAGGATTGTTTAGAGACAATTCTGCTTTCTCAGCCATCACTGTGTCTCGCACAAAAAGAGGCATATTGACAGATGCAACTGATCATGAAAGGGCCAATCATCAATCCATCAATTTTAACTGTGCAACTTCATTCACTAGAGTTTGCTCTTTATAAAATACCTTAATAGTGGTCCTTACCTATTTTGTTGCCACTTGTGTGTACAACCTCTGTGTCTTCTGCTGTCTGTTGCTTTAGCCTTTGCAAATACTTGTCAGCCAAATATTTAAAAACTGAAAAAGAACATGTGGATGTTACTAGATGTACCGTGCATATATTTAACATTTTACTTACAATCAGTTTAATCTGCAAATGCTCTCTTTGTGTATGGGAACAAGTTGAAGGAAAAACACACCTAAAATTGTTCCACCACAAGAGCAAAGGCAACGATACCTTCATCCAGAAGGCCCAAGTGAGCTCAATGGAAATGCCAATCTGTGTGGTGAGAGAGGAAGGTTGGAAGTGAGAAGAAAAGGAGGGGGCAGGAGGAAAAACTCCAGTTTATAGTCCTGGGATCCCATTTCTTGCACACAAGCATCAGAGATGCATATTTTTCAAGCGTACCCCACTGTGTAAATCGTGGTTCACCAAGGAAAGCTTGTTTGCAGATTTTGTGTGCCAGACTTAATGTGTAGACCTGTCTTGAAGGGTCTTAATCAGAAATTGGAGAAACAAAATGACTAAGAGTCAGAGAGGTGGGATAACTTGGCAGTCTATTCATCAGGCTTCTTCTGCTGATATCTAGAAACAATCCAAAGACATTGGGGTTGATTTACTAAAACTGTAAAGTGCAAAACCTGGTGCAGTTTTGCATTGAAACCGATCAGCTTCCAGGTTTTATTGTCAAAGCTTAATTGAACAAGCTGAAGTTAGAAGCTGATTGGCCTCCATGCACAGCTGCACCAGATTTTGCACTCTCCAGTTTTAGTAAATCAATCCCACTGTGTCTTGAAGACCATGTAGAACAAAATCTTTTGATACAAGAAGTCTGCAGTTCAGCAACATAACAAGGGTGTTGCTAAGCGCCACAATAAAGAAAAAATAAATTCTAAGATGCAGGAGTAAAAGCCTAAGACCTAAATGGGTCTGAACAATTCTTATTTTAGAGAAGGGATAGAGTGCAGCTCCAATAACAAGCCCAGCAACGGACTGATCAATCCAACACAGAAAAGGCCAGCATGTCAGTCAGATTTAACGGGGAATGGGAGAAGGGGAAGGCGGAAGGGTGGCAGAAGGGAAGACACTTAAAGCAGAACTATAGGCAACCATAGCCAAACAGGAAGTGAGTGGAAAACCCTGAAAATTAAGAGGAGTTCCTTGGGGACCCCCAAGTCACCAGAGGTAGTGTCCCCACTGGAAGATTTCACCTCTATTACTTTTCTGGGGACAACCCAAAATTTGGGATTTTCTTTTACTTTCTATTTATCCTATTTACGGTTATCTTTGAAAGTGAAAGGGTAATTGTTATTAATGGGGACACCTACAGCAATAAAAATTGACATGGGCTTTAATCCCTCTTCACTCTATCCAAAACTAAAAAGGTTTGCTTTTAGTTATACTTTACTGACACATGGGCCAGAGGTAACCCCCAGCGGACAGTTAAACCAGACCATATTGAGCCCCACATAACAGCCAATGCCCTGCAGTGCACTTGTATACACAGAGCAACCCACTTCTGTTTGCCAGAGACAGGAACTGAAGGCCAAACTAAACATGTCAAAAAGGTAAAGATCCCCAACTAATCCTCCACTGTTTGGAGGTAGTTAAAAGACAATGGCCTTTAACACAGCTGTGGCTAATACTGTACCCACTAAAGAACTTGTAGTGGCCATAGAGAAAACTGGAAATCCCCTGGTTGCTCAAAGCGAAGGGGTGAGCACTTTTTCAAATTTTCATCAGGGCATGTGGATCTTCAGGGAAACAACTGAACAAAAGAACCCACCACAGCTGAATACTAACCAGAAAATACTTGAAATCTAAAAAATTTCCCTAGCAAGCCAGAGAAGAAAAAAAAAAAAGAAAAAAAAAAAAAAGGAGGGCTCCTTGATGTGGCCAATTTGTAAAGTACATAAAAATGTAAGCAAGCATAGGTCATCATAGACACACATGTCGTCGTCAAAGTTTCTTGAATAAAGACTCACACAACCTCTGTACCTCACAGGTTTAAAAGTTCACCTTTTGCACAAAAATAATAAAATGCAGGTAATAAAATGTGCATTTATTCTTTTGGTTTGCAGGAGCCTAGAAAGCATTGCACCAGCAATCAGTAGATCACTGGTGCCATGCAGGTCTCCTGCAGATCTGTCATTATATCTGCTTGTCCATACAGGATGTAGAAGCAAGCAGATGTACTGACAGAAAGATTCAATGAACCACCATGGGCTCCAATGCCCTTCATCTCTTTACCTGTATATATTAGCTAAGGGACATCTTGCAAGACCAAATCAAACAATTCACGGCCTTGTGATGGGAGGACACCATCACAAAGCAGGTCTCTATGTGGATAACATGTTGCCTTATGTCTTGAATCCCAGGTTAAATTCCCCTCCATGTTGAAAGTATTCTATTTGCCCAACTGAACAATTTTAAAGTAAATATTCACAAATCAGTAGCTCAAAACAGAACACTTCCATGGCCCACCTCCTTTCCATTCCAGTGGCTCGATTTGGTCCATCAAGAGACATTCCTGGCTAGGCCATATTGTTTTGTTTAAGGAGTTCTAGACTTTGGGCATGTTAGATATGCTCACAAAAATTTTTTACATTGTACACATGACATGTGTAGCAGGTCCAGTGTCTCTGCCCTTCTACTGGGACCCCTTCTCATAATATGCAGCAATTGTCGGCTTTAATTAATCCAAGCCAGGAATGCTGTGTACTCAGAGAAGGTGTTGGAAGCTGTAGCTGTCAAAAAAACCAGTCTGAATCAGTGTTTATAAACAACACTGTTCTGTGAATACAGAAAGATGCAAAGTAACTTTTGTATCATTTTGTTCATTCATCTGCAGATCAAAGGGATAAACTGTGATTAGCAGATTATGTCAGATAAAATCAACCTGACTTTTTTTTCTTTTAATAATGTTCCTCTGTTTAACCTCTCATTAACCCTTAGTTTACGGCAATCTTGTGACAGTAGGTTAAAAAAAAAAAAAAAAAAAAAAATTGTGAATATTTTTTAATTTCTTAATTTTCCACAAAATGACAAAAAAAAATGACAACTTCAAAAAACTCATCATGTCTCTTACTAAATACCTCAGACTGTCTACTTTCTGAAAAGCGGTCATTTGGGGGTATTTGTACTGTCCTGGTGTTTTGGGGCCTCAAGAAACGGGATAGGCCATCAGTACATCATGATTTATCGATTTTTAGATATAGAACAGTTTTTGGACGCTATAAACTTTCCTACCAACTAAATAATAAACAATGATTTGGATTATTTTCACCAAAGAAATGTAGCAGAATACATTTTGGCCTCAATTTGTGTAGAAAGATTATTTATTTGCAAAATGTTATAACAGAATTAAAGAATCCTTTTTTTAATTTATAGCGCAAAAAATAAAAAACCCAGTGGTGATTAAATGCCAACAAAAGAAATCTCTATTTGTGTGAAAAAAACATTATAAAAATTTCATATGGGTACATTCACTGTCAAAGTGCGACAGCGCTGAAAGGTGAAAATTGGCCTGGGCAGGAAGGGGGTAAAAGTGCCCGGTAGGCAAGTGGTTAAACAAAACAAAAACAGGATTAAATGTGTGCTTTTTATCTGCAGTAACACTTTTTTGAAATTAACACTGCTCAAAAAAAAAAAAAAAAAAAAAAAAGGATCTTTTGCTTAGTTGTATTGCATATTAATGTCTAAGGATTGTGAAAAAATTTTTTTGCAAAGCAAAATAATGAAAAGAAAGAATTGTTTGTCCTTAAACAAGAAATGTATTAGCTTTATTACCCTATGTATTACTTGTTATCTTTAGTAATGACAAAGATATCGCTGAATAAACAGGTCCATAGCAGAAATGTAAAAATTGCTCTGGTCCATAGGGGGTGACTATGCCAACACCTCTGCCTCTATTCCTTTTCCATTGGATTTTTCTATCGACTGTCCCTGCCATTCTGCCCTCCCTATATATGTACCGCCTCTTCTGCAGACATCTCTATGGCACCTATAGTGGGAAAACCTGCTTTCCTTTACTTTCTTTTGTTGGTCCAATGGAAGTCTCTCTCCGATAACCCATTCTAAGAGCGACTCCTTCCTGACCACCTGCGATCCTCTGATGTGTAGCTGAAGATGAAGCACACTACCAGGAGCTCAGTGTGTAACAGCAACCTTCCGTGTGTGGTATATCAGCCAAATAAAAGGTTTTATTGCGCTAGGTTGCACTTCTCTTATGTTTTTCATTCATTCTCTTGGCCCACCATTCTTTGTTTCTTGTCAGCACTAGATTAATTCTACTGTATAGGCCTGGGGTATTGTGGATTAAGCTTTTTTCCTTAGACTGTCAAATCCCAACTTCTATAGTCTCTGTTCCAAAAACACTAATAAAATATTACTATTTAAAAGAAACAGAGTTGTGAAGGAAAAAGTCACTTTCACGCATTGCTCCGCTAATCTGTTTTGACAATACTGCGTCAGACAATTTTAGATAAAAGTAAGGAAATAATCCCCAACACAGCATTAGTCTGCTACATCCAGTCACGAAAGGTTAGTCTCCAGAGACAGAGTCAGGTGAAAACTGCCCCAGCTCTGAACTGAAATCTATTCCCGTCATACTGGCCTGACCTGAAACGTGTAATCCTTTGTTAACTGCAGCACAAATGGCAGTCACTGCCAACTTAAAATCTGACAAAAGGGAACACAGGTTTAGAAAAACTAGAACCTGTGCTGCTTGGCATACTGGAGAGCTGACCAGGGTTTCTATATTCAACCTAAAATTCATTGGCAGCTACAAATGACTGGAGACACTCCCAGAAATTTAGGGCTGTTGCAGAGATAACACTAGTATAAAACTGGGAACACGTGTTCTTGCTGAATGACTTGAGACACTTCCAGGATTAAATTTATGCAGCATTAATGTACCAGTAACCTGCTGACAGCAGAAAAAACTTCCAAATATGCAGAGAACTGCATAGCAGAAGAAAACTTGTTGATTCTCTAAGGAGTCTAGCAAAAAATGGTGGCATGATTGTGGGCAGGATTATCTTGTGCTGGCCAACAGCTTTTTTTTGTTGTCAATGTCAATTTCTCTTGCAGGTGGCAGCATAACCTGTCAGTCTAAGAATTCATGTGTGCCCCAATGGACTATAAATAATTATAGCACAGAAGTATAAGATGAAGATCCGGCAACTCGTTCTCCCGATAAAAGTATTTTATTCATAAAGGGTACAGTGTGCAAGTTATAGCAGCTTACACGTTTCGGTAAAAACCTTATTCATAGCCACTGGCTAGAAGTTTATTTACCGAAACGCATAAGCTGCTGTAATGTGCACACTGTACCCTTTATGAATAAAGTACTTTTATCGGGAGAACGAGTTGCCAGACCTTCATCTCATACTCCTATGCTGTTCAAAGTGCCAGGAAACCACTGAGCTTTGGAGCACCGTTGTTCTACCTCCAGGGGAATTCTACCTAGGTGTACATTTTTGTTTATAAAGAATTCTGCCTGTGGCATGAAAGTACTGCAAACTGGGATAACTAGGACACCATATTCTGGTATTTTTGAAAAAGTGCAACTTGTAAGTTGTACTTATGGTTTGAAATATAACCAAAAGATACAGTTTCCCATATTAGTACGTACATCAGCTTACGATAATCACACGTACAGGTAATATATTAAACACAGTATGCCAATGTTCTGAAACAATGAACGTGAAAACTGCTTAAGTAGACAAATCAATTACAGGTTTATAGCCAGAAAAACCAAAACATCTAGAGAAACTGCAGAACTGGTCAGGGTATCTATACCCTTCAATAACATCAGGTCAATGAAGGCTTTTTCTTGCACACAGATGGATGTAAAAACTTTAATGTACCCGACATTATCACTCACCTTCAGTAACATTAAGATCTTCTTTAACAGATGTCCTGTAAAACCGCAGTTTTAACCTCTTGGCAAGAGCTTCTGCCTCTTCGCTAAAATAAATTAATAAAAACAATACAAAGTAAAAAAAAAAGAAAAACATAAGGAAACTGCATCCGAACCCCCAAAATGTTCTCTCCTGACCAACTTAATTTAAGGAACTGCATCTTCCCCATACACACACCCACACACAAAATTTCTCTCCTGGTGACAGCTATGGAATTTATATGCATGATATAGGATCACTATTACATATCTCAGTGTCTAAGCTCCTCTTTCTTCAGGACTCTAACATTGTAACTTTGTTCAAGGAAATACACTCCTCTTCCCACTCTCTAGATCCTTATCAAATAGCTCACCATGACTCCAATCCTTCTATTTTTAGGGAACAACACAATAAAACAACAAATACAGTACATAAATACTAAGTACTGAAACTAACTGAAATATTTGAATTTTGTCTCGCGCTCTTGTTGTCCAATCCTTAATTCTTTTCTAAGTTGTACTTACTCCAACAGAATTCCCTACCACGTATGTCGCTTACTCAACAGTGAGCTTGTTCATATAGATATATGGCTTTCATCACGTGAATAACCCTTATTCTTTATATTTTAACACATTTTTTCAATAAAATATTATATAGAAATATAAAATTTATCTTACTAGTAGGCATACTAACCAGTGGCTTTAAATGTTAAACTGTTTTGGAAGGGCTGCCCCAGACCACTCTGAGCAGCCAGAGTCAAACTGTCATTCTCCAAAGACCATATTCCTACATATTTATGTTGCTGAGTTTTTTTAAAACAATTTTAGGTCTTCCTGCTAAAACTTACTAATGATCTACTAACAGCTCAAACTAATGGCCACTACTCCGTACTCTTACTACTTGACCTCTCTGCAGCTTTTGATACGGTTGACCATCTCCTCCTCCTCAAAAACCTCCACTCTCTTGGCCTGCAAGACTCCGCTCTCTCCTGGTTCTCCACCTACCTATCACAGCGCTCCTTCAGTGTTACCTATAACTCTGTCTCCTCCTCTCCACTCCCTCTTTCTGCAGGGGTCCCACAAGGTTTTGTTCTTTCACCCCTTCTCTTCTCCATCTACACCTCCTCCCTTGGTCACTTGATAAACTCCCATGGCTTCAAAGTACCATCTCTATGCTGATGACATACAAATCTATCTTTCTACTCCTCACCTCATCCCTTCAGTCTTCTCTTGCATTACTAACCTACTAAGCGACATATCGGCATGGATGTCACTCCACTTCCTCAAACTCAATCTTTCCAAAACTGAGTTCTTAGTATTCCCTCCAGCCCGTGCCCCCTCCCTTGACTTCTCCATCAAGACCAATAATACAAACATCAGTCCCTCCCCTCATGCCAGGGTACTAGGTGTAATGCTAGACTCCAATCTGTCCTTTCAGCCCCAAATCCAATCGCTGTCCAAATCATGTAGACTTCACCTCCGCAACATCTCCAAGATATGGCCGTTTTTAACCTCAAAAACTGCTAAGCAGCTTATTCACTCCCTTGTTCTATTTTGCCTTGACTATTGAAACTCCCTCCTCATTGGCCGACCTCAACGCAGGCTATCCCCTCTTCAGTCCATCATGAATGCTGCTGCCATATTCATCCACCTTACCAACCATTCCATATCTGCCACCCCTCTCTGCGAATCCCTCCACTGGCTTCCGATTGCCCAACGGATAAAATTCAAAACATCAACAATAACATATAAAGTCATGTATAACTCTGCCCCAAATTACATCACCAATCTTGTCTCCAAATATCACCCAAACTGCACTCTCCGCTCCTCGCACAACTTCCTGCTCTCTAGCTCCCTTGTCTTCTCCTCCCATGCTCGTCTCCAGGACTTTTCCAGAGCTTCCAGCATCCTCTGGAACTCTCTACCAAAATTTGTCAGACTATCACCTACTCTGCTCACTTTTAGGCGATCTCTGAAAACCTCTCTCTTCAGGGAAGCCTATCCTGCCCTCAGCCAATAATGGAATCTTCTACTCCTCCTACCAGTTCATCCCCTACAGTTGCCACCTTTTGTACCACTAGCCCTTCCCTCTTAGATTGTAAGCTCCTAACCTTCTTGTATTGAACTGAGCAAACTGCTGGCGCTATATAAATCCTGTATAATAATAATTATAACAATAGTGGCCTTACATGTGATGATAAATGAATAATCACAGATTTGATCATCTAAGAGTGGATTCACACTAGGTGTGATGCAGTTTTGAGCTCTGATTTCAGTGCGAATTTAAAGTAGTTGAACGGTTGAGGACAGGATTTGAAGAGAGAAAACCACGCTAAAATTGTGTTCACAAACGAATGACGTGTGCTTTAGAAGCTATTCTCATAGAAGTCAATGAGCCTGAATTCTCACCTGAACAGGACCCGCACTGCTCAGAAAACATACAGGATCCTTTTTGAATTCACACTGAATCTGCACTCTGGCTGCACCAAATATATGTGAACCAACGCAATAGAAATCAATGTTCTTTCACATGTCACGTGAATCTGTTCAAAACGCATCTGATGTGCAAATAAGTTAAAACGGCTCTCAAGGGCTTTTTGTTTAAAACAGTATGGGTCTTTCCTTTTCTATCAAAACAGTGGTTTGCCTAGCAAAACAATTATTTTCTGCAGTTGATTTCTAGAAATAGCAATTATTATTATACAGGATTTATATAGCGAAAACAGTTTGTGCAGCACTTTACAAAATGAAGGTATACATAACAGGTACAATACAATACAGAGGGCCCTGCTCGTTAGAGCTTACAATCTAAGAGGAAGGGTTGAGTGATACAAAAGGTAATAATCCTTTCATCAAAACAAACCTTATATTAACCATATTGTTATATTTATGGCCAGCTTGAGAAGTTATGAATTTTACCAAAAATGGAAAATTTAAGCTTTCTATTTAGATGCTCTGGACTCAGCAAAACATCTAAAGTAAATGTGCACACAATTTTGCATGATTCCTAAAGCAAAATGGGAGGGAAAAGTGGTTGTAAAGGCAGAAGGTTTTTTTTAACCTTACTGCAGGTTATGCAGGAAGGTAAAAAAACAAAACAAAAACAAAAACAAAAAAACCACACACCTTCTGCATAACTTCCCCTGCAGCTCTCCTCCTAAATACATACATGAGCCCCATCTTTATTCAGCAATGTGCATGAAAGCTGAGGCTGTCTCGGCTCTCTCACTCCTCATTGGCTCCTGCTGCTGTCAATCAGAGCCAATGATGAGGAGTGGGGAGTGGAGCAGAGCCCTGTTCTGTGTGTCTTATGCGCACACACACACACAGCAGGGCTCGGGAGTGAGCATGCATGAGTGACCCCAGAGCAAGCAGCTTGGAGCCCAGAGCATTGGTGAGGGACCCCAGAAGAGGAGAATCAGGGTTAAGCAAAAAAAAAAAAAGCAAACAAATCTTTCATATCACTTTAAAACACCTGACCCGGCAGTCCTTATAAAATAGAACTCTTTGCAGTTAAAAGTATACTAGGTTACTACCTCCCCTCCTTCATCTTTCCTATCTGTTCCACTATTTAATCCTACCGGTTTTCTTTTTCACTCCCTTCTTTCTCTATCTACCAACTACTATTAGGGTGCTTGTTTCTATCCATATCACACCCTCCCTTTACACTCTGATCACTTCCAAATATTTCTAATCTGTCCCGGATTTTCTTAAATCTTTTCTTTCTAGTGTGATATAGTTCCTCCATCCTATGTATATACTTCACTCTATTTATCCAATCTTTTATTTTTGGGGTTTCTAGTGTTTGCCAGAATTTGGGAATCAGTCCTTTAGCCACATTTAATAAATGAAATGTCATCATGCTCTTATATTGTTTCACTGTATACTCTGAATTGTGAAATAAACAAACCCAAAAGGTCCTTCAATGCACTAATATCCGTTATCTCCTGTATTTGTGGTATTACTCCCTGCCAAAATTCCTGTATTTTAGGACATTCCCACCAAATACGTGCCATTGACCCCTTCATCCCACATACCCTCCAACATAAAAGTGAACTTTCTGCTCCTAAATTATTTCCACACTGGGTGTAATGTACCGCCTTACTAAACATTTAGAATTCATTTCTACTATATTCATATGAATGGGGTGGAATCTTATATATCTGAGAAGTAACATGTTTTCGTATTATGTTTTTCTCAAATGGACACAAGTCTTCCCCCGTTCTTAGTGGCCACGGGAGCGCAATTACAAAATGTCTTAGTTGTTAGTAATACCACTCATCTTACCTAAAAAATACTTCTGTCTAATCTTTCAAATCTACAAAAGAACACAATTCCCCTTTGTTAGTGATAACTTTCAAACGTGCATGTCTCTCTTTTATCCATTTGCCTGTGATATTCTCTTTTCCTGGGGGGGGGGGGGGGGATCTGTTCCCTCCAGTGGTAATAACAGTGAATTATACTCCCACCCCCTTTGTTTATAGATTCTATCCCATATATTTCAAACATTCCATGCTGGATTGCTTGTGTTTTCAGAGAGATTTCGATACTGTTGTGGAAGCCAGATTATCGTCTCTAATTGTGTCTCACTCAGTGTACTTTCTATCTTTACCCAGCTTTTCCCCTCTAAATTATATGTCCAATCTGCTATTCGAGAAATCAATACAGAGCAGTAATATCTCCTAAAGTCTGGCACATTTAAGCCACCATTAATTCTGTCTTTACATAGTGTGTCACAGCTCTATTTTTTTTTTATTTGCCCATATATATTTAAGAATCATCCCTTTTATAATGTCAAAAAATTACCTCAGTAAATATATATTGGGAGCATATGAAGTTTATACAGAATCTCTGGGACTATCACCATCTTAATCAATTTTCAGAAATATACTATAGTAAAATGTAGCAAAATACACAATGGCCTAAAATTATGAAGAGTAATTTATTTTTTTTTCTCACAAATAATCAGTATTAAGTTCCTTTTTATATAACAAGTTTTAAAACCTAGTGGTATTAATTATCACCAAAATAAATTTTCAGTATAAATTTGATTTGGATCCCATTGATAAAGGACCTCAAGGATGAATTGAGGAGATTGTCAATAAGATCACTCTTGGATAAGTTGCATAAATATGGTAGAGTCCTGATGGCCTCTCTCATTTATTGAGGCCCAAAAATGCCAGGACAGTACAAATATATCCAAATGACTCCTCTTTGGAAAGTAGAGAGCCCAAAAGGTATTTTAAGAGGCATGGCGAGTTTTTTGAAGTTGTAGTTTGCCACATTTGTTTGGAAAATGAAGAAACTAAATAAAATTTATTTTTATTCACAATTTTTTTTTAAATACTGTCACCAGTGCAGTACAACATCAATTGACTAGTGTGGCAATGATCAGAGATTCAGTATGTAAAACACAAATTAAACAAAAAAAATAAATGTGATCATGGATTTTTTTTTTTCTTACTGTAACAGCAATTATTTGAGCTGTCATGAATGGTTTTCATAGAATACCAGTCTGCAGCCACTAGATGGCGCTTGTTTATACTAGTACACTAATATACAGTATAGTTTACTTCAATTGTTTGTTATTGTGTTTATTTTAATTACAGTAGCTCATATTCATAGCAAAGCTGACTTTTCACCTTTAGAAATATGCAGGTCTGTTATGGTCATATGTATTATGGAAGATGCCAATACTGACTTACTTATGAAGGTGCAAGTCCCAGGGCTGACATCCTTGTACCTGCTTTGTTATTTACTGTGTCTATGTGCCAGAACAAGCTTGTGTTTTAAATGCCCTGGGAAGGGGACAGAAGCTCTTGGCACAAGGTACAGTAAATATCTATACTCTACAAACTAAACAAACAGTTAGTGGCCAGGATTAAAAATGACCTGCTTTGATTAAAATGGCATGGGAAAGCATTCCAACTAGGCAGCAGGGATACCTTCAGGAATAGGGAGGCCCAATATATGCTAGCTTTGTTTAAATAGAAAACAGAACCTTGGGCTCAAGAAGCCTGTTCTCGGTTTACATTTTAGAGTGTTTGGCTATGCCAGTGGAGACATTTCTTTTGTTGAGTAGTCACTAACTGAAATTGAAATTGTCTAATTTTCTTGGAATTATTCAACTATAGCGAGCTAATGTAAAAAGGACAGCTTGTCCTTTGTTTCTACCATTCCGTGACATATGAGTACAGTAGCAACTGCACACAAAACTTGGTCCATTGACCATTTAGCTATTCTCACACATGCAAGTGTGTCTCAAGTAATTTTATGTATTACAGGTACTTATACAGCGCCGTCAATTTCTGCAGCGCTTTACATATATATTGTACATTTACATCAGTCCCTAACCCTCAAGGGGTGTACAATCTAAGGTCCCTAACTTACATTCATACATACACATACTTGGGCCAATTTAGACAGCAGCCAATTCACCTAGCAGCATGTCTTTGCCTGCGTGGGTTTCCTTCGAGTACTCCGGTTTCCTCTCACACTCCACAGGGAGAACATGCAAACTCCAGGCAGGTGGTGCCGTGGTTGGGATTCAAACCAACTGCCCTAGTACTGCCAGGCGGAAGTGCTAACCATTTAGCCACTGTGCTGCTTGTTCTATAAAAACAACCCTGTACCCCTTTTGTGCAGAAAGGAGGCTTAACCTCTGCACGTTTTACAAACAAAAGAAGGACTAATATTGCTCTGACATCTCAGAAAGGTGTGGACAGAGTAATAGACCAGTTTAGCCACCGCAAAATCTCCATATCAACTGGAAATCTTTTTAAAAAGGAAAAAAAATATATATATATCTTTGTATCAATAGGATGAAAATATCAAGGGAATGCTGACTTACTTCTTAATAACTGTATCATCAAGCAGGTCAATTTTATTCTGAACAAGAACTGTGGGAATGTCCCCAACTTCAGCCATGACTTTCTCCTTCCAGTTGGGAACTGCTTCAAAAGATTCCCTGTCTGTTGTAGAAAATACCAACACACAAGCTTGGGCACCTAGAAGACAATGGAGGTGATTAAAGTAAATGAAATCCAATTTAAAAGTCATGTTGGGGCCAGTTTATGACATACAGCAGATAACGCTATCCTCTCTTTGTTAGGGCCCATACACACGTAGACAGCTACCACACATTAAACCACAGCTGCTTAGTGTCTAGCGGCTGTCCATTTCAGCTAAATAAACTTTATTTGAAGTGCCCAAAAGTGATACTTCACTCATGTCACTGTACAGCAGCATGCTGCATTGTGCTACTGTACTGTGACATGCGACCCAGCTCAGAACGCAGCGATAAAATACAGCATGTCTGCATTGTACTGCAGAGCATTGCAGCGCAGCTCCAGACTGAACTGCAGTGTCAACAGAACACATAGAAAATGACTGATTTCTGTGTGTCCTAATGGTGACTGGCTTTCTTCAGTGTGGAAAAACTATGTATGCACTATGCATGAATTGGCCCTTCTACACCAGATTACATTAAAAAATGCAGCCTGTGGTGTAGAGCCATACGGAAAGTCCTGGACTTTTCTCCTTTTTTTTTTAAACAATATTTATTTTAAAAGAAGTTTGAAGCAAGCAGAAAAGGGCCAAGCACAATTTTGTTAAGCAGATCATTGTGCCATATACATGGGCCTTTTTTTTTTTGCTAAAAAGCAGTATTATGGTGGCCATACAACTGCTTAATAAATGGGTCTCTTAGTTTGCTAAAGCACTGTATTTAAAGTGGTATTAAATGTTTACCTGCAGTTAAGGTTATAATAAAGCTTACCTGTAGGTAAAATGAGTATCTCCTAAACGTGCACTGTTTAGGAGAGATTTATGTTCTGCAGCTGGTGACATAACCGGAGCATGTGCATAGAGTATGCTGTCCCTTCAGAGTGCTGCTCCACAACTGTGGCTCCTGTTCGCATGTGCAGGAATGATGTCATTACAGCTTGGTCGTTTAAATGGCTGGAGGTGCAAAATTGGAAGGAACACCGGGTGCAGAGGGAAGCCCTATAAGTGGTGACAGCACACCACTGGAGGACTTTTTTTACATGCAAGTCTTTCACAATGTGCTTGTATGTGATGCATACTAGCACACTATGCCATTACCTCGTGGGGAGGTGGGGCATCTCAATGCTGTTGATCTCCTGTAACCTCTTTACAGACATTTCCTGTCTACATTAATGTACTACAGTGATGGCAGCATGTCATTTCTAAGGGTGGGCGTCCTGATGGTGAGAACAGCCATGCCTGTGCAACAATGGTCACTCCATTGAAAAGCTAGGGTGACACTGCAGTTAAGAGACAAGGACAGAGCATTATCACCCTATAACAGGAAGATCCTGCACAAAGGAAGTACCAGGTATAATTTTAATTAAAAAAGGTACATTTCAAAATATATAAATATTAAAAAGGACTTGAAATTACATTATGTTAATATCCCCCTTTCATCCAGAGTGGGGGCACTCTAAGTCCCCGATCACACCACTCCGACCTCCAGTGAAGTCACACGATTTCAAAGTCGGATGTCATTCCAACTCAAGGTATAACTTGCAAGACATCTGCGACTTTTAAGACACAGATGCCTAAGCAAGTTGCACCTGAAGTTTCAGCACCAAAATTGGTGCGACTCTGATCAAGTTGGAATTGCACCGATATGACCGCTTTAATTGTGGACACTAGAGTGCAACTTGCCGTGCAATTTGAAACTTGCATCACATGGCAAATTGCATGGCAAGTCGCACCCAGTATGACCGGGCACTAATACAAGAGAGGTGTGTTCCTGACCAGATCACCAGGTTAAAAACCAAGAGAAAAAAAATCCTAAAAAAAAAAAAATGGAAAAAACTAATGCAGCCACTACATCTAATGACTGATAATCCGTAATATATCCTGTTTTTGGTTTAAATACTAAAACTGTACCTGAGAAGTACACCTGGCATACGGTATGGTTATTTTGGAGCGTATTCACACCAAATGCATTGAGACACATTGGCCATTTTTGCCCAAAACACAGAAAAGACAATTTGCCTTGAGTTCCAGGAGCCAAGATTATACCACTACTGAAAAAAAAATAGCATATGCTCTACTTTTTTTTTTATTTTTCATTCCCCACCACTGAACAAACTATATCCTCGGGTTTTGTATGATTTTCCTGTGTTTGAGAAGTTACTATAAATGTGTTACAACACATACGGACATTGCAGGCAGTCCCCTCTCCACCGGCCTCTCACTAGCTCAGCGGCTCCCTGTCCATCCACTCCGCTCGGTGGCCCCATTCAGTCCTGGCCACGACCACACTTCTTACTCTCCTCCTCCTTCTCGGATACGCTGACAAGCTGCCCTTCCCGCACCCCTTACCTCAGCACTCGCTCTCCTCTCAATTTGTATCCCTCCGTCTGCATACACTCTGCTGCAGAACACAGCGACCCAGACCACCATAGAGGACACATCAACGGCAACACACATTAAACTGTGTCCTATTACTACTTATCTACTCCACCTGCCACATCCACATTATGCGGTGAAAAAAAGAGTCTAACAAAGTGTGTTATCCCCATACTTGGGGAATGCTTTTTGGGGTGTAACTAAGTATGCATATTTTGTGTGTGAGAAATAACTTGTTAAAATGACAACTTTGTGAAAAGGAAAAAAATGATTTAATGTCTTCAATTTTCGAAAAAAAAAAAAAACCACAAAAAAACACCATGGCTTTTACCAAATACCTTGGTCTGTCTGCTTTCCAAAAGGGTTCAGTATACATGGATTCACATTATTTTTACCAAAGAAATGTAGCACAATGCACTTTGGCCCAGATACATAAAGAAAGATTTATTGGAAAGTTAACACAGGAAATAAGAAAACATTTTTCCCTAAATTTTCTCCTTTATAACAAAAAAACAAACAAACACAGTGGCGATTAGATACTATCAAAAGACAAAAGATTTATCTGTCTCCAAAAATGATATAAATTCCTTTGGGTACAGTATTACATGACTAAATTGTTATTCAAAGGGTGATACTTAAAACTGAAAAATGGCCTGGGAACGAAAGGGTAAAAGTCTATGGTGTGGAAAGTGGTTAAAGTACACAGCTAAATGGAAACTGGGTATGGTTTTCCTACTGCATGAATAACTGTCCTGGAAGCTATTATACTTGATCATAGAAAAGAGTAGCCCGTTTGTCGGAGATCAGAGGATTAGATGAGTTAAGTGGACTAAAAATGCATGTTCACTAGAGACTTGTTATTCTGCTGTCCTTATTACCTGCAGAAAAAAAACCTTCTTGTCCTGTGCAGACAATATTACATCATGAAGGTCTATATACAATGCACAATTGTAATATTTCATAAATAGTATAATTAAAAATGAGTATTTAGTCTTGCGTTGGGTTTGTTCTCCTAGGTAAACTGTATTACTCACGCTGTTTCCACACTTTAAAATGATTCATGTTTAGTAATAATTATCATATCCCTACAGAAAAACTGATAGGGTCTCTAGTGATCTAGCTGTATCATTAACAGTTACTTTGCCTCTGCAATGTCCTTTTAAAACACACATGTACCCTTAATAAAGCCTGCCATGTAGGATCCCAGAAGGATTGGGCTTGAGCAGCCTTGTTCCATTTCATTTGTTGATCTTACACATTATTTTATGTGATAGAAAAAAACAAATGACATCTCCTTTGTCACAATGCTCTGCATAAAGAGCAATCAGTATTAATATCTTAAATGGAATCTGTGTGAATAAAAATACGGAGTGTGTCCTATTTTTATAAAAAAGAAAAAAAAAAAAAAAGTGCTGGTTTATCTATGGAGCCATGGACCAAAAATGCTTCAACTCAATCTTTCCATGAAACAATGAAATACACTACTATGATTTCATCACTCCATCAATAATTGCATCACTGTCAGAAGATAATGAAAGGCTTTAATTCTGCCTTAATTAAATTAAATGCTCGTGTTTTAAATATGATGCATCCTCTGCTTAAAATGTGTTTCAAATTGCTTTCCCCATTTACTAAAAACAGCTCTACTCACCCCTGTAAAACCCTGTTTAGCAATACAGACAAAACAGTAAACAGTTTACAGTATATGAACAATGACCAGACCATTTAAGGAAGGCAGCTGTTCAGTTGCACCCTCAACTAATTCTATGAATGTTTCCGTATAAAGGTTTGAAATGTTGACTAGGAGGTTCAAAGAGCTTTAGGAGTCCTGCTGTTTGGTAAATGTAACCCCAAGCAACTGTATTAAATTATCAGTAGGTTAATTGGATCCTGTCTAAATTGACCCTAATACAGCAATGGGCAAACTACAGCCCGGCGGACCTTTTAATCCGGCCCGCGGAGCGTGGCAAACATCGGCTGTCAGAATGTGTGTAGGCGGGGCAGCGTGAGGAACGTGAGGGGAGCTAGGCTCCTCTCACAGTCCGCCCTGAAGACCGGAACGGCGCAGGGGACACGGCGAGAGGAACGCGCGGAGCAAAGGTAAGTGAATTGATACAGGGGGGACTTGGCTTACTACTTGGGGGGGGGGAATAGTACTGTGGGGGATGAATTACTATAGGGGGGATGAATTACTATAGGGGGGATGAATTACTATAGGGGGGATGAATTACTATAGGGGGGATGAATTACTATGCTTACTATGGGGGAATATTACTATACTTACTATGGATGACACATACACATCATTCATCTACTCTTGGTCCGGCCCCCGGGTCCAATATATGAATCCATTGCGGCCCTCAAGTCAAAAAGTTTGCCCACCCCTGCCCTAATATGTGTTTGTATGAATGTGAGTTAGGGACCTTAGATTGTACACCCCTTGAGGGTTAGGGACTGATGTGAATGTTCAATATATATATGTGTAAAGCGCTGCGTAAATTGACAGCGCTATACAAGTACCTGAAATAAATAAATAAAATAATAATAAATCAGTAACCAAATGTGCTTGGAAGCCCTCATAGCCAATTTTGCCCTTTACTATAATACAGGAAAAAAATCCCATGGTGCATATCAGTAAGCATTAGAAGGGGAGGATTTAAACAAATCAAGCTAGCATAGGCACCCTTTGCTTTTGACTACGTGATATAAAAAAGCCCAGCATGAAACAATAAAACCAAAAAAAAGTTCCATTTGTTTTATATTTTGGAATGGATTGGACGTAGTGATATATACAAGATACAGGGTTTGTTCTAATGTTCTAACCTCTGTAGTATGCTTTAGTAATTGCATCAAATTCTTCTTGCCCAGCTGTGTCCCACAGCATAAGCCGAACATCTTCATCATTTATCCTACAGGATGAAAAGAAAAAAAAACAAAAACAAACAAAAAAAACAAAACGTTAACATAAAAGATTAAACAAAAAAAAAATTCAGTTTCCAATGTTGTCTTATCACCTTAGTTTTGCCTGAACATTACCTGGGTCTTAATGATTGAGTAAACTATAGTTTACTTGTACAACATGTACAATTACCAAGTTGCAGGAGGCAAGTAAGAAATCTCTGACGAGGCTCTCTGATGAGCTTTCCCAGGTCACTACATAGATTTACAGTGAATTTCTAGTGCAAAACAGCACGTTAGCTTTTCTACACAGTATAGCTGCTGGAGTCTTGTACAATAACAAAATACAGTTATTTTAGCAGTTATTGGTGGTATTGGAGGGCATGGTGCAAAGTTTGCTTTCCATTTACAGTGGGGCAAAAAAGTATTTAGTCAGCCACCAATTGTGCAAGTTCTCCCACTTAAAAAGATGAGAGAGGCCTGTAATTGGCATCATAGGTAGACCTCAACTATGAGAAACAAAATGAGAAAAAAAATCCAGACAATCACATTGGCCGATTTGGAAAGAATTTATTTGCAAATTATGGTGGAAAATAAGTATTTGGTCACCTACAAACAAGCAAGATTTCTGGCTCTCACAGACCTGTACCTTCTTCTTTAAGAGGCTCCTCTGTCCTGCACTCATTACCTGTATCAATGGCACCTGTTTGAACTTGTTATCAGTATAAAAGACACCTGTCCACAACCTCAAACAGTCACACTCCAAACTCCACTATGGTGAAGATCAAAGAGCTGTCGAAGGACACCAGAAACAAAATTGTAGACCTGCATCAGGCTGGGAAGACTGAATCTGCAATAGGCAAGCAGCTTGGTGTGAACAAATTAACTGTGGGAGCAATATTTAGAAAATGGAAGACATACAAGACCACTGATAATCTCCCTCGATCTGGGGCTCCATGCAAGATCTCACCCCGTGGGGTCAAAATGATCACAAGAACGATGAGCAAAAATCCCAGGACCACACGGGGGGACCTAGTGAATGACCTGCAGAGAGCTGGGACCAACGTAACAAAGGCTACTATCAGTAACACACTACACCGCCAGGGACTCAGATCCTGCAGTGCCAGACGTGTCCCCCTGCTTAAGCCAGTACATGTCCGGGCCCGTCTGAAGTTTGCTAGAGAGCATTTGGATGATCCAGAAGAGGATTGGGAGAATGTCATATGGTCAGATGAAACCAAAATAGAACTGTTTGGTAGAAACACAACTCGTCGTGTTTGGAGGAGAGAGAATGCTGAGTTGCATCCAAAGAACACCATACCCACTGTGAAGCATGGGGGTGGCAACATCATGCTTTGGGACTGTTGATCCGCAAAGGGACCAGGACGACTGATCCATGTACAGGACAGAATGAATGGGGCCATGTATCGTGAGATTTTGAGTGCAAACCTCCTTCCATCAGCAAGGGCATTGAAGATGAAACGTGCCTCGGTCTTCCAACATGACAATGATCCCAAACATACCGCCCGGGCAATGAAGGAGTGGCTTTGTAAGAAGCATTTCAAGGTCCTGGAGTGCCCTAGCATGTCTCCAGATCTCAACCCCATAGAAAACCTTTGGAGGGAGTTGAAAGTCCGTGTTGCCCAGCGACAGCCCCAAAACATCACTGCTCTAGAGGAGATCTGCATGGAGGAATGGGCCAACATACCAGCAACAGTGTGTGCCAACCTTGTGAAGACTTACAGGAAAACATTTAACCTCTGTCATTGCCAACAAAGGATATATAAGTATTGAGATGAACTTTTGATATTGACCAAATACTTATTTTCCACCATAATTTGCAAATAAATTCTTTCCAAATCAGCCAATGTGATTGTCTGGATTTTTTTTCTCATTTTGTCTCTCATAGTTGAAGTCTACCTATGATACCAATTACAGGCCTCTCTCATCTTTTTAAGTGGGAGAACTTGCACAATTGGTGGCCGACCAAATACTTTTTTGCCCCGCTGTATATATCACTGAAAAATCCTGCTCCGTCTTTATTAGGTACACCTTGCTTGTACCAAGTTGGACCCCCTTTTGCCTTCCAAACTCTTAATTCTTCTCTTCTTAATTCTTCATGACATAGATTCAACAAGATATTAGAAAGCTTCCTCAGAGATTTTGGTCTATATTGACATAATAGCATCATGCAGTTGGTGCAGATTTGTCAGCTACACCTTCATGATGTGAATCTCCAATTCCACCACATCCAAAAGGTGCTCTATTGGATTGAGATCTGGCGACTATGAAGGTCAGTGGAGTACAGTGAACTCATTGTCATGTTCAAGAGACCAGCTTGATTTGAGCTTTGTTACATGGTGAATTATCCTCCTAGAAGTGGCCATCAGAAGATGAGTACACTGTAGCCATAAAGGGATAGACATGGTCAGCAACAATACTCAGGTAGGATGCTCAATTGGTACCAAAGGGCCCAAAGTGTACCAAGAAAATTTCCCCCACATCATTACACACCACCAGCAGCCTGAACCGTTGATCCAAGAGAAAGGATGGATCCATGCTTTCATGTTGTTTACACCACATTCTGACGCTGCCATCTGAATGTCGCAGCTGAAATCAAGACTCATCAGACCAGGCAACCTTTTTCCAATCTCCTATTGTCCAATTTTGGTGAGCCTGTGCGAATTGTAGCCTCCGTTTCCTGTTCTTAGCTGACAGGAGTGGTGTGTATTCAGAGACTGTATTCTACATACAGCTTGGTTGTAACGAGTGGTTATTTGAGTTACTGTTGCCTTTCTATCATATCAAACTAGTCTGACCTCTGACATCAACAAGGCATTTTTGTCCACACAACTGCCACTCAATGGATATTTCTTTTTCAGACCCTTCTCTGTAAACCCTAGAGATGGTTGTGCGTGAAAATCCCAGTAGATCAGCAGTGTTTGAAATACTCAGACCAGCCCATCTGGCACCAACAACCATGCCATGTTCTAAGTCACTTAAATCCCCATTCTGATGCTTGGTTTGAACTTTATCGAGTCGTCTTCACCACATCTAGATGCCTAAATGCATTGAGCTTCTGCCATGTGACTGGCTGATTAGCAATTTGTGTAACCAAGCAATTGAACAGGTGTACCTAATAAAGTAGCTGGTGAGTGTACACCACCATGCAGATAAGGTCCCTGGGTGGAACGCTTAACTGCTATACTGGCAATCACCAGAAGGTTGTGTATTCATTAAAGAATCAGCATTCTAGCTCATAAGGATTGCTATGAAACATCCTATGTTGAGAAACCTAACTAGTCATTCTGACACACAACAGCATGTGCTGTCAAAGGACAAACAGTGCATTTTTGGATTGTGGGAGGAAACCCAAGCTATGGAACGTGTGTGTACGTGTGTGTGTGTACGTGTGTGTACGTGTGTGTGTGTTACCCCACCATTGGTTATGCCATTTAAAATGCAAGTTGAATGGTCATGCTGATCTAGTGACTTGGGGGTGGGGCCAAGCCGCAAGTGCCTCCAGAGCAAGCTACTTGCTGTGGGGGCACCCGACATAAGTGAGGGGCCAGGAGAGCCTGCGGAGGACCCGAAAAAAGGAGGATTGAGGCTGCTCTGTGCAAAACCACTGCACACAGTGGGTAAGTATAGCATGTTTGTTATTTTCCAGAAAAAAAAATGAACCTTTAGAATCACTTTAATCTGACTGCAAGTACAACAGGGCTATGGGTGAAGACTGCACTCTTTGATGCTACATGGAGGGTCCCCAATCAAACGGTTGTACAAAATCAAAGAAAAAAAGAAGAATACAGGAAAGTATGCAATAACAATAAGGTATTTCCACATCTAGGCTTTGGTGGCAACTGGATTGGCATAAATGGGAAGGTAAAATATACTCAAACAATATTAAGGAATATTAACAAAAAAAGGAAGAAGCCCTACCATGACAAGCTAGCAAATACATCATGGATAATTATTAAGCTTCTCATGCCAGTTAATCCAATCAAAGTAAGATGACACTGAGTGTAAACGATCTTTGCTGGCAGTTAGAATACGCTCATATAAACCATGAGCGTGGATTACAGACATGACTTCCAATCTGGATACAGGGTCAGGAGATTTCCAATGGTGGACTGTAGCTAATCTTGCAGCCAATAATATATGGGTAATAAAGAGTCTCGTATGAGGCAGTAAATGTTCAATGTCTAAATTCAATATCTCCAAAAAAGAGGAGAAGCAGAGGGGTCAAATTTACTTAAGAGGCGGGGCACAATGTATCATCAGAGATTAAAGTGGTTCTAAAGGCTCAAGGTTTTTTACCTTCATGCATTCCAACCTCCTCTCTGCAGCATCGATGCCAGCACCCCCCCCCCCCCCCCCAACACTCGCCTAAGGCTCCTCTCAATCCAGAGATGTGCACTAGATTCTTGACTATCCCGGCACTCCCTCTCCTCATTGGCTGAGACAGAAGCCATCGGCTCCCACTGCTGTCAATCACAGCCAGTGAGCCAATGAGAAGAAAGGGGGTGGGGCTGAGCACCAGCTCCGTAAGTGAATGGACACAGAGTAGTGGGTGCCCCTTTACAAGCTGCTTGCTGTAGGGGCACCCAACAGGAGGGAGGGGCCAGGAGCGCCAGCGGGGGCCCCCCAGAAGAGGAGGATCGGGACTGCACTGCAGGGCTGCGGTCCACTGGGAGTCCGTGAAAATAGAGATTAAGTCTACTTCCCACTTCTGAAAGGAAGTTAACTTAGAGCAAGTGACCTTGTCTTAAAACAGGTTATAGAAGAGAGAAATGTCATTCATTGATGGAGTGGTTTTAGTTAGTTAAGAAATCCCTGGCTTATGCATCATTTTGAGAAGGTGCGGGCTATGGAGCAAACAGTAGCTAATTTGGGAATATTTGTAGTAATCCAAGAGTGGAAGGCTGAATTGTGACTGAAGTGTGCAGAAGGGCTTACGTCCCTTTGCTGACCATCAAGACAAGTTGGGGATAATCAATTTGAGCACAGCAACAGGAATTGGAAATCATACCGGTGCAGTGCTTTGTTGCTCTTTCTGTAGGAGGTATGCAAAGGCAGATCTCGTGGGAAAAATTGTGGATAAAAGCAGGGTATCAGTACCCTTTACCTTAATATCACATAGTAGCCAGTTGTAAAGGACTTTCTTGAGCTAGGCTAATAAGTTTGCACATTAGTAGTCCCTAAAGTCCACATAGCCTGCTCCTCCAGCAGATCTATGTTTAATTAATTTTACAATGGAGCAGCCTGGTTTCTTACCCTGCCATACAAATTGGGCTAGTACTGACTGAAGGGTCGTGAAGTATGATACAGGTACTGGGATGGGCAGGGCCCTGAAGATATAAAGCAGTTGAGGTAGCTACTGTTGCCCAAGCATAAGGGTAGTGTTCTCTCAGATGAGATATTGTTGTAGGGTACATGCCTAGGTCAAGAATATATACGATTTGATGGCACTTTGTAATATGAAGGAGCACTGAAAGTCAATAAGCTCTGTACCACAGCCAGGGAGGGTTCAGAAGGAAGACCAGGTGACACCCCCCCCCCCGCCCACATACACACTAACAGCAAAGCGCAGGAGGGCTTCCTTTGACAAGCAAGTCTGTCGTAATGTACGAATATGCGGTGCATATTAGCACATTATGACATAAAGCTGCAGGGGACCATAAAAAAAAAATATGTATATATTTTACTACTGCTTTAACAATGGCATGATCATGTGCACGATTCTCTCTATATTTTCAAGTACGTAACACCACTCTGCCCATGGCTAATTGATGCAGTCTGTCAAGGTCAACTCAACTTCAATCTGACAACCAACATGTTAGTAAAAACACATTTTCTTTTCAAGCCTCCAACAGAGGCTTTTTTTTTTTCTTAGTGATTACCAGGCACTTTGTAGAGATTTTAGAGGCGTTTTGACTCTTCTCTACTCAGAAGGCTTATATATTAGTTTTATAATAGTAAAAAGTAAAGGCAACTTTTTGATTGTTTGCTTTCTGGAGATTCCTCCTCATCTTCAGGATAAAGCTTCTATCCTTTTTCCAATCTATTCAGAGTTAAAAAAAAGCATGACTACCTGAAATCAAGAATTTTAAAAGGTAACTCCAGCCAATTTTTTTTTCTTTTATTTCTTTAAGAAATTTCTTAAAGAAATCCACCAGTGAAAGCAAAGGTTCATTTGTGCTACTGAGGCTTTTTGTTTTTGTATTAAACCACGGCAGGTTTACTTTAAAAGTTCCCCTTTTGCTAAAAAATAATAAATGCTCATTTTTTGGAGGTAGTTCATTCGGAACTGCAAGCAGACAGCTGCTAAGGCTGTCGGGACTTGTTGTTTCTCATTCACAAAGGACTATGAATGAGTGACGCGGCCAGGTGGGAGGAGCCCAAAACCACCAATTTTTAAAAAAAACTTTTGACAGCTGGTGGGAGGAGAAGATCCCCCACTAGCTGCCAAAGCGGGAGAGCGGGGGCTGGTCTATTCATAACATGCCACACCCTGAATATGGGTGTAATATGTTGTGAAAGGTGAACTTAACCTTTAAACAATTAATAGTAAGCATTATGTCTGTTGTATGCATGTATGATGCTAATTTTTTTTTTTTTTGCTGGCTTGCTTCTGTTAATAAAATATTTGTGAATACATTGCTACAGAAGCCAATCAAATTACAGCAACTAGCATTTTTAAGTGTAATCGCTATTAGTTTTGGAAAAAAATATTTTTGTTCACAAGGTACCTTTTTAAGGTATATTAGGCTAAGCAGGTTGACGTTCCCTTGCCCATTTACTGGCTATGAGCTGCTGCAGATTGACAGCCACACTCCCTCTGGGAGCCAGAGTTGCGGTCACATATCTCAGGAGGGTTGAGCAGGGTGCATGGCAGGTAAATTGACTATGGAAATACAGAAATACCGTGCATCAATCACACATCCTGTATCTCCAAGGAGTAAAGTGTAGTACACTGTGAGAAAATCGGAAGAACGATCGTCCAATTCATCACGAAGGTGCGTATCATGATGTAAACAACAGCATTAACTTGTACAAAATGTCTTGACACACAGAGGCAAACATAGCTACATACTAGTGTAGTAGAAAAGGAAGTGTAGTGCTTCTGATCATGCATGTACTTTTCTTATAGATTATTTCAGTACGATTACTGTACACAAACACAAATCGGACATTATGTTCAATTATACATCCCGCTCCTATGCCACCTTTCTTACCCTTCTCCTCCTAACCGCGGGGGATATCTCCCCGAACCCTGGTCCTCCTCCACCTCACTCACCCACAAGGCACCCACCTTCTTCCACGAAGTGCCGCATCCCCCTCAACCTAATAACGGTCCCCCTGCTCCCCAAAACCACCCCTCCATTTTCGTGTGCACTCCTGAACGCCCGCTCGGTTTGCCACAAACGTACCGCCATCCACGACCACTGTCTCCCGCTACCTCAACCTCCTGGCGATCACCGAAACCTGGATCCAAACCACCGACTCTACCTCCCCTGCAGCACTCTCCTATGGAGGTCTCACCTGGACCCACTCACCCAGACCCAGTGGTCGGAAAGGTGGTGGGGTTGATATGCTCCTGTCACTGCAGAGCACCTTCCAAGTCCTCCCTAACCCTCCCTCCCTATCCTCCTCCTCCTTTGAGGCCCACTGCATCCGACTACTCTCTCCAATCTCCCTGAGGATCGCAGTAATCTATCGGCCCCCTGGACCAGTTTCCTGCTTCCTTGATGACTTCTCCGCCTGGTTAACCTTCTTTCTCTCCTCCGAACTGCCCACCCTCATCCTTGAAGACTTCAACATCCCGACTAACAGCAATAGCCCGGCCACATCCCAACTCCTCCACCTAACCTCTTCTTTTGCACTCGCACAGTGCATACAGCCCTCCACCCACTCTGACGGGAACACCCTGGACCTTGTTTTCTCATCTCTGCACCCCCCACAACCTTACAAACACCCCTTTTCCTCTCTCTGACCACAACCTCATTACCTTCTCCATCTCCTCATCCTCATACACCTACCCCTCCAAACGTCAAACCATCACCAACCGAAACCTCCGCAACCTGAGCCCTGCCCCCTTCCTCTCTGCAGCTGACCAACTCTACGACAGTATCCTTCCCTTGTCCTGCCCTGACCTGGCCACTACTGTCTATAACAACTCGCTGTCAGCCGCTCTGGACTCCCTAGCACCCCTAACCACACGAAACATTAGACCTCGACCACTTCAACCCTGGCAGACCGACCGTACCAAAAACCTCAAGCGACTCTGTCGCGCGATAGAGTGACTATGAAGCAAAACCAGATCCCAACAAGCGTTCTCCCGATATAAATTCGCCTTCCTCACCTACACTTCCTCCCTCCAGCTCTCGCCGGCTCTTCTCCACCTTCAACTCTTTGCTCTCTCTGCCCCCACCTTCACCCAGTACCTCACTCACCGCCCACGAGATTGCTAACCACTACCAAAGCAAGATCAACGCAATTCGCAGGGGCATCACCACTGCTCAGACTTCCGCCCCACCTAGCATCCTTCACACGAAAACCCCCCCATCACGCCTCTCCTTCGTCCTCACCACTGTCCAGACCTCTACCCCGCCCAACATTCCCCACACTCAAACCCCCTCAACACTCCACTCCTTTGACCCTGCTACCACTGAAGAGGTCACTAAGGTCTTCTCTGAAGCTCGCCTTACCACCTGCCCCCTTGACCCTGTCCCCACACAACTCCTACGATCACCCTCCTCCTCCATCCTACGCTCCCTCACTCACATCTTCAAATCTCTCCCTCTCTACTGGCACATTCTCCTTCCCTCTGAAGCATGCGCATATCACTCCCATACTTAAAAAACCCTCCCTGGATCCCACCGACCTAAACAACCTTAGACCCATCTCCCTGCTGCCATTCTCATCCAAACTCCTTGAGCGCTTACCCTATAATCGCCTAAGCTCCCACCTCACTGACAACAACCTCCTTGATCCCCTACAATCTGGCTTGCGTCCCCTACATTCCACCGAAACCGCCCTACTCAAACTCACCAACGACCTACTAACCGCTAAAGCCAAAGGCCACTACTCAGTGCTATTACTCCTCGACCTCTCCGCAGCTTTCGACACGGTCGACCACCCCCTCCTCCTCAAAAAACTATTTTTTTTTGCCTCAGAGACCCCGCTCTCTCCTGGCTCTCTTCCTATCTATCACAACGCTCCTTCAGCGTCACCTATAACGTTGCCACCTCCCCCTCACTCCCCCTCTCTGTTGGGGTCTCCCAAGGTTCTGTCCTCGGGCCCCTTCTCTTCTCCATCTACAGCTCCTCCCTTGGTCAACTGATACACTCCCACGGCTTCAATTACCACCTCTATGCAATGAAACCCAAATCTATCTCTCCACCCCACGCCTCACCCCTTCAGTCTCCGCCCGAATCACTAGCCTTCTGAACGACATATCAGACTGGATGTCACTCCACTTCCTCAAACTAAACCTTGCTAAAACCGAGCTCCTAGTTTTCCCCCCAGCCCGCACCCCCCCCCCCCCCCCGACCTCTCCATCACGACTAACAACGCCAACATCAGCCCCACCCCACAAGCCAAAGTACCAGGTGTCATTCTAGACTCCAATCTGTCTTTCCAGCCCCAGATCCAATCGTTGACAAATTCATGCAGACTCCACCTCCGCAACATCTCCAAAATATGCACGTTCCTAATTCCTGAAACCACAAAGCAACTCATTCACTCCCTTATATCACGACTTCACTACTGCAACTCCCTCCTCACCGACCTACCCCAACACAGGCTATCCCCGCTTCAGTCTATCCTGAATTCTGCGGCCAGACTCATCCACCTCACCAACCGCTCCGTATCCGCCTCGCCCCTCTGCCAATCCCTTAACTGGCTTCCAATTGCCCAAAGCATTAAATTCAAAATATTAACATTGACGTACAAAGCTATCCATATCACTGCCGCAAACTACATCACTGACCTGATGTCCATCTACCACCCAAAACGCACTCTCCGTTCCTCACAAGACCTCCTCTCCAGTTCCCTGGTCTCCTCCTCCCATGCCCGTCTCCAGGGCCTCCCCCATCCTCTGGAACTCACTACCCCAATCCATCAGACAGTCACCTTCCCTCCTCCCCTTTAGGCGCACCCTGAAAACCCATCTTTTCAGAGAAGCCTACCCAGCCCTCACCTAATTGCTGATCTCCTCCGCTCTTCCCACCACTCCATCCCCCACAGCTATTTCCTCCTGTACCACTCTCCCCTCCCTCCTAGATTGTAAACTCCAAGGAGCAGGGCCCTCAAACCCCTCGTGTATCGCATTGTATTGTTACTGTACTGTCTCGTGTACTGTCTCCCATTATAATGTACAGCGCTGAGCAAACTTTTGGCGCTATATCAATACTGTATAATAATAATAATTTCGTTAAAAATTTTCTAGCGTGTACCATCAGTTTTTGTCATCTGAAAGTCGGAATTGGCTGTCGAAAACACTATACTAACGGATAATCGGCCGATCGTTCCTCACACGGAAATGCTCGTAAGATTTTCTTATCGTGAGCTGAGATACAAAAACTAGCCGTGCCAACACACATCTCATTTTGAACTGAATTCTTGTGGTAAACTAGGCATGACTATGGAGGTCAACTACCAAAAGATGGAAGAGTTCAAAGTTGCAAATTTAACTTTATGGTAGTAAATCATTGACCTACATCCACACCCCACCATCCTGTACAATCCTTTAACATTTATATGTACAATAGAGATATAGAAAGACATACGGATTTGATAAAGTTTACTTACTGAATTTGCCTTTCCAGAAAATCTACTCCAATGGTCTTCTTGTAATCCTTTGTAAATATGCCTTTGCAGTATCTCTGGATCATGCTTGATTTTCCAACAGCACCATTCCCTACTACCACCACTTTAATGGCCACCTCCATATCTTCTTCCAACATTGTGCTGGTCTTGTGTGATCACAGCTGTTTATTCTTTAATAATGTTCAACCTGTAAAGTTTATACAGGACACGTTAAAAGCCACAATCTAGAGAAAAAAACAACAACATGTTAAAGTGCACCTCTGCCCAGACTATGGACATTCAACTATTTACACATTCTAAAGAAGAAATCGTGTTAACTGCTTCAGCTCCACCCCATAGCAGAAATACTGCTACAGGGCGGCAGCTGTGAACGAAATCAAGTATATACACATCATTTTGCATTTCTGGGTAGAAGGCTCACGCCCTACCTGCACCGCCATTCGGGGCTGCGGCTGTCAATCACCAAGTCCCGGTCGACGATTGCTCGCTGGCACTTGGTGATTGGCGAGGATCTCCGATGGGGGAAGAGAACTGTTCGTAAACAAAACAGTTCTCCTCTCTGTCAGCTCCGGCACACTGCTTTGCATGGCTGTGCACAGCACAGCCATGCAAAGCAGTGGGCTTACAGTGAAACACAAACACAGATCATGTAAAACAGCACACAGTTAACCCTTTGATTGCCCCAGATGTTAACCCCTTCATGGCCAGTGCCATTAGTACAGTGTCCATGCTTTTTATTAGCACTGATCACTGTATTGGGGTCACTGGGGATGTCAGTGTCACCAAGTCAGTTACCCCCAGTGTCAGAATGCACTCCGCAGTCCCGCTATAAGCTGCTGATCGCCGCCATTACTAGTAAAAAAAAAAAAAAAAAAAAAAAAAAAAACACACCACACAAAAAAAAGCCCAGTATATATACCGCCATTTGTAAATGCTATAACTTTCACATAAACCAATTTACACGTATTGGGATTTTTTTTTTAGCAAAGATATGTAACAGAATACATTTTGTCCTAAATTTATGAGGAAATTTGATTTACATTTTTTTACTGGACATGTGCAAAAAATAAAGAACGTACAGGTGATAAAATACCACCGTAAGAAAGCTCTAATTGTGGGGAAAAAAAAAAGGCCGTAAATTTCATTTGGGTGCAGCGTTGCATGACCGCGCAGTTGTCAATAACATTAACGCAGTGCCAAAACGCAAAAAATGGCTTGGTCAGGAAGGGGGGGGGGGGAGGTAAAACCTCTGGAGGACAAGTGGTTAAAACAAACTAATCCTGACTTCTCTAATTGCTTGTAATGTTATTGCTTCTCAAAGATCCTCCAAAATAACAAAGATTCTGAAGTTTGGTTTCAGTCGGTTTCCAACAGCTTAGAAATATGTGCTGGGTTTTCATTAGAAAGAGAACAACCTGATAAGATCTGCTTTCACAGAAAAAACAGTGCCTAGGTTATGCACTTTGAAAATAATTTTTTTTCGCAATGCCTGTAACTACAGTTTTAAAAGGCTTTTACTGATTGCACATAATATGTAAATACTTTGGTGTGCATGATGCTGGCACAGGTTCACTTTAACCACTTCCCGTCCGGCCCATGTATATAAACAGCTGGACGGGGGCAGTGCAGGAGCGGGTTGGTGTTCATAAACGGCGCCCGCTATTTTAGTCTGTGCGCGCTCCCTGGGAGCGTGTGGCACCGCAATCTGGAACATCGATCACTGTACGGGACCTCTGTGTGAGGTCCCCATCATGTGACCACTGATTGGCCAATCAGTGATCACATGAATAGTAGTAATGTGAAGCAAAAACAAAAAAGAAGCGCACCAACCTTGCACATTACCTTAGTAGACCAAATATTTATTGAATACAAAAGTATACTCACAAACAACGAAGTATTTCAAGCATGTCAGTTCTCAAAGGAACTATGGAATGGTAAGACCTGCGCGAGTCCCATCATAGGGGTGGACACTCAGGGAACAGCTCACGCGTTTCGAAGGATGTTCCTTCTTCATCAGAGCTTCTGACATCATTGCTTACTACGTGTGAAATCTGTGAATGATCACAGAGATCACATGGTGCAAGGCTATTCACAACAGCCTTGTATCATGTGACAAATCAAAGCTCGCACAGTATTTCTCAATGGCTGCAAGAATGCAGCCAGAGAGGAGAAATGATGATTGCATTTACAGCCTTTATGGGTGTAAAAGCAATCAGTGTAAAAGAAAAAAAAAAAAAAAAAAAAAAAAACCTTCAATCACCCCCCACAAGTATTATAGTGTCATCATGGTGACACTGTACTGCTAGGGTGACAGCATGTTAAAAAACAAAGCAAAAAAAAATATAAACAAAATAAAAATGTAAAAAAAACTTTTGAAAAATTATAATTTTTGCTTATAAACTAATTTGGGTTATTTTTTTTACTAAAAAGAGAACTGAATACATTTTGGCCAAGATTTATGATGAAATATTATTTCTTTGCAAAATTTTATAAGGAAAATACTTTTCAAATTTTTTGGACTTTTTCATTTATATAGCAAAAAAAAAAAAAAATCCCAGTGGTGAATAAAATACCACCAAAATAAAGTTTTATCTGTCTCAAAAAAAAAAAAAAAAAAAAAAAAAAAAAAAAAAATTCATATGGGTACATTGTTTCATGACTGCACAATTGTCAAAGTGTGACAGTGCTGAAAGCTGAAAATTGGCCTGGACAGGAAGGGGGTAAAAGTGTCCGGACTGGACGTGGTTAAAGAACATCTGCACTACCATACATTTGTGGAGGGGGAAGGGGGGGGGGGATCTGTTGGGTCAGGGAAGGTGGATCAAAAATTTCCCCTATATAAAAAGACAAATAAAATCAGCCTTGTGTTCAGCAACACATACTGCTTGCTTTTTAAAAAATACACATTTGAGGATAAGTATCTGAATCCGACTTATGATCCACTAAACAGTGAAGCTCAGACTGTGAGAGATATAGCAGCACAAGGAGCCAGTTAGGTGCCAACAAGAAACATGCTGATAGGAGAGAGCAAAGTGACAGAAGGCAGGGCAAGGAATTTTTTCCCGTTTTACGGTCCAGTCACAGGCTGGACCTCACCTGGAGCCATCAGGATTTTAGTTCAACAAACTTAATAAGTAGGCAGGCACTGTTTTTGTGGGGTTTTGTTAGGTTTTACAAATAAAGACAATGAGCAGCACTCTAGTGACATCGGCAAATCTCTTGGTGCTAGCAGAGGCATCCCTGCTTTAGGTCTCACACTGCAGATATACAGCAATTGGAGTTTTAGCAGTGCAGTGCCCATGCATGTTAACATACAAGGTAATGCATTGTGGGGTTTTTTTGGGGAGTAATTTACAGACAAAAAAAAAAAAAAAAGGTACATTTTTCAAGCTACTTAGACACAATTGACATTTCCAGATGTTCCCTCAACCAGGGGTCCCCAACGTCTGGGCCAAGGACCAGTACCGGTCCATGGCCTTTTAGAAACTGGGTTGCAGCACTGCACTACAGGAGGTAAGCAGAGTGGCTTGATGTTTATTTACAGCCACACGCTGAGAGAGAGCATGGTGGGGTGGTTGATTGCGCTCTGGCACGACCTAGTCAGTGCCTTACATCAATCTCCACCCCAATTCCCGGGGTCCTGCCCAGCGGCTTCCAACCCGTGGTGACTGCAATACACCTGCTGCAGGATAGGGGACAGAGGGATTTGAAATTACAGAGAGAAATGAGGAATCTATTGTTCAGCTCTACAGTGGCCATGTTTTCTCCTTAACAGGGCATCAGCAAGAATGGGACACTGCCATGGCCCCTACTCGGGTATTGTGTGTGCATAGTTCAGCTCCCATGTTAGCCCACACTGATGACCCAGGGTCCTGTTGTCACCATTGCTGTTTAAGCAGCATTCCAGTATTTGGGGAGCTACCACAACATACAATGTCCAAATTACAAATCGGCAAAATACTTGGAGCCCCAGTGCTCTGACTTCACTGGTTGCTTGCATGTTTTGAAATAAAATGCACAATAATTTCTAGAATCAACCCCCGCCTCCCCAGTACATGAAACAATTGTCTTCCATTAAACCAGTTCCTGGCACCAAAAAGGTTGGGGACCACTAATCTAAACCATAGCAAATCTTCACTATTTCAGGTCCACTTTAAGACTCCCATCACACCTATGCATTGTAGTTAGACACACTGCCAGCGCTCATTCTTACTATTAGCAGTGACCTGTTTTTCAGCACTGGATAAACACAACTGACCACTATGACACATAGAAAACGAGATGTTTTCTATGTACCCCATTCACACCTCAAAGCTGTGGAAAATTGCAGCATGTCTACATTTATCTGCAGAGCACTGGATGGCATGCATGCCACTACACAGCAGCACAATGCACTGAGTTGCTGTGCAGTCATACTTCAGAGTTAGGGAAAAAAAAAAAGAAGTAACCTGTGTGATGTGCTGAATTGTGCATCACCATGCTCCCTGCTGGAGCCAGTACTGTTACTAACCTGCACAGTAAAACACGGTTACCATGTGGGCTAATGTAAATGTAGCCTAAAACATGAAAATGGCACTGGCTCTGTGGCGAGTTAGGCTACGTTCACACCAGCGATTTAGGCTGGGGGGAATTTCAGCGACAGGAATATGACTCTTGCTGCTGGGAGCGGCTAAGTGTGGCCACAAACCCTGTTCGCTATATTGACCGGTCGGGCTCGTGGTCAAGCCGGCGACCTGAGCAGACATGAGTGACCGACGTCCCACACCAGCCTGCTGCAATTATCCAATTTTTTTTTAGGGGTCTTCCCCTATAGGTGACATGATCTACACCTCAGCATCTTGCGGCATGACCAGAGGTCACTTTGGGACCGGATCTAAGCAGGTCTCCACCTCCAAACCTTCCCAGTCTGTAAAAGGGAAAGGCGTCCTGGACCGTTCAAATATGGCTACCCAGACTGAGGCAGGGGATCCCGCAGCATTGGAATCCGATTAATCTACTGCCATCTTGGTTTGTCAGATGATGCTCACTGCTAAGACAGACCTTCTGCAGAGAGACATTGAGCTGATTAGAAGAGACATGGGCAAGTTTCAAGACCGGCTTACCCAGGCAGAGAGGCGCATTGGCGACTTGGAAGACTGTTTTGGAACACCGTGCCTCCCTGCATACCCTCAAGGTCAAAGTGAAATCCCTGGAATGCCGAGCAGAGGACATCGAAAACAGGAACCGCCGGAATAACCTATGGGTAGTCTGGCTGCTGAGGGGGGCTGAAGGCCAAGATCCTATGGTCCTCACGGAGCGCTTACTGTGCATGCTCCTCCATCAGGCGCCATTCTCTTCCTTCTTCACAGTGGAGCGGGTTAGAGATATGGTACTGCAGGAGATGCGAAAACTGGAGGTGCTGCATTAGGAGAATGTTAAGCTTATGCTTTTTTCTGACTACTTGGTGGAAACTCAGAAGCTCCGGAGGACCTTCTACCACATCAAGGCCCAACTTTGCACTCGAAGTTTAAAATACAGTATGCTATTCACCTCCGGGTGGAGGACAGCGAGTCCACTCGCCATTTTACCTCTCCTGAAGATGTCTCACAATGGCTTAATACCCTGCCCCATGCTCGCGGTTATGACCTGCATTGTATTGACCGGTCACACCTATTAGCAACTGTCCACACCTGTGGTAATTACTGGCTGCGCGGACGGCCGTAAATAGCTGCTGCTTCTGGCAACCTGGCAGTATAGTGAACAGGGAGTTTGCATGTTTTCCCTGTGCGGGTTTCCTCTGAGTACTCCGGTTTCCTCCCACCTTCCAAAGGCTGGTAAACTGGCCCTAGTATGTATGAATGCGAGTTAGGGACCTTAGATTGGACATCCTTAAGGGTTAGGGATTGATGTGAATTTTTATATCTCTATCTATCTATCTATATATATATCTATATATATATATATATATATATATATATATATATATATATATCTCTCAACAATAAAGTGTCGCACATCAGACTTTAATTGTTGTTTATTTTTTATATAAGACATTGGTCTGTTGCGCTACACTTTGTTATTCATTTTGGCACAGGTGTTGGGAAGTCATCAACAGTGTTTTAGCAGCAACTATTTAGAGCACCATCATATTATTTTAAGGTGTGCTGCACTGATTGAATAGGGTTCGCACAGGCCTATATTGCTCATGTAAATATAGCCTTAAATGACCATTTACAATGACCAGGTTGTCATAGTGTATGTGGTAAGGAGGCCTTAACAACTGAACAGTTAATACATATATATGTAGTGCAATTGAGTATTTAGCTGCTGTTGAGCAGCTAAATACTCAATTGCACTACATATATATGTATTAACTGTTTTACCTGCCAAAGGACCTTTAATACTTATAAACAAGAAAAGACACACTGCAGTCAGGTCTTTGAACGCTAGCAGCACAGCATGTTCAAAAACACAAGTCCAACCTGCTGAGTGAACATGAAGGAACAGTAAATCATGAAGCAGTAATCCCTTTGCTCACTATTCTCTGTATTACCATCATTTTCCCTGTCAGCATATGTTTTCCAGAAGAGCCTGAATAACTCTTAGGGCTCGTTCACACTTGACTTTTTTTCCCAACTCTTGCCAAAAGCCCCTATAGCGTTTGACAAGAGTTGGTCCGGCGTTTGCGGAGCGCTTTTAACGCTTCAAAAACGCTGTATGCGCGGTTTAGCGGCGCTTGCCAATCCTTAAAAATACCCCACAAACACCTATAATGAAGTTTGAATGGTGTTAACGCTCCGCAAACACCTCGCAAACGCCCAGCATTTGTGGAGCTGCACCATAGACTTGAGTAGGAGGCTTCAACTCCTCCTGACTCGACCAGAGGTGTCCGTTTTGCCAGGACACTAACGCTCCCGTGTGAACAGCACTATGTGCTGCAATGCACAGAATTTTCCGAGGCGTTTGGAAAGCGGTAAAAACGCTTCCCAAATGCCTGTCTGCCGCTTGCTGACAAGGCTAGTGTGAACGTAGCCTTAATGCTAGAGAAGGCACACAGTAAACAGTGGAGCAAATGCATATGGCTTACAGTAGTGTCCAACTGATATAATTGAAAATATTAAGAAAGGATATGCAAACTGACTGTGGTTATAACATTTTAGCCTGAGTGTTAAAAGGGGTGTTAAAGGGGTGTCATCCTAATAAGAAGAAAACCCACCACAGCCTAAACATATTTTCCAAGGCGAGTATCATTTAGACACCTCAAATTCTTGCTGAGTGACCTAAGCAGGGAAAAAAATAAGATGCCTTGTTCTAGCCTTCCAGACACTTCAAGTTTTGAATAGTTTTAAAGGAAACCTGGTCTAAAAAACTCTGTGTCATTACCGATTGTTGGTTGCCTTCCATCCTTGTTCCAAATCAGTGACTGACAGCAATGCAACTATCTATAGTAGGAGAGGGCAACAATGGCAGCCTATGTATTTCTCTTAGCACAGGGTTTTTGAATTTTAAACATTTTAAACGTTAAATTCCTGCCTAAGAGAATGCATCACATGGTGTTTGCCACTGCATTTATCAGTCAGACAATCCTTGTTTGTGCATCCCACATACAACAAGAAGACCAGTCAGAGAACAGCAAGAAGAGTGGCTTCAGGGGACCAGTCATGACAACCAGACCCAAAGGGGAGGAAGACTGCATTTTATAAGTTTTTTGAAAACCCAGGGTTAGCTCAAATATTTAAAAACCAAATACACTTAGGTATTAAAATCACTAAGGCTCAGTTCACACTGCCACGACTTGGGATCCAACTTCTGAGACCCCAAGTCGCAGGACATGTGAAATCCCATATTAGTCAATGAGAGCCATCTTAACCTCCCTAGTGGTCTGATTATGTCCATATTTCTGTGCTCAAAGCAGTACTTTTTTTGCATGGAAATATGTATTTTTTTTTTATTGTAGGCCTGTAATGTTTAGGAATAACTCACTGAAATCTGTCCGAACAAGAGTCCAGTAAACATCCCGGGTATGATAAAACTTGAAACACGAAATCATAAATTATAATTTAATAAATAATCATAAAAAAATAATAATATAATAAATTTAATTCAATAATATAATCAAACCAAAAACACTGAAATTTGAAATATAGCGCCAAGTTCGCACATCACTGAGCAAAGGTGCAAAATCGTTTTCAGTGTCTGATGATGAATTTCCCCACGAATCATTATCACTCAATTCTGCAAGTGGTTCTAATTTACTATCGCTGTTCTCTAGCTGGTCTAAAACCGCTTTTGACCTAAAGGGACGCTTTTTCGGACGCCATGGACGTTTCTCAGTTTCCAGGCAGAAAGAATAGTAACAAATGTAGGCAGAGCACAGGACAAAGCACTCGGGACAAACTGTATGTGAAATGGTTTGATACAGTAATGTTTTACTATGTGATTTTAGTGAATGTCACTTTTTGTCATTTTTTAATTTCCCACCGTTCCATCCCCCGTACGTCCCGACGCTCATAAGGGACAGAACCCAGATGAAAGATGCCAGCATCCGCCGGATTATATTGGCCGGGACACTGCAGGAGGGACATTGCGGGAGCGCAGGACAAGGTAAGTGATCGAGGGATCGTGGAGCAGCGCCGCATAGTATTCCCGAGTGTAGCTCGGGGTTACTGCTTGTGGTACTGAAACTTTACCCTGAGCTACACTCGGGAACACCGCCAGAGAGGCTACTTAGCCCTCTTGAAGTTGCTCTGACTTTAGAAAAGGTTCCTGTACTACTTCAAGGTGACTTCTATCCAACTTGTGCTCATGTACTTTAATAAAAGTCACCTCCAAGTCGGATCCTCGCCTATATTGATGTGATTTGGATCAGACATTACAGGAAGATTACCCAGGCATTCCCTGAAAGTTGCTTCAGAGATGCTTCAAAATATTACTCAAGCTGCCTGGAAATGTCGCACTGCAAATCGTGTGACTGTCAGGTAGCAGTAGTGTGAACGGAGGCTTAATGCATTCTACAACACAGCAATTATGTCTTACAAGTAACAATCGGGTGTATCACATCATGCACAAAAAGAGCTGAAGACCTATAGTGCTCACTCAGACTAGGTTCACATTTGCAGGCATTGCAGCTATTCCTACAGCCGAATCTCGCTACTCTTGCAGAATGCGCAGGGCTGCCATTCATTCTGAACTGCACTCCAACGCATCTCAGCCCACAGTGCAATTGTGGGGACTGCAGGGAAATCGCACGGTCAAAAAAGACCACGTGGGTTCCCTGCAGCTGCATTTTCAAAAAGGTGGATGCACTTTTTGTGTGCGAAAACGCAGGCACAGCCCCCCATTAAAATGAATGGGCTGCCTTGCCCGAGCAAACGCAAGCCACACGGCCCGCAATAGTGTGAACCAAGCCTCATTGTCCAGTCACAGGCTATGTGTATGGAGGTATGCTTTGGATAGCTGTGGAAAGATGAGAATCCCTGTCAACCATTTATTGCTATGAGATGGCATCATCATCTCCCAGGGGAGGAAGTGCTCAAAATGTAAACAAGTGGTTTATGGAGATGAGGAGAGGAAGAAGTGTTCTGTAGTTCAGCATGGTGGAAATCAGACAGGGCTGACATCGCTACTTGAGATAACAGTGAAGTAAAAGCAGTATTAGCTCACTACAGATGTTTGGATTTCTGGCAAGATCACCATGACATGCATAAACATGTGGAACTGTGGATGTGTTGAAGAGATGAGCTGAATACATTTTGTTCCTTATTTTGCCAAGATATCCAGTACACTTCTAGCTAGGCTAGGGCTACAAGGGTAATTTAGTAACTGAGCTGAACTATTAAAATCTTCAGGATAAGATTTTTGACACTGCTTCTGTCCATATTGGGGGGAGGTTGGACAAAGCATGAGTGTTAACCAAAGAACTCAAGTGCAGATATTTCAATAAGAGTCCTAAAGGAATCAAAAGAAATTGCAGTCAAAGTAGCAAAAAAGTAGGAAGACCTGGTAAATGTGGCCATGATCAACCAAAATCTATGAAGACCTTATAATAGTTCATACTGTGGTAGCACCCAGATATGGCAGAGTTCCCATTTAAACTAACATCTGTAACAGTATCTGCTTGCAAGGTTTTTGGCTCATCTTCTCCCTTCCCTTATTTCCGGTGAGCGATTTGTACCAGCTTGTAGTTAGTACCCTTATCTGCAGCTGCTATTTCAAGGTTATTCTGCAGAGTTTAGAAAGCCTTTTGAAAGTATAGAAAGTGAAAGCAGAAATGTATGCATTGTGACATAATTGTTAATATGTATACTCTGTGAGATGTTTTTCAACTCACTTAGCAGATGAGAGCATGAGCCGTCTGTTAGGTCAAAACAGCACTGTTTTAATAAATCACTTGTATTCCTCAAGTCCGTGTCCGGCATTCTCTGGTTTTCCAAAATTGCAACAACAATACCAGAAGCAATACAATACATGGCTGGCTAACTTGTTTTATAAAGGGAAGAGTGATGTGCTGATCACAGCAATTCACACTGGTTAACTTTTGTCTCTTAGGACCCAGTCACTTTAGAGCAGTGACTGGTGTTTTTCCAGCACTGGAAGTAGTTTTCTATGTGCCCCATTCTCACTAAAATGCAGCCTGGAAGTGTGGTGCAGTGAGGTACATGGATGGCAGCTGATGTCACCTCACAGCAAACGTAAAGCACCATTCTGCTGTGTGGTGACATGAATGAAGTGTCACTTTGAATACTTCAAATACAATTCCTGAAAACAAAAAACAAGGGAGCCATGTGATGCGGTAAAACCTGCATTACACCAGCCCCTGCTGCACATCACTGCAGCTCAAAATGGACAGCTGACCGCTCACTAAACCACTCAGGTTTAGTGTGTGGGCAAGTGTGAATGGGCCCTTACCTTTACTGAAATGTCACAAAGTTATGTCCCATTTATTTTCATTCATTGCAGCATGTTATGATGTGGTGTGCTGCACTGCAAAATGATGCACTGAAAAGTACTGCATGTCCTACTTTTTTTCAGCACACACTACTGTGGGAGGTGTGAACTGAACACATAGGATTCAGGAAAAATTAACTTGTCTGTGCATTCTGCAAGGCTGCCCAGAACAGTCCAAAACATATGGTGTGAACAGGCCCTCCAGTGTTAAAGGCTAACTTCACTTTAAAAAAAAAAAAATTCCAGCTTCAGTATGTACCATTATAGCATTAATGTACCTCTTTTGCAGAAAAGAAAAAGGCTTTCTATTTTTCATACACCAGCCCGTACCTCAAGCTCAAGATTATGGTATGGAAAACTTCTATATTACTTCCTGGACAGACTTTAGGCTATGCAAACCAGTAAGACACAGGAAGGAGTTCACCAGCTGACCTCATTAACATACACCCTGCAGCTGCCCCCCTCCTCCAGGAGTTAGCTCCGACCCACCTCTGCAGGTACATTAATTTCCAATACAATCAGCAATCACCGTTTTCTCTAAATACTCAGCCATCAGTTTTTTTTCCCTTGCATAGATCGTTCATTTGGAAAAGTGTGCTGGTGCTGAGTGGTCAGCTGGATAGAGCTGTAGTATTGAAAACAGGAGAAGCCTCTCTTGGAAGTATGTACAACTCACCATACAATCTAATTGTACAATCTTCTTCAGATCTACCATCAACTATGTAGTGCAAGGGTCTGCCTGATATGACAATAATTGGACAGATGGTGTGTCCTATTATATTAGGAATACTAAATCTAAAAGGAGATTGTACAGAGATTGCACAGTATATGGCCACCTTTATACACCTAACACTAACTAGTCACACTTTTTGCCAATTGCAAAAGCAAAAAAACACATTCTGCCACATGAAAAACAAAGAAAAATGAAAAACACAGCAAAATGCACAGTAAAATACGTGCAAACTGCAACATGCCAAAATATCCTATGAGCTATTCTGCCACACATAGGGGGGCCCGCTGAAATCAATGGGCTGTGCTATGCGTGTCATGGGAAAAATAAGACAAAAAACATGCGCTTTCAGAACACTAGGTGTAAATAGGGCCTGAAAATGAAATGGGTGTGTTTACACAAGAACAGCGAGGGTCTGCTTCACATCTATAAACCGAAAACCGCATAGAAAACATATGCTTTGCTGTGTGTTTTGCAAACACACATTGCGTGTGCATTGCTGTTAAATGCTAATGGCACCACAAGCACGGGTTGCAGGCATGCATTTGCCTAGTGACTAATGTGATGCAAAAATACTCCTAAATACCCCACAAAAAAAAGCATGCCTGAACAAGAGTTCCTGTTATGCGGAGATGTGAATGGGGCCTTACAACTGACTGTCTCCGTCCTATGTACTTGTATAAAGATAGCCACACACTATGCAATATGATTGTACAATTTCCTTTAGATTTACAATATTTTAGTTCTGAAAGGAAAATTTAAATCCATCCAGGAAAGAAAAACATTTGAACTAAGAATGATAATTCTATTTGACACTAAAGAGAACGGTCTTAATTTGGACATGGGATTCCTCAACCACTATCCGACAGCTTTATGACTATCTATTAGCTAAAACTTGACCCCCTCTGAGTGAGTGTTGTATCCCCCCTCCCCCCCTCACTTTTGATGTATCTTATCTGTAGCCCCCTTTTTTTTTTTTTTTTTTTTCTTCTTCTTTCTCTCAATCCATTCTAACATTCTGCTTAAACTTTGTGATTTTTAATAGTACTGCTTAGACCTTGAAGAAGGGGACATACCCCGAAAGCTTGTCCTCAAAATTGTATGTTAGTGCAAATAAAAAAAGTATCACGGACAGTACTCAATTGTTTCTGTCGCAAATGCACTAATACGGCTACAATCACCTTTAGATTTACCAAAACTGTGGAATAGGAGGACACACCTGAACAACCTACAGTCATGGCCGAAATTGTTGGCACCCTTGATATTTTTCCTGAAAATCAAGTATTTCACACAAAAAAGGTATTGCATTAACACATGTTTTGCTATACACATGTTTATTCCCTTTGTATGTATTGGAACAAATATAAAACAGAGGCAGAAAAGCAAATATGACATAATGTCACACAAAACCCCAAAAATGGGCTGGACAAAAGTATTGGCACCCTTAACTTAATATTTGGTTGCACACCCTTTGGAAAACATAACTGAAATCAGTCGCTTCCTATAACCATCAATAAGCTTCTGACACCTCTCACCCGGAATTTTGGACCACTCTTCCTTTGCAAACAGCTCCAGGTCTCTCTTATTGGAAGGACACCTTTTCCCAACAGCAATTTTAAGATCTCTCCACAGGTGTTCAATGGGATTTAGATCTGGGCTCATTGCTGGCCACTTCAGAACTCTCCAGCGCTTCTTTGCCATCCATTTCTGAGTGCTTTTTGACGTATGTTTGGGGTCATTGTCCTGCTGGAAGACCCAGGATCTTGGACGCAAACCCAGCTTTCTGACACTGGGCCCTACAGTGCGACCCAAAATCCTTTGGTAATCCTCAGATTTCATGATGCCTTGCACACAGTCAAGGCACCCAGTGCCAGAGGCAGCAAAACAACCCCAAAACATCATTGAACCTCCACCATATTTTACCGTAGGTACTGTGTTTTGTTCTTTGTAGGCCTCATTCCGTTTTCGGTAAACAGTAGAATGATGTGCTTTACCGAAAAGCTCTATCTTGGTCTCATCTGTCCACAAGACGTTTTCCCAGAAGGCTTTTGGCTTACTCAAGTACATTTTGGCAAACTGTAGTCTTGCTTTTTTATGTCTCTGTGTCAGCAGTGGGGTCCTCCTGGGTCTCCTGCCATAGCGTTTCATTTCATTTAAATGTCGACGGATAGTTCGCGCTGACACTGATGCTCCCTGAGCCTGCAGGACAGCTTGAATGTCTTTGGAACATGTTTGGGGCTGCTTATCCACCATCCGGACTATTCTGCGTTGCAATCTTTCATCAATTTTCCTCATCCGTCCACGACCAGGGAGATTAGCTACAGTGCCATGGGTTGCAAACTTCTTGATAATGTTGCGCACTGTGGACAAAGGCAAATCTAGTTCTCTGGAGATGGACTTGTAACCTTGAGATTGTTGATATTTTGCCACAATTTTGGTTCTCAGGTCCTCAGACAGTTCTCGTCTCCTCTTTCTGTTGTCCATGCTTAGTGTGGCACAGACAGACACACAATGCAAAGGTTAAGTGAACGTCTCTCCTTTTTATCTGCTTTCAGGTGTGATTTCTATATTGCCCACACCTGTTACTTGCCCCAGGTGAGTTTACAGGAGCATCACATGCTTGTAACATTCTTATTTATCCGCAGTTGTGAAAGGGTGCCAATACTTTTGTCCAGCCCATTTTTGGAGGTTTGTGTGACATTATGTCGAATTTGCTTTCTTTCCTCCCTTTTTTTGTTTTGTCCCAATACACACAAAGGGAATAAACATGTGTATAGCAAAACATGTGTTAATGCAATACGTTTCGTGAGAAATACATGATTTCCTGGAGAAATATCAAGGGTGCCAACAATTTCGGCCATGACTGTATTTAATTTGAATCAAATCAGACAGGCCCTTGCACTACATAGCGAAGGATAGATCTAAAGGAGATTGTACAAAAAGTGGGTGGAAGGTGGTAAAGTAATGAGGGAGGTTTGGTCCAGAGTGATGATCTTGCCCTATCACTCACTCATCTGTGCTGCAGTAAGGCAGTGCATGCTGGGATTCAAAGCTTCCCGGGGGTCATGATCTGCATGAAGTGATGGAATTAAAAACATTTTTCAAATACTCAAATAAATAGAAGAAATTTCAAAGCTGCTATAGATGAAATAAGTGAAAGATAAGCACATTGGGATGCCTGGGGCAGAATTGATATTACAAAAGGCTTCTATTTATTAAAAGTGAAATTTTGCCCAAAAAAGTAAACTTAGCCTTTAAGTAGACAACTTCATGAGAATCCAGGGGAGACTGGAAAGTATATCGCATGCAGTACCCATATTTTACCTCTAAACACAACAGTAAGTATAGTAGAATGAATTTCTCACCAGATGTATGGTTGACAGTCAAGGAGAAGCAAGGCCAAGTCCAAAGCCCTGGTACAGACTCTGAAAAGACCCCAACTTTAATGTTGGGATCCACCTAGATGTCTAACCGGCAGCTGGCTCAGCCTCTTAGCGTGCCTCTGGGAGACTGAGCTCCACCCCCTGCATGGCTCAGCACTCCAGGGAGTGCTGAAGGGGCAGAGCAGAGAACCGGTGATTGACAGTCACCAATTCTGTGCGCGATGAAGATCTAGAATTGAGCGATCAGTGGTCTTTGATCGCTCAGTACTCGGTGTAGAGGCAGCGGGGGACTGATGCTGAATCCACCTAGGTGAGTATGCATGTTTGTTTTTTTTTTCCTATTCTCACACTTCTTTATACTTTCATTTGTAATGGGAGCAAAAGAAAAAAAAAAAAAAAGGAGGGATAGAGTCAAGACATATGGGGCTTTACTGATCCCCCTTAAATTGGGGCTTTCACATGTAAGGAGTGAGGGAAAGCTGGATTGAGATAGGGTGTCCTGGAACAGATTGCTTTGGCATGGATTAAAGGCCTACTATGGCTGTCAGCCTATAAGCACTTCCAACACAGAACATCTTGCACAGTACACAGTATGTGTAAAAATAAGTACAACCCCATGGAAATTGGTAACTTCCTCAACATATCTGAATAGGCAAACATCAGATCTTTACTTGCATAAAAGCAAAAGGATCACTTGCCTTTCCAATCATTAATTTAACAAAAATATGAATATATGCAATGATGTACTGAGAAAAAGTAAGTACACTCTTTGCCTCAGAATCTGCTGTTGCTCAAACATTAGTTGAAAATAGCTAATATAAAGCAATAAAATGATACGGCAGGCCAATTCCAATTTGTTCTAAATAGGAACTTAACAGTACAGTCATGGATGATTCTTGGGATGCTTCACATTCATCAGAAAAATATTTTTGTTGGAAACATATGTGTAGGGCGTTAGCACATAAGACTTCAGGATTTGCAATCTGTTTAAGTAAAACAGAAATCCGAGCGTGTGCCTTGGAAGAAAAGGGAACACAGATCTCCTATGACACAAAGTAATGGAACATTTCCCTGGCATTATCTACTTGCAAAAACTAGCAGCATGCAGAAAAAGAAAATATACTCACTTTGCTATGTAGTCAGGAGCAGTAAAAAGGTTGTACTGTGGTGAAAAGAAGGATGGACAAAAAGCACGTCAATGTTCTCCAGGTTGCTCTAACTTGTAAGAAGATATGTATGAGTATAGCTCCAGGGGACGCTAGGTGGAGAAGACTACAAGGAGGTTGCCATGGAGAGGGCAGTTTATTTACTTTAGAGCTGAACAGAAACTGAACTGTGACAGCCAACTGGTCACAGCTTTCTCTTGGTATTCATCTATCATCACAGGTGTGAACACAGGAGGGGACAGAGTTTAATTGAGAATTGAACACATGCCTTCCAGTGACAACTCTCTTCAGCCCTTTTTGCTGGGAAGACAATGTGGGCGATTTACTAAATGAATAAAGCCTTCTCACTTTGCTATACAATTGTATTTAGATTAGTGAATCAGTTGAATTTATTTATTATTATTTCAGTTACATATATAGCGCTAGCAATTTACACAGCGCTTTACATATATATTGTACATTCACATCAATTTCTAACCCTCAAGGGGTGTACAATCTAAGGTCCCTAACTCACATTCATACATACACATATTAGGGCTAATTTAGACAGCAGCCAATTAACCTACCAGCTTGTCTTTGGAGTGCGAGAGAAAACCGGAGTACCCAGAGGAAACCCACACAGGCACAGGGAGAACATGCAAACTCCAGGCAGGTGGTGCCATGGCTGGGATTTGAACCGACGACCCTAGTACTACCAGGCGGAAGTGCTAACCATTTAGCCACTGTGCTGCCCAAATCAGTTTTAATTTGTGTCTTCCAATCATATACAAGCAAATACAATTTTTAATGTAATTCTCCCTGCACATGACTAGATGTTTTTAAAATGAACTGTAAAGTAACAAAGTAAGCTTTTTTTTGCCACAATTAGCTCGAAAAGAAAAAAAAAAAAAACACACACACTCACTGGACATTACTACATCAAGCCCAAGTTTAAAAAAAAAATAGTAATCTTCCAGGCTCTCATCAAATGCCCAACTATGCCTGCCCTTTCCACTCAGCTCCTCCATTCACAGAAGCCATCGTACAGCATCTAGGAATAAAACTATTTATGAATGGAGGGGCGGAGGTATCAAACATCCTCCATTCAGAGATCCTGTTTCATTCATACAAGCTTCAGTATGGCTTCAATAATGGAGGAATTGGGCGGAAAAGGTGGGCATAGTCGGGCACTCTTGATGACAGCCTGTGACAGCTCCTAAGTTCTAATAACCCGTCACACACAAGATTTTTACTGAACTAGAAGACAGGAGCACAAGGGACATATCACACTGAGGGCCTGTTAACACTATGCGCAATTACCTTATGTTTTCCCTCATGAATGAATGCAGGTAAATGGAATGGCACATAGAAACCCCCCCTCTCCCCGCAGTACCTTGGGACACATCATGAACAGTGGGCAGCTGGCTGTGAAGCCACAGAGTCGAAGTCAGCTGCCCACATTTAAGTAGCAGGAGCCAGGGACCTGAAGATCTGTGAAGAGCCAGGATAGGGGAGTGTGTGTTGAACCCTGGGATAGGGGAGTGTGTGTTTTTTTAACATTTCTGTTTACAGGGTAAAAATCCTCTTTAACCACTTGCCGACCACCCACAGTACTTATACTGCGGGCGAGCTGCAAAAGTAAGCTGGATGGCATACATGTATGTCATTCACCCTTAGATCAAAGAGAAGTAAAAGTCCGGCATCGAAGCATCTTGGAAAAAAAAAAAAAATAGGCTTTATTCTTAATGCACCCAGCCTGCTGTGTCCGCCGGAAATAATGGATTGCGGATCCCAGTACCTGCAGCCCAGTGATCACGCGATCTATATGCTGTTATTGGACCACAGCTATCACATGGTCCCTGGACCAATTAAAAAAAACCCTGTACCATGTGATTACCTGTAGCCAATCACAGATCAGTATTCACCACAGCTGTCATAAGTGTGAAAAAAAAAAAAAAAAAAAAAAAAACCAGCCCTGATCAGCCAATCAGGGTAGTACAGGGTTACTATGGTGACAGTGAGCTACTCTGACAAAAGTATGTTGTTAAAAAAAAAAAAAGTAAAAAATGAAAAATAAAAAGGTTGAAAAAAAGTGAATTTTTTTTTTTTTTTTTTTTTAACATACTAGCCTGATCGACACCAAATCAGTCATATGATGACACTACTACAATGGTGACAGCAAGTTAAAAAAAAAACAAAAAAACATTTTATTAAATTTCTGCATTTTAAAAAAAATAATTGTGACAAAATTACAAACTTCAAAAAACTCAACATGCCTCTTACTAAATACCTCAGACAGTCTATATTCCAAAAAAAAAAAAAAGTTCATTTTGTGAGATAGGCCATCCATACATTAGAACTAAATATATTATATATATATATATATATACACACACACACACACACAAATACACACATACACACATATGCTATAACTTTCACACAAACCAATTAATAAACACTTATTGGGATTTTTTTTTTTTCTACCAAAGACATGTAGCAGAACACATTTTGGCCTAAACGTATGAAAATTTTTTTAGTTTATTGGATATATTTTATGACAAAGTAGAAAATTAATATCGCAAAAAAAAAAACAAAACCCAGTGGTGATCAAACAACACCAAAAGAAAGCTCTATTTGTGTGAAAAGGTATATAAATGTAATTTGCATATAGTACTGCATAACCGTGCAATTGCCAGTCAAAGTAGCGCAGTGCTGAATGCCTTGTTCATGAAGGGGGTACAACTGTCCAAAGCTGAAGTGGTTAAGTCATTCTCCACCAGCCAATCTAGACAGCCAAAGACCCAGCAACTGGAAGACGCTGGGGAGAAGGTGGCAGCGACACTGAGGAACCCTGCTGATGTTGCGTCACTTAAGTGGGAAGTATTTGGGGTGTTTAGTTCTACTTTAAAGTGGAACTAAACCCTCCAATCCTTTACAGCCAAGGAAACTGCCTCTGATCACAAATCGAGGTAAAGGCCAATCACAGCGGCCCTTTACCATGTGATCAGCTGTGGCCAATCACAGCTAATACCATTGTAAAACAGACTTGCCGGTTATCGGCAGTCCTTTCCTTACGCGCGGTCACAGCGTCAATAAAGGACAGATCATCAGTGCAGCCCAACAATTCCACCTATCAGTGCCCATCATTGCAGCCTATCAGTGACGAAGACAAAATTACTTATTTACAAAAGTTCTAACAGAAACTAAGAAATTGTTCAAAATTTTCATTTTTTTCACTTTGTTTAGCAAAAAATAAAAACCCAGTGGCAATTAAATACCATCAAAAGAGAGCTCTATTGGTTTCAAAACAATGACAAAAATATAATGTGAGTACAGTGCTGCATGACCACAAAATTGTCACTCAAAATGCGACAGCACTGAAAACTGAAATTTGGCCTGAGCAGGAAAGGGGTGAAAGTGTCTGATAAGCAAGTTTTAACATCCAAAAACAAACAAAACAAACAAACCAAAAACTTTAGCTGTGCTGCTTAAGTTTATTTTTCTTCTTCTCATATGGACACCTCCATGTATTCTTGGTGTGAAAACCTGTGTTGTGCATCTCTAAAGATACAAATCAGGGCTATATAAGAGGAGAGGTTTTGTTGTTGAAAATAAAGCTTTGTTAGTTAAACAAAAACTGACTGCTAACCTTTCTAGCTGGCTCCTAGATTCAAAACAAATGTGTCAAGTCCTATTGTAAACCTCACCTTGTAAAACAAACCATTCAGTTTAAAATAGAAATGAAAAGGTACAACATTTATATATACATATAAAAAGCATTATAAATACCTTTTCCCCTTTCTTATAAGTGATCGCATATCCTCTCTTCACAGCTGCATAAATTGCTGAAGAAGGAGAAACAGCAGTACACTGATCTTCTCAATAAATGGCTGTGCAGGGATGGGACAAGTCTGATCATTAGAGGAGAGAAGCACCAGCATAGCTAGAAAACTGACCACGCTGTGCTTTCCTGCTTAGTGTGGTTAGTTTTTAATAGGAAAGCAGAAGGACTGTCAGGAACACCACAGATATCACACAAAGGAAGCAATACAAAGAGAACAGGATACTTTTTCATACAAGTACATGGTACAGCAGGCATATATCAGGGATATGAAATGTTGAGTTTACATGTTCTTTAATCACGCAGTGTGTGGTGGGACTATGTTGGGCACCTATTCCAGCGCAGCCCCACCGCAAGAGAAAGCTGAATGTCTTGTCTTCTATGTAGACAGTTCATGTCACCACATTGCAGTGAAGTGCACTGAATAAAAAAACAAAACGAAAAAAAAAAAAAAAACAAGGACTGCAGGCCATACGTTTTTCCAGCACAGGGCAATACAAAGCAATCCACCACCTCACATTGTGCAGTGGTCAATAGCACTTATTGAAATGTCACCATGACATTTCAATAAAATTTACTTTTTAAAATTTATTTTAGGTACTTCTATAGCGCCATCAATTTACGCAGTGCTTTACATATATACATTCACATCAGTCCCTAACCCTTAAGGTGTGTACAATCTAAGGTCCCCAACTCACGGTTTTACCGCTTTTGTGGTGCAATTTTTATAGGACATGTGACTCAAAAAACACACCAAAAATGCACCATAGGTGTGTTCTTACCACGTTTTCCATTGATTTCAATGGAGAGGTGAGTTTTTCTACTACACCAAAAATGGAGCAAGCAGGATTTTAAGAAACGCACCTGACCCACAATGGATCAGTGTGAAGAGTTCCACAGAAATACACGGTTATGCGTTTTTCTTCGGGTTCTTTTCTTTTTTTAACGCAGATGTAGAAAAATGGATCAGTGTGAAAGAATCCTTAGCCATGGAGCAGAGATCACCTGCGCTGTCTGACATCACAAGCTATATATACCCAGAAAGGGTTAATGAAAGGGCAACAAATGACTTACTTCAGATGACCTCTGACCTTAGTCGAAGGGTCAGACTCTGATAAACTAAGTACAGCTCTACATGTGGAAACATTTAAATCTTTTAAAACATTTTTTTTACATTTTGACTAGCCTAAAAATGGAGAGTTATAACCCATCAGGTCTTTTTGTTTTTTTTAAAGAAAAAGAAAAGAAGGTGCTACTACCCATCCAATGCTCATCCCAGGAACTAGGCAGGTGCGTGATCCACAGTTGCTTAGCTGTTCCAGAATTAAATGAAATCCATCTGCCACTGTTCTAAAATCTTCCGTTTATTAAATCGACCACAGTGAATACAACACAGGTACAAAGGTTGACGCATTTCGGCTTGGGTTATGACTGAGGCTTGTTAAGCTGAAAAGTGTCAACCTTTGTATCTGTGATGTTTTTACTGTGGTCGAATAAAAAGAAGATTTTAAAACAATAGCGGTAGTGCGCATCAATTTCTTTTTTTTTTTTTTAGCCATCTGTGTGCCATTGGAGAGATTTCCCTTTGCTTCCTGTCACAAGTCAAAACAAAAAGTGAGAGGAAATCCCTGAAAAGTGAGGTTTTGCTTTTAGTTATACTTTCAACTATAACCGAGATTTATGTCTGAATAATGCAATTCCTTTGGGGCTCATGCACATGTGCGTATCCACCCATACAGCATTAAAATAAAATCATATTTAGGCCTTGATAATGCAGGGAGATTACATCTGTGCCCCATGCAGGGCCATGATTTACCAGCACAGGTGTTCCATACATCCCCGTGAAGGCAGTCCCATTGTTGTTTATTGGGTTACCTTCTCTGCATAGACAGACGCTGCTCCCAATGTATCTTCTAGGCGGGCGCTTAGCCCCAAATGCACCCAGGATGTCACACTGTGATGTAGTGTCTGTGTCCCAATAGACTACCATCGCAGTGAAGCACCGAACACTTGTAAGTCCCTGTGCTGGTAAAACATGGCCCTGCACGAGATACAGATGTAATCGTCCTGTTGGAACGTAGCCTTAGCACCAAGAGCTGCACCACTACTTGCCACAGACTGCCCCCACAGAGAGAGAGGCAAATCAGAGACTATGCCACACCGCCAGTTAGGGTTGCCACCCCACCCCTTTATAACCAAACACATTAATTGCACAGGTTCGCTGGCTGATTAAGGTGGTAATCACCTTAAATCCCCCGATTTCTTTATCAAAGTCAATGGCTCAACCACCAATCCTTCCCCTATGCCAAGGTTCAAGGTGTAATCCTGGACTCTGAACTATTCTTTTGGCCCCATATCCAATCACTGTCCAAAGCTTACCACCTCAACCTCAGCAACATCTCTAAGATACGCCCCTTCCTAACCAATGACATCACAAAGCTCCTAACTCACGCCTTGGTCATCTCTTGTCTTGACTAATGCAACTCCCTACTCACTGGCTTACCTCTCCATAGGCTATCCCCCCTCCAGTAAATCATGAATGCTGCTGCCAGGTTCATCCACTTAACCTAACGTTCAGTGTCAGCTATCCTTCTCTGCTAATCCTTCCACTGGTTTCTGTTTACCCAATGAATTAAATTCAAGATACTTACAACAATGTATAGAGCCATCCACAACTCAGCCCCCAGGTATATTACTAACCTAGTCCCAAAATACCAACCAAATTGTTCTCTTTGTTCCTCCCAAGACCTCTTGCTCTCTAGCTCCCTTGTCACCTCCTCCCATGTTCGCCACAAGACTTCTCCCGAACCTCTCCCATCCTACAGAACTCCAGTTTGTCTATCTCCTACTCTGTCCACGTTTAGGAGCTCCCTTTTCACCTCCTCACATGCTTGCCCCACAAGACTTCTCCCGAACCTCTCCCATCCTATGGAACTCCAGTTTGTCTATCTCCTACTCTGTCCACTTTTAGGAGCTCCCTTTTCACCTCCTCACATGATCGCCCCCAAGACTTCTCCCATCCTATGGAACTCCAATTTGTCTATCTCCTACTCTGTCCATGTTTAGGAGCTCCATTTTCACCTCCTCCCAGGCTCGCACCCCAAGACTTCTCCCGAACCTCTCCCATCCTATGGAACTGCAATTTGTCTATCTCCTACTCGGTCCAAATTTAGGAGCTCCATTATCATCTCATCACCCTGAGGGCTTCTCCAGAGCCGCTCCCATCCTCTGGAATTCCCTTCCCCAATTTATCTCCTACTTTGTCCACTTTTAGATCCCCTAAAAACAAATCTCTTCAGTGAGGCCTATCCCTCACTCCATACTTAACTGTACTTTTATTTTCTCCATCAGCTCATCCCCCACAGTTATTACCTTTGGTACCAATTGACCCTCCCTCTTAGATTGTAAGCTCTAGGGCGCAGGCCCCTCCAATCCCTCCTATACCCATTTGTACTGTAATTGTACTGCCTGTCCTATATATATTGGTGCTATATAAATCCTGCAGTTATAATTAAACTCACTCAGCTGCATTAAATTATCCTCTGAACCAGTGTAATGAACATGTGTTCGGTTTTACAAGGATGAGGTGGCAACCCTACTGCCAGCACAGAGAGACCCACAGACAGAGAGCGTGCCCCACAACTGACCCCACACAGACTGCCCCTGCCCACCACACACACACTGACTAGGAGGAACACGAGGAAAGAGCGCTAGCTACTACCGTGAATGAATTGGAGAAGCGAAGGCAAGCTGTGGGTGGAGACTGCTGAGCTCTGGACAACCAAACAGTGCAGCGGTGTGTTTATCCCGGAAGACGACTCCAGCAACACCCGGCGCATCGGGCGTGGCTTTCTGTCACATGCCCATGTGCGCCATGAGATCATCGCGCAGGCGTGCCTTTGGACCCGCCCCGCTGCTGGAGCCCGGCCGTTTACAATTCGTCCGTCTCCCGGACAACCCGCACACTTCTTCCTGTCACAGAGTTATTTTTCTTTGACAAACCGCCCGAAATGTCTGCGGCTGACGAGGACACCGAGCTGAGGGATCTGCTGATCCACACGCTGGAGAATAACGGCGTGCTGAACAAGATCAAAGCGGAACTGCGAGCCTCGGTCTTCATGGCTCTGGAGGAGCAGGAGCGGGCGGAGAGCAAGCCGGCTCTGGTCAATGAGAGGCTCCGGCAGTTCCTGAACAGTAGAGAGGGCCGCCTAGTAGCCGGGCTAGTCACTGACTTCCTGCAGTACTTCCACCTGGACTTCACCCTGGCTGTCCTCCAGCCTGAAGCCAGCCTGCCCAGTATACCCAATGATCGGATTCATGTGGCCGGAGAGCTGGGCCTGCCCGAGGCTGAGAAGGGTGGCCCATTACTCCTAGAGCTGATCAGGCAGTTCCAGAAGATACAGAACGGACTGCCGGAGCAGGAGCTGCCCCCTGGACACCTAGCGGAGGCACAGACCAAGTTTCAGCTGTACGATGGTGACAAGAACGGAGAGATCAGCAGAGACAAGCTGAGGGAGCTGTTCGGGGAGCTCTTCCCTCACTCCAATAGGGACACGCTAGACAGGTACATCAACAATGAGTACACCTCGGCCGATAAAGATCGCATAGACCTGCATGACTTTCTGGCCATGTACAGGCGCCTGTTCACCCAGTGTAGGGCTGTGGAGGGTTCAGAGATCGCTTATCCCTCCTTCGCCAATCTGCACCCCCATAGGACAGACAATTCTTCCTCCATTAGGAGCTCTGACAACCAAATGCCACAGCCCACAGCAGAGGAGCTCCAGTTGAGTCCACAAGAAAGCGAAGGTCCCAAACTGGATGAAGATGACCAGGACGGAGATTCTTTCTATGATGACCCGCTTCCTAAACCAGAGAAGACTTATGGCTGGAAAGAGGAGATCAGCAAGCCTAATGGGAGTCTATCAGCGCTCCTCAATTCACACTCTCACAAGTTGGAGCCCAGTTCCTATTCAGAGACACCCAATACCCTTCACAAGGACCTCAAATCAGCTTCGGAGAAAATGGCTTCCCTTGAACTGGGAGCGGGGAACGAGGATGAGTACGCCGACGACTTTAACAGCACTAGTCAACGTTCCGATAAAAGTGAGGTCAGCATTGGGGAGGATCTGGAAGAGGAGTTGTCTGTTGATGACCTCACTGGCAGTGACAATAAACTGGAGGATTTCACCTTGGACAATTCTATATCTCATATAAGTGATGTCGCAGATTACCTGGAAGACATTTCATGATGAATGTACTACTTTCTGCATTGATCACAAACTTTACAATCTATTTTTTTATTGCTCAATAAATTGCCTTCAGACTTTATATGAACAGTCATCTATACATCTGCTATATAGTTTAGGGTGGAAGCTAAAGCTAATTTAGCAAGAATTCTTCACAAGGAAGTTGGGAACTATGTGCAAGACTGTAGACGGTTATAGAATTGGATATGAAACCTAGAAATAAATAAAAGGGAAATCTTAACAGTATGAGGCTCCAGTTCACTGTCCATATTTCCATAAACTGACTTTTTATGGTATTTTTGTTCATATTGTATTTAAAGCTGGCCATACATGGTTCTTTTTTCTTTCTTTTTTTTCCCTTTCATCCAGCCAGCTGAACAAAAAAAACTGAGGTGGATACGGGAATCCACCTTGCTGTGTCATTGTATTTTGACATTGGAGAGATTTCCTGCTGTCAGAATATACAAATCAGCGCTGATTAAACTGAAAGTAGATTTTCACCTTCAGGGGAAACTTTCTCTTCTCTCCACCCCCTTCCCCTGCTAAAAATAGGGGTCATTTTTTTTTTTTCATTAATAAAGTGCAACCTGACCCACCCTCCACCTTGCACATCACACCCTAGGTGAATGCTGTGCAAGGTCCTCCTTTTGCCTCTTAGAATATGCATGTCACATATCCCAGGAGGCATATCGCTTCATTCAGAAGGGATAAAGGAGCAGGCCTAGCTCCATATCATCCATAAACGTGCCAGATGAACCAGGTGGCCTCTTGATGCTGTTACAACATGGTGATGCGGGACCAAAAGGCTGTGGAATACAAAAGCATCTCAGCGCAACAGCGCTGGTTACTTTGGGTGGGTGAGTATCATAAATGTGTCACCTGGACCACCTGGTAAGCGGAGATTGGGTAGTGGTGGCCAAAGATCCTCTTGAAATTTACCAGCAGTCCTATTTGTGAAATATATCAACTTCTCATGAATGGGAGCTGCCATACATGGATCAAATTTTAGCCCATTCCTGCTGAATTGGCCAAATTTTGATCCATGTATGGCCAGCTTTAGTATTATACTGTACATCTCGCCAATATGCTACTCTGTAGCTGTCTTTGGAAAAAAATAAAATAGTCCTAGATTGGCTGAGTCCTCCATATGTGATTGAGGGTGGTGGGTATGCTGGTGTTTATATTCCCAGCATTTGAGTCATAGGTTCAGGAAGTCAGTCCTATACAAACTGTTTAAAGCTGAATTCCAGTTATGGCTATTTTTGCACAATTACAATGGTCCTGCTTGGACCAATTTAAGTATTCATGTTCCATAGCTGGCTGATCCCCTTGGAAGCTGGAAATCACTGTAGTTAGCAGCACTATTACAATAATTACCACTAGCTTCCAGGTCCTGTGCTGAGCAGCTGCCTTGCTTCTTAGTGAACAGAGGAGGTTGCTAGCTCATCATGTGTGCCAGTCAGAGAACACTTCTCAGTTTCTCAATGAATGCAGAGCTTTCCATGAATAGGTAGGACAGTGACAATGTATTAACCACTTGCCTACCGGGCACTTATACCCCCTTCCTTACCAGGCCAATGTTCAGCTTTCAGTGCTGTCGCACTTTGACAATTGCGCGGTCATACAACATTATACCCATATGAACTTTTTATACTTTATCTCACAAATAGAGCTTTCTTTCGGTGGTATTTACTAGCCACTGGGTGTTTTACGTTTTTGCGCTATAAACAAAAAAAGAGCAAAAATGTGAAAAAAAAAAAAAAGTTTCTTTGTTTTTTTATACAATTTTGCAAACAGGTAATTTTTCACCTTCACTGATGTGCATTGATGAGGCTGCACTGATAGGCAGCACTAATGAGGTGGCACTGATAGGCGGCACTGATGAGCTGGCACTGATGATGGGTACTGATAGCGGCACTGACTGGCGCAACTTCTGGGCACTGACTGCTGCAACTGCTGGGCTCTGAATGGTGGCACTGCTGGGCACTGGTGAGTGGCACTGCTGAGCACCGATCATCAGTGCCCTGATGATCGGTACCAATCCCTGCTCTGACAACTGCCGGTTCTCGGTAGTACTTTCCTGACGCTCTGACAGCATGAGGAAAGTGCAGTCGAGAACTGGCAATTGCATTTCCCAGTGATCAGCGTGTCATTGGACACGGCTGATCTCGTGGTAAAAGGCCGCTGTGATTGGCCTTTTACCACATCACGTGATCAGCTGTGTCTGTAGGAAACAGTGATCACGGAGATCGACGGGGGCGCGCAGGAGAGCATGTTCTGGGAGGACGTCATATGACGGCCTCCCAGAACTGGCCGGCCGCAGTGCAGCCGTCATTCGGCTATCTGCGGTCGGCAACTAGTTAATATCTAACTGTGCTTATGAGTGGCACTTGTCAAGGGTCAATTATGCCCAACCTTCTGCCCCTGTGCTCCATACATAGCACCTGTATTGTAGGTTCCCACACCATGAAGCAAAGTTTTCCACGATTGAAGGAGGCTTTTAATCTTCAGTCCTCCAATCATGGAACTCTTTGCATTCTGGGAACCTATAGTAGAGTTGCTATGAATGGAGACAGTATAGTCAGCACTTTTGACCCTATTACAGGCGCAGCTGCTGATATTGAACCCCACAGCACTGGTCTATTAGGCTACATTCACATAGACGTTTTGCCACAATGTGAATAGCAGCAGCAGGAATATATGGATATATGCTGCGGTTTCTGACGGTGGGGAGCAGCTAGCTGCTGCCGCTGAGCCCATACACTTCAATGACAGGTTGTTGGCTGCCACAGCTATTCATTCAGCAGTGATTCCACAAGTAATCACTGGCTATGCAAACAGCTGCAGCCGCTGTAAACCTATCATTGAAGTTTATTAGCTTGGCAGTCGCAGCTAGCTGTTTGCACCTGTAAAAACTGTAGCAGGAGTTATTAGATTGCTGCTGCTATTTGTACCATGGCAAAACGTCCATGTGAATGTAGCCTTGTAAATTAGTGTGGCAGTCTATAGCATACTACTCATAAATCAATAATTATTATTCATCAGTAATGTGCATGTACAGTCATGGCCGAAATTGTTGGCACCCTTGATATTTCTCCAGGAAATCATGTATTTCTCACGAAACGTATTGCATTAACACATGTTTTGCTATACACATGTTTATTCCCTTTGTGTGTATTGGGACAAAACAAAAAAAGGGAGGAAAGAAAGCAAATTCGACATAATGTCACACAAACCTCCAAAAATGGGCTGGACAAAAGTATTGGCACCCTTTCACAACTGCGGATAAATAAGAATGTTACAAGCATGTGATGCTCCTGTAAACTCACCTGGGGCAAGTAACAGGTGTGGGCAATATAGAAATCACACCTGAAAGCAGATAAAAAGGAGAGACGTTCACTTAACCTTTGCATTGTGTGTCTGTCTGTGCCACACTAAGCATGGACAACAGAAAGAGGAGACGAGAACTGTCTGAGGACCTGAGAACCAAAATTGTGGCAAAATATCAACAATCTCAAGGTTACAAGTCCATCTCCAGAGAACTAGATTTGCCTTTGTCCACAGTGCGCAACATTATCAAGAAGTTTGCAACCCATGGCACTGTAGCTAATCTCCCTGGTCGTGGACGGATGAGGAAAATTGATGAAAGATTGCAACGCAGAATAGTCCGGATGGTGGATAAGCAGCCCCAAACATGTTCCAAAGACATTCAAGCTGTCCTGCAGGCTCAGGGAGCATCAGTGTCAGCGCGAACTATCCGTCGACATTTAAATGAAATGAAACGCTATGGCAGGAGACCCAGGAGGACCCCACTGCTGACACAGAGACATAAAAAAGCAAGACTACAGTTTGCCAAAATGTACTTGAGTAAGCCAAAAGCCTTCTGGGAAAACGTCTTGTGGACAGATGAGACCAAGATAGAGCTTTTCGGTAAAGCACATCATTCTACTGTTTACCGAAAACGGAATGAGGCCTACAAAGAACAAAACACAGTACCTACGGTAAAATATGGTGGAGGTTCAATGATGTTTTGGGGTTGTTTTGCTGCCTCTGGCACTGGGTGCCTTGACTGTGTGCAAGGCATCATGAAATCTGAGGATTACCAAAGGATTTTGGGTCGCACTGTAGGGCCCAGTGTCAGAAAGCTGGGTTTGCGTCCAAGATCCTGGGTCTTCCAGCAGGACAATGACCCCAAACATACGTCAAAAAGCACTCAGAAATGGATGGCAAAGAAGCGCTGGAGAGTTCTGAAGTGGCCAGCAATGAGCCCAGATCTAAATCCCATTGAACACCTGTGGAGAGATCTTAAAATTGCTGTTGGGAAAAGGTGTCCTTCCAATAAGAGAGACCTGGAGCTGTTTGCAAAGGAAGAGTGGTCCAAAATTCCGGGTGAGAGGTGTCAGAAGCTTATTGATGGTTATAGGAAGCGACTGATTTCAGTTATGTTTTCCAAAGGGTGTGCAACCAAATATTAAGTTAAGGGTGCCAATACTTTTGTCCAGCCCATTTTTGGGGTTTTGTGTGACATTATGTCATATTTGCTTTTCTGCCTCTGTTTTATATTTGTTCCAATACATACAAAGGGAATAAACATGTGTATAGCAAAACATGTGTTAATGCAATACCTTTTTTGTGTGAAATACTTGATTTTCAGGAAAAATATCAAGGGTGCCAACAATTTCGGCCATGACTGTATATCATACACCATTTAAAAAGGCACCAAGTTGTAATCCGTGCTAAGTGTCCATATTCCATATAACAGAATTCCAATATTCAACTCTCCTTAGTAGGGTATCATCATTCAAATGTAAAATCTTCCATCCAAAGAAATCCTGTGTGCCACTCCACCTCAAATTGTGATTTAAATTTCACCAGTGTACTCCACCATGAAAAAGTCCCCTCTTAGAAGACCATCAGTTATCCTTGATGTGTTTGAGGTCCAAATAACACTTTTACAGTTGTGTTCAAAATAATAGTGTATTGAAAAAGGTGAATAAAGCTCAAAATCCTTCTAATAGCTTTTATTTCCATACAGACAAATGCATTGGGAACACTACACATTCTATTCCAAATCAAAACATGAAGAAAAATATATCAAATTTGTGTTGTTCCTCTAAAATAATTGAAGTAAAGTGAATATTAGACTATTCAAAAAAATAGCAGTGTTTGTATTCTTCTTTACAAACTCAACATTCACTATATAAACTGAAAAATGTTTGAAGATTTTGCTTTCCTTTGAATCACTTAATATTTAGTTGTATAAGCACTGTTTCTGAGAACTGCTGTACATCTGTGTTGCATGGAGTCAGCCAACTTCTGGCACCTGTGAACAGGTATTCCAGCTCAGGATGATTGGACTACATTCCACAGTTCTTCTCTTTCTTGGTTTTGCCTCAGAAACTGCATTTTTGATGTCACCCCACACGTTTTCTATTGGATTAAGATCCGGGGATTGGGCTGGCCACTCCATAACGTCAATCTTGTTGGTCTGGAACCAAGATGTTGCACATTTACTGGTGTGTTTGGGGTAGTTGTCTTGTTGGAACACCCATTTCAAGGGCATTTCCTCTTCAGCATAAGGCAGCATGACCTCTTCAAGTATTCTGATGTATTCAAACTGATCCATGATCCCTGGTATGCGATAAATAGGCCCAACACCGTAGTATGAGAAACATCCCCATATCATGATGCTTGCACCACCATGCTTCACTGTCTTCACAGTGTACTGTGGCTTGAATTCAGTGTTTGGGGGCCGTCTGACAAACTGTCTCCGGCCACTAGACCCAAAAAGAACAATCTTACTTTCATCAGTGCACAAAATGTTGCGCCATTTCTCTTTAGGCCAGTCAATGTGCTCATTGGCAAATTGTAACCTCTTCAGCACGTCTTTTTTTCAACAGTGGGACTTTGCGGGGGCTTCTTGCAGATAGCTTGGCTTCACATAGGCGTCTTCTAATTGTAACAGTACTCACAGGTAACTTTACACCTTCTTTGATCTTCCTGGAGCTGTTTGTCCTTGCCATTTTGGCTATTCTTCTGTCCATTCGAATGGTAGTTTTTCGCTTTCTTCCACATCTTTCAGGTTTTGGTTGCCATTTTAAAGCATTTGCGATCGTTTTAGCTGAGCAGCCTATCATTTTCTGCACTTCTTTATACGTTTTCCCCTCTCCAATCACTTTTTAATTAAGGTACGCTGTTCTTCTGAACAATGTCTTAGAATTTCAGAGAGAAATGCACTGTAACTAGCATGTACAGCATTTGCTGCCTTCCTTCCTTAAATAAGGGCAATAATTGCCACCTGTTTTTCAAAGAATAAATGACCTCACTAACAGAACTCCACACTGCTATTATTGTGAACATGCCCCTTTCAATTAGTGATTCAATTACACAGAATCAGCAGCATGCATGTCATGACTGTTGGGTCTGTTGGATTTCTATTACTCTACTACACCTGCTAGTAAATTATTTGCCATGTAGAAATATCATTTCTACCAAAAACAGTGATTGATCAGGTTAGTGATGTCTGACTGCTATTATTTTGAACACAACTGTATATAAAAAAAGGACAGCGCCCCTGGGAACAGTATCACAAAAATATATATAAAAGATATATTAGGAAGAGCCGCTATCTTACCCCTGCAAAGCAAGGTACAAAAATATACCAAAAAACTGAAGGCAGCGCTCTTCAAATTAATATATCTCTGAATGAGTGAACTCAACAAGATAAATAAACAATAATATAAAATTATTACACCAAGTGATATCAAACAGAACAAACCAATGTGAAAAATAACTGTGAATAAATGAATAAATTTGTGTGCAACAAAAAAGTCCATATAAATAATCGTGTTCTTAGAAGTGATGTTCATGAAACAAAAAATCTTCTTTGATCCTTGTATTACGTTCTAAATAATGTCAAAAAACCACTATGAGAATCCACCACCAAATGAATTGAATCCACTCACCAGAGCTCCATGCTGGTAAAATTGTAAGCCAGCTGTAACTGCTCAAGCTCTGGAAGCAACAATCTGCAAGAGCATACCCCAGCTGATTGAAACTCCTTCAAATAACAATTGGCTCCTCATATACTCAGAATGGGACATAAAGGAAGACGAAAGGAATCCACATAGTGTAAAACCATCCATTTATTCAATACAAAACGTTTTAAAACCACTCATATTTGTCAGTGTCAAAGCCGACACTAGCATATACTGCACAGAACATAGACAATCACAGGTTTGCTCCGATTAACGGCAGCTCACCCATACGTGGTGATGTCATCTCTGAGGCCCCGCCCTACACATTTGTCATCTGCCGTCCTCCAGGTGCGGTAGGACGTGCATCACCATTGGCTGGCATTTTATACCCTGTACAATTACTTGTGCAAAGCCAACTAACCATCTAAAACCACTTATGGCAATATATATCTACAAACATTGTACAATACATCGATGCATTAGATCCTAGCATGCTAAAAACTGCAATTATATCAATATTAGTAGACGAATGACACAATCGTATTTTTACAGGACCAGTACATATTAAATGGCAACTCTAATCCTAATATCAAAAAATATCAAAACATTAACAAAATGGACATTCCTCAATGCTATAAATAGTAAACCTATTAAAAATAACATCCCAGTTATTATAGGAACTAATTATTAAAACAAAGTGTCCAAAATATGTGCTGAACAATATTATATTGTAAACACAGGATCTTAATCCTATTCCCTTTTAACCTGCATATCCTGACATAGTTAAATCAATGTAAACATGACATCTACATATTAAATCTTACCACTCTTAAAGGGCCAGTATCTATTAAAGGGTAACTGTGCCAACAAATTAAACATTTGTCAAAAAAAACAATTCAAATCAGTATCAATATTTAACCCTTTAGCTTGTAATGTATCTAATTTGTATATCCAATGAGTCTCTCTTTTTGACACCTCGTTCAACATATCTGTTCCTTTCCAATGATAATTAATTTTTCAATTCCATAAAAGGTTAATAACCTGAGATCACTGTTATGTTTCAATTTAAAATGTCTCGAAACACTATGTTTATCGAATCCATTACTTATGTTTTTAATATGTTCCCCTATTCTGGCTTTTAATTGCCTCACTGTCCTACCTACATACTGGTAGTGACAAGGACACTCCACTAAGTATACTACTTGAGAAGAATCACATGAAATCAAAGACTTGATATTATACTCCTTATTGGTAGACATGGACATAAAAGTTATTTCTTTTCCTCTTTTCTTTTTTCACAGTTCTACATGCTTTACATCTATTGCAATGATAAAAGCCTCCCAATTCGGGGAATAGCCTAACAGACCTAGGTGGATCAATAACATTATGTCTGATTTTAGTTCTTAATGATTTATTCTTTCTATATATATTCTATTCTTGTTACTCTTATTCACCAGGAGTGCTTCTCTATCCTTTAATCTGATGTTCTCTTTTTCTTTTTCCAAAAAAACCTTTATTATGACCATTCTCTATGAATCTATTGATAAGCAGATCAGTAATTAAAAAAGTAAAGAAATATATAAGGGATACAGATGATTATAAAACCAATAAGGTGTATAGATGGCATGAAGATCTGATGTCAGTTGACTGTGATTCCAAACAATCGACACCAGAAAAAAGATCAAAAGGTTGATACTGTTCCTCAACAAGTTAATTCAGATAAAACCATTAAAGGTACATCACCATCTAAGAGTAAGGTTCAGTTTCAGAGAGGTGTTGAACAAAAGACCCCAGAGAGAGGTTTTCATCGGTATGGACATCAGAGAGAGTTTCATAGAGATGGACAAGGAAGATCCATAAGGGGTTTTTCCAATTACAGAATGCATTTTTGGCAGAGGCAATTGGCATAATAGGGTTTTCAGGGGGGGGCCCAAGAGGGGGTTTCCACAGTTACAACAGATGGTGGAATCATGCACTGAGAGGGTAAAGGTCACAGAACCACTTCACGGACCCACCTTACTGAGAGTGGAGATGTGACAAATCATACTCAGAATTATATAGTTGTATGTTGTCAAAGTCCTAATGAAATGGGACAATTCGTTGACATTGCTGAGTCTATAAAAAAATCAAATCACAATTCATTCAAAAGATGCCATATTAACGTGCCACTAAGTCAATTCCAAAGTATCCAAAGATTGAGACCTACCAAGTCGGAGAGAAAGATGGATGACCTGTCCACTGGCTGCACATGCAACTTACGGACCCACAAGATGGAGTTTATATAACAAACAGATGGCTTATGATTGCACCAATCATAGTCCTTTACAAATTAACCTGGTAAGAACAGCCTATCACCTCATGGTGGTCCACAGCGGCCACATCTTTTTTGTTCCTATAACAGTGACTTTGTTTTTTTCATTTTTAAGTGCACCATTACTGTTTGTCCTATCTTTATTATTGCTCATTTATATATTTTCATAGAAATCATAATTTTGAATGGGGCATTCCTATCTGTCACCCAGTTGGGTCAGTGAAGTGGTTTCTCTTGGACGTAAGTGGGGCAGCGCCCTTTCTTCTTTTCCCTTCTTCCTCTCTTTATCTGGTTCGGAGGATTTTGGAAATATTGGCCTCATCTACGTTATCTCTGGTTTTATCCAACTGGCAGTGTTTTCATGTTCTCTGCTCATATGTTGGGCTATGTAAGTGATATCCTTGTACTTGTGATTGTAACTCCTATTGGAGTTATATGAAGATGTGATTATAATTATATATCCATTACAGGTATCATGCTTTTTAGGCACTTTTGAAGAAGAGATTATTTTTCGTCTCAAAACGCATCAAGTGCTTGCATGAATTCTTCTCTGTTTCTCTCACCCATGCATTTATTGCAACAGCTATGTAATGTATTACCACCATTTCTTGTGTGTTTATGTTCATTTTAATATTTTGTATAAGTAAAATATGGTCTGTAAAAATTATTACTTATCTAATGATTCTACTGGTTTTGTCTGTGCCTTTAAAATCCCACAAAAATGAGGGTTTTTCCATACATAATGCATAGTGTTGAGCTTTATGACATCACATCACAAATTTTATTTCACATGAATGTACTGCTTAGTAATTTTTAGATAAATGTGTGATACAGTGAGCACTATGAGCCTTTTTTCTTACTTTAGAGTGGATGAACTGATGGGGGAGAGTGATCTACCAGGGTAGGCTTGATCAGAAGCCATCCAGGATAAAGATGTTTAACCCCTTGAAGGTAAAAGTGCTATTTGGACCTCAATAATATTGGATCCTTCAAACAAGCTGAGAGCACAACTGGTGGTCTTCGAAGAGGGAACCTTTTCATGATGTAGCACACTGGTGAAATTGAAATCACAGTGTGAGGTGGAGTGGCATACAGGATTTGTTTGGATGGAAGACTTTGCATATGAATGATGATACACAACTAGGGAGAGTTGAATTTTGGACATTTATGGACACTTAGCAAAGATTATAACTGTTTTGAAATGGTGTATGGTATCTGTGCACACGATTGAAGAATATACAGTGGGGCAAAAAAGTGTTTAGTCAGCCACCAATTGTGCAAGTTCTCCCACTTAAAAAGATGAGAGAGGCCTGTAATTGACATCATAGGTAGACCTCAACTATGAGAGACAAAATGAGAAAAAAAATCCAGACAATCACATTGGCTGATTTGGAAAGAATTTATATGCAAATTATGGTGGAAAATAAGTATTTGGTCAATATCAAAAGTTCATCTCAATACTTTGTTATATATCCTTTGTTGGCAATGACAGAGGTCAAACGTTTTCCTGTAAGTCTTCACAAGGTTGGCACACACTGTTGCTGGTATGTTGGCCCATTCCTCCATGCAGATCTCCTCTAGAGCAGTGATGTTTTGGGGCTGTCGCTGGGCAACACGGACTTTCAACTCCCTCCAAAGGTTTTCTATGGGGTTGAGATCTGGAGACTGGCTAGGCCACTCCAGGACCTTGAAATGCTTCTTATGAAGCCACTCCTTCGTTGCCCGGGCGGTATGTTTGGGATCATTGTCATGTTGGAAGACCCAGGCACGTTTCATCTTCAATGCCCTTGCTGATGGAAGGAGGTTTGCACTTAAAATCTCACGATACATGGCCCCATTCATTCTGTCCTGTACATGGATCAGTCGTCCTGGTCCCTTTGTGGAGAAACAGCCCCAAAGCATGATGTTGCCACCCCCATGCTTCACAGTAGGTATGGTGTTCTTTGGATGCAACTCAGCATTCTCTCTCCTCCAAACATGATGAGTTTTGTTTCTACCAAACAGTTCTATTTTGGTTTCATCTAACCATATGACATTCTCCCAATCCTCTTCTGGATCATCCAAATGCTCTCTAGCAAATCTCAGACGGGCCCGGACACCTACTGGCTTAAGCAGGGGGACACGTCTGGCACTGCAGGATCTGAGTCCCTGGCGGCGTAGTGTGTTACTGATGGTAGCCTTTGTTACGTTGGTCCCAGCTCTCTGCAGGTCATTCACTAGGTCCCCCCGTGTGGTCCTGGGATTTTTGCTCACCGTTCTTGTGATCATTTTGACCCCACGGGGTGAGATCTTGCGTGGAGCCCCAGATCGAGGGAAATTATCAGTTGTCTTGTATGTCTTCCATTTTTTAATTATTGCTCCCACGGTTGATTTGTTCACACCAAGCTGCTTGCCTATTGCAGATTCAGTCTTTCCAACCTGGTGCAGGTCTACAATTTTGTTTCTGGTGTCCTTCGACAGCTCTTTGGTCTTCACCATAGTGGAGTTTGGAGTGTGACTGTTTGAGGTTGTGGACAGGTGTCTTTTATACTGATAACAAGTTCAAACAGGTGCCATTGATACAGGTAATGAGTGCAGGACAGAGGAGCCTCTTAAAGAAGAAGGTACAGGTCTGTGAGAGCCAGAAATCTTGCTTGTTTGTAGGTGACAAATACTTATTTTCCACCATAATTTGCAAATAAATTCTTTCCAAATCAGCCAATGTGATTGTCTGGATTTTTTTCTCATTTTGTCTCTCATAGTTGAGGTCTACCAATGATGCCAATTACAGGCCTCTCTCATCTTTTTAAGTGGGAGAACTTGCACAATTGGTGGCTGACTAAATACTTTTTTTGCCCCACTGTACATTATGAGTAGTATGCTATAGAAAGCCACATTAATTTATAACATTGTTTGTAATAGGTTTTGGTGTTTTTTGCACTTATAAATGTGGCCAACTACATAGCTGCAGGATTGCAGTGCATGAGTATGTGAATAGATAGCTTGAAGATCACTGCTGTGGAGGCGCCCACGGCAGAGGAATGGAAATTTTTGCTGTAAATAGCAGCCACCATCACACAGGACACACTTAATTGCTGATGAGTGGTGTCCTGGTGCTGTTTAGGAAGTAAAGAAAAAAAATATAAGCACTAAACTTCACCTTTAAGAACAACACTCACTATACAGAAGAGATGGGTCTGTTTTCTTTTTTTTCCTAATTAGTTATAACTGGCAGTATAAAAGAATCAGAAGGTTTAGTCTTTATAAATGTGCAGGCATTTTTATGACAGACAAAATATGTTGGTCGGTGGAGGATGCAAAAATGAGTTGAGTTGATGTGTCAGGGATGAGATGTCACCATATTTATGAAGCTAAAGCACACCTGAAGTGGAATATACAGTAAGTATCTAATCCATGCTGGAAACACCTTGCACAGTAGTTCCATTATTTGATGTAATTACCCACACTCTGGTAATCTGTATATACCTGTATTTTCTCGGCTTCCTGGGTTAAAGCTGAACTCTGGGAAAATTATAAGTTCTTTGCAGCGGGGCTGTGCTTGCCTAGGTGTCAGCTATATCATTATGCCATTCAGGGACATTTACAGATGAGACTATGGTTAATCCGTTTTCCCCCTAGTGCCCAGCACTGGGACTGCTACATCACTTTCTGTTAGTAGAGTGGATCCATTTCTTCTGACAGCAGAGGATCCTGGGACCTGTAGTCCTATAGCCAATACATACTGTATTTCTGAGTGCTGATTGAACTACAAATACCAGAGAGCTGGTGAACCAGGTTGCCGAGGGGAGCAGATATACCGTATTTTTCGCTCCATAAGACGCACCTGTCCATAAGACGCACCTAGGTTTTAGAGGTAGAAAACAGGAGAAAAAAAATTCTGAACTAATGGACTGCAGACATAGTGCAGGAGATGACCAGAGACTGCGGGCACAGTACAGGAAATGACCAGAGACTGCGGACACAGTACAGGAGATGACCAGAGACTGTGGACACAGTACCGGGATGACCAGAGACTGCGGACAGCACAGGGATGACCAGAGACTGCGGACAGCACAGGGGATGACTGCTGACCTTCGGGGAGGGGGGGGAGCGGGTACCTGAATTTGACAGGTACCCGCTCCCACTTCCGCGGAGTTGTTCTTTCATCTTACCTGTTCCTCTATCCAGCCGCGCGCTGTCTTCCCGGCTTCTGTAATGGCGCTCGGCATGACAGCCGGGTGCCCAGTGCGCATGAGCGAGAAGCACTTGCGCTTTGTGATTGGTCCGGCGGCTTCTGGGATCTGTCATGTGTCCCAGGTGCCGCCTTACCATTCACAAAAAGCACCGCTTCCTGCGCATGCGCACTTGGCACCCGGCTGTCATGCCCACACTACAGAAGCCGGGAAGACCGCGTCGCTGGATAGAGGAACGGGTAAGATGAAAGAACAACTCCACGGAAGTGGGAGCGGGTACCTGTCAAATTCAGGTACCCGCTCCCCCTCCCTCCCCAAAGGTCAGCAGTCATCTCTATAAGGTCCCGCTGTAGAGCTGAGCGGCCGGCCCGGTATTCTGACACGGCGGCGGTGGAAATAACGGACCGGCCGCTCCATATTCGCTCCATAAGACGCACTGACATTTTCCCCCCTTTTTTGGGGGGAAAAAAAGTGCGTCTTATGGAGCGAAAAATACGGTATTCTACAGCAAAGAAATGATTCGCTCTTGGTGCAGGATTCAGAGATGAACACAGGGGGGCTGCTATTCTCCTCCAGACAGATTGCTGACTATTCCTGCAGGATCACATCAGCTTCTTTGCATCAGGACTGTTACTATCCAGTCTTCAGTCAGTTATCTCTGCTTGTCGTACTGACAGGCTGTCAGGCAGTAGCTCTGCACATTTCTGCAAAGAGCCAAGAGCCTGTGCAAGAACCTTGTTCCTTGGAGGCCTTGCTATCCATGGGATTGGTGAACGGGTGGATGCCCAACCTCTTTTTCACAATACTCTAGAGGCACTGCATGCAGACATCTTTACCCATCCAAACAAATATATATTTGCTTTGAGCATTTACCACAGCCTGTTATCTTCATTGAATTACCGTCACTCACTACTGTATGTGAGCCCCACCATTGCTAGAAGAAGACAACAGCTACTATCACTTCAGGAATTTTAAACATCTCAGGTCTCAATTTGCTATTTCTAGTTAAAGGGACCTCTTTGCATCTAAGCCATTTTTATTAAAATTAGGGTGTCTCTGCCCATTTATGCCAGAGTATATATATATTTGCATAATCAACAAGCCTTTTCATCCCCTTCCTGCTGCTGATGTTGCAGTTACATAGTTACAATGTACCATTTGTGCCCATATAACGTTAACGGTTGCTATTTGGTTAATGGGGATGCAGCTCCTAAACCTTCATTCTGTGGTCTATGCTGTTGAATGAGCCTAATGTAGAGGTGCTACAAAAGAATCGTGTCTCTTGCATTATTATTCTATAGCAGGGGTGGACTGACCATTTGGAAACTCGGGCACTGTCAGAGGGCCCATGAGATGCCCCTGGTACCTTTTTCATATGCATTTTTGAGTTTGGGCAAGGACACAGGGGCCCCATGATCCCCTATTGCCCGGGGGCCCCATGAGTTGTCAGTCCGCCCCGTTCTATAGTGTTAAAATATGTCTGAACCAGAGTGTTGAAGGTGTCAGAAGGGTTGGAAGGTCAGGACAACCACTGGGGACAAGCATTATCAAGTGGGCCCTATAGGGGTAGCACTACAGAAGTGGTAACGTTTTTATGTCTAGTGGACCAGGTAAAGTACTTTTATGTACCTGATCCTCCACTTCTGCAGACTCCTGTGCTGCTAAACTGGTACCTGCAGTCTTTTCTCCTCCATGCTGTAGTAGTGGTTGGATGTCTCTGACGTCATCGAGACCAATGCAGGAACCATATCCCTGCATTGAAGGAGAGGACACTGAAGGACAGCCCACTGATGGCGTACAGAGGAGCGCTGTTTGCTAAGGAAGTAGAGGGTCAGGAAAGTAAAAGTGCTTTTACCATGCTTGAGCCTAAATGAGCATTTAACCCTTGCCATGCTGTGCGTTTACTTTTTCTGGAGTTGGGCTTTAAACATCTGCTCCTTGTTCTATTTATCTCTCACTATTGGATAATCACTGTAAATAGTAGCCTCAACGGTTGATTGCGATGCTTGGAAAGTGGAGCTGCTGTGTGTCAGATGAGCTAGGATTGGGAGCACCCACAACACAGGAGGTGCCGGCTAAGTGCTGCAAATATGGATTAGATACATATAATTTACTTTCCCCTGGCCAGGAAAAAAAAAAAAATACTTTCAACCTCACACCCCAAAAACAAGCTCCAAGGCAACTGTTGCTAATTATGCTCTACAGGAGGTAGAGAATTTGATTCCTGAATTTCAAAGGTCAGGTGGATCAATTTCATTCAAAATACAGTATACAATATCATTTCATTATAATTATTTGCTGTGAGAAAAGAAAAAAATGTTCATTTTTTTTTTAAACTGTTCTTACCTTTTGTGATAAGGCTTTTCCCAGCACCGCTGTCAGTCAAAGCAGAACTCCAGGCAAAAACGTCTTTATCCTTGTTGCTGATTTCCTACCTTCATTGAATTTGTCATCCATCTTTTGGCTCTCTCCGTAGTTGCTCTGAAATAGCCGGTTCATTTTCAAATCAAACCATTCTCTTTGGTTTCCTGTTTGTAAGACGAGTGGCTGCTATGCCCCCTATTCCCCATGCCACTGGTCTTGGCACATCCCTTCTGTAGTTCTTTCTCCAGGAAGCAGTGATGTAATTAAGCCCCACTTGCAGTGGTAGGCGGAGCGAGACTCTTAAGACACATTCAACATGTACAGGCCTAGTGTACCCACCCACATTCACTACAATTCCCTGTGGTTGGTGGGAACTGTAGTTTCCTTTTACTGCAGAGAGAGGAGAGGATATGATGCTGTTACATCACCTCCTTGGCAGAGCAGATGCTGTTATCTTTTGAATTACAAAGATGAGGTCATGAAAATTCAATGAGCCTTTTCTCCTAAAGGGTAAGGATTATCAAAATTTTAATAACAGTTTTGGGCAGGGGTGTACGAATGGACAATTTTTTTTACCTATCCCAGAGTTCAAGTGTGCAAAACAACTTCAAGTAACAGCTAACTGTAATTGTTTAAATTTTTCTAAACATTTGGAATGTGTTATTTGATAACGCTATACCAACGCAGATGATTGGTTAGGGGACTGTGAGCCGAAAAGCAGGTGATTGGGTACCAACTATCAGACTCCAAGTAAAGTCTCAACCTTTACTGGCAAATATAAATATTTGATAAGTTATCCTGTGAAGTTATCTTTCAAGAACAGATATTCAGATTCTTGCACTTCAGTTTTGACTGGAATGTTTTCTATAAAAACGTAGCTATGTGAACAGGATGTTTTTGTATTGCAGAAGAGATATACAATCGCAGGGAATTTATCAAAACTGGGGCAGCTGTGCATGGCAATCAGCTTTTATCTTTCATTGTCAAAGTTAAAGCAGAACTTCACCCAGAAAGAGCTCTGTGCTCTGCAAGGCAGATACATGCCTTACCTGTGTAGGGTTGCCACTGAAAAGGAATGGCACTGCAATGCCCTAATGAGTACATGGTGCATTGCAGTAAGTGTTAATAAGTCCTAAAAGTAACAGAGATACAGACAAGTTTAATATTGTCTGTTTAACTCCCTTAATACTTTTAGGCTGGGATCACACTAGTGCGTTAACACAGGATGAAATGTGCATTAACATGCACATGTTAAGTCATTGCATTTAGGCAGCAGGGCACTCCAGTGTGACCAAAACTGCATCTGACCATTTTTAAATAAAGCAGTGTACCTTTTTGTTCTAATGCAGCTAGTGTATTATCATGGAAGATGTTCTACAATGCAGGTGCGTGGGGTACCATTCAAACTGTATGGAAACGCAAGGTGTGACACCGTGATGTATGGCAGAGTGTAGTTTTGTATGTATGGCAAAGTGAAGCACACTCCAGAAGCATTTGAGCGTGCATGTTTTTTGACACATTTTTGGTGTGTTGCGGTTAATTCCCCCACCCCCCCTCCCTTTTTTCTTCAATGTAAATAGGGCCATGTGCATTCCAGTGTGTTGTACCGCATTCCAGTACAGTACTGTGCAGGTAAAATCCAGCCCATTCTACTTTTTTTTTTTTGCAACCGGAACGCAATTGAAATGCAAACACTGATGTAAACTATGACATTGACAACCATATAACCTACTTTCTGTGCATTGTGGATGCATAAAAAAAAAAGCACACTGAAATGCATGTAGTGTGAACTGGCCCTGAAGGTTCTCCAAAAACTTTGAGAACTCCTTACCCGGTTTAGTATAGAAATGTCATAGTGAAGAATACCAGAATGCTCTTAGGGGTTTGTTTGGAAAGGCAATGTAAATAACTTGCTCTTAGAGCATCCTATCAGAAATCATCTTTCACTGCAATGAAATATGAGCTGTGAGAGGAAGCCAATCTGAATGAGCCTCAAAGCAAGAAAACTAGGTTTTTCTGTATTTTTTCAGCACACTGCACCGCAATGCACATTGAAGCTTTTGAGGCAGGGCTGGCTTTAAGGTGGACCAGTGCCTTGAATACAGTTACAAAAAATTGGGAACAATTACAACTTAAAAACACAAAAAACTTGCCACATCTCTTAGTAAATGCCTCAAGACTGTCTACTTTACAAAAAGAGGTCATTTTGGGTATTGTACGGTATTGGCATTTTAGGGCTTCAACAGTGACATTACCAAGAAATGGACATCCCTCCAAAATTGATGAAAAGACAAGAAAGAAACTGATCTGGGAGGCTGCCAAGAGTCCTACATGAACATTAAGGGAGCTACAGGAATATCTGGCAAGTATGGAAGCCTTTTCTTACAAAGAAAAACATCCAAGCCTGGCTAAATTTTGCAAAACACATCTGAAGTCTCCTAACAGCATGTGGGAAAATGTGTTATGAACTGATGAAACCAAGGTTGAACTTTTTGGCCATAATTCCAAATATGTTTGGCACAAAAACAACAGTGTACATCACTAAAAGAACACCATACCCACAGGGAAGCATGGTGGTGGCAGCATCATGCTTTGGGGCGGTTTTTCTTCAGCTGGAACTGGGGCCTTAGTCAAGGTCAGTTCCAAATACCAGTCAATATTGGCACAAAGGCTTCAGGCTTCTGCTAGAAAGCTGAACATGAAGAGAAACTTCATCTTTCAACATGACAACGACCCAAAGCATACATCCAAATCAACAAAGGAATGGCTTCACCAGAAGAAGATAAAAGCTTTGGAATGGTCCAGCCAGAGCCCAGACCTGAATCCAATTGAAAATCAGTGGGGTGATCTGAAGAGGGCTGTGCAGAGGAGATGCCCTCACAATCTGAAAGATTTGGAGTGTTTTGCAAGGAAGGTTGGGCAAGTATTGCCAAGTCAAGATGTGCCATGCTGATAGACTCATACCCAAAGAGACTGAGTGCTGGAATAAAGCCAAAAGGTGCTTCAGCAAAGTATTAGTTTAAGGCTGTGCACACTTATGCAACTGTATTTTAATTTTTTTATTTTTACTTCCCTCCACCTAAAAGATTTCAGTTTGTTGTTCAACTGAGTTGCACAGTTTATATGTTACATTAAAAAGTGGAAAAAGTTCTGAAATTATTTATCTTTGTCTCATTTTTTTGACATCACAGAATCCTGACATTTTAAAAGGGGTGTGTAGACTTTATATCCACTGTAGAACAGCCTCTTAAGATCCACTAGAGTTGATAATTAGTGCTGTGGAACACCCAATGTGTTTCAGAATAATTTTCTTTCCCCAGAGGTGTATTAGTGAGAAGGATGCTGGAGATACCTTCTATAAGAAAAATAAATAAATCACAGTAAAAATCATACATTTTAACATGCTGTTCCAAAATGGTTAACCTTAGTTGCAAAAAAGTAAGTACATACCATCCTATGCACTTGCATTGTTAGTAGCCATAATTATGTAAAAACAATCTGCCAATGTCTGCCAGACCTGCCAGGATAAGGGAAACACCACTGAGAGGCCAATTGCCCTCACACTGGGGCCACCTAATGCGACAGCTCAAACCAAGCTACAATTAAATATGAATAGAATCATAAGTATATTGAAAAAAATTATATTGTGATTTATTTATTTTGTTATAGAAGGTATCTTTACCATCCTCCTCACTAATACACCCCCGAGGAAAGAAAATTATTCTGAAATGCGTATGGTGTCCCATATAACTAATCATCAACTCTAGTGGATCTTAACAGGATTATCTACATGCCCAAGTTCATATGTATATGTCTTCACTATAATGTAGCTATTATATTATTTTTAACGGACTAAACGTGTTGAATAAAATTCTTGGAATTTTACCTCAGTACTTGGTTTCTTTGCCAATAAAGTCCCGAACAATTTTTGGGAGAATCTCCATTTTCTCTATGATCTGGGACGTTGGTGAACAATTTATAGAGCTTGACAAGTGGTTACTTTGGTCATGTAACTAGATCAAAACACACTTTCCCCACACTGGGGTGAATCACAGGCTCCGTTCCACTACTACTCAATGTTCCCCCTAGTGCTTCTGATGGTAAACACAGCATATTTAAAAAAAAAAGGATTTTTTAATTAAACATTATTGCACTTACATTAGGTTAAAAATGACAGACAACTGGGCCGTGGCTCCTGCATCACTTCCGGTCTTGGCAATTGTCGCCTGACATGTCATCCATTGAGAAAGCTGTGCCAAGGCCACGACTTCTGAGCCCATGCACGGGAGTGACGCAATCACAGTTTTGCCATTCAAACAACCAGAGCCCGTGAACCCGGAAGGAAGACCGGGGGAAGGATGAAAGCCTTGTCAGCTGTGACAACGCGTCATGGAGGGCTTTGTTTTACGTAAGTCTTTCATAATGTACAAATATGTGCTGCATACTAGCACATTATACTCTTAACTTGCAGAAAGAAGAAATTTTTTGTTTATTTTTTGTGGTTTACTATTGCTTGAAGTCTCATGTAGTGGGGTAGGGGGTATAGAGGTATGCCTAAGGGGAGGTTTCTAGCAAAGCTTTGCCACTGTCCAGTCACCTAAAGGTACCAGCCTATACCCAGGGTTTATGTGTCCTTTCCTGTAAGATTAGGATAATGGGATTCCTAGTGTCATGCAATGTCACATGACAAATCACACAGGTGTGAATGTGGACTAACAGAGAAAGAACAAGTGTCAAACTGAAGAACAGCAAGTGACAAGTTTTCAGTGACAGCATTCCACACTTCAGAAGAACAGGTACATACAAAATTAACAGAATATTTATTAGGCAACCTAAATACAAGCAAGCATAATATTACCTAATTTGTCCCTCACAGACAAAATTACATACATATAACCATACCAAATACATAATATTGAAGTATTACATAATAATGAAGAATTACACAATTGAAAGTGAAAGCATTTTAGATACATGGCAATTGACACTGCCTTTTCGTAATGGTCACCTACTTGCTTGCAGCTGGTCTTATAGAAGACTTGTAATGAGAGAAGCATGTTGTAATTTCCTTCTAAAATGGTATTTCTCTACTTTAAACACAGCCTAAGCCAGAAAAGTCAGAGTTCCAGACAGAAGCAATTGTTTCAGGTCATTGACAAAGTGCAAAGACCACTGTATCAGCATGACAATCAAGTAGCTTGCATGTTCAAAAACCAATGTCAGCAGTAGCACACTACATTTATAAGAGTACAAACCTTCTCTAAAGAATTCCTGCACTAAGAACAAAGTAATCAGAGCAATGGTAAAATTTGACAGCAGACAGTCACCAGCTTCTCCTAGTATGCCACCGGATACACAGCTCAGACTCTGGACCAAAAAAAAAGGTCTAGTCAAGCACAACCTTTCTAAAAATTAGTAATTTGAACAGAGATAGGCTTTCCCCCAAAGTAACAGCACTCATGGGTCAAGTGGTAAACATGGCATTGTTTTGGCAGGGGAGGAGTATAATTTTTTTTAACGGGCTGTGGTAGTGGATTTCGGTAGCTAATAGATCCAAGGAACCTGCTGTTCATGTTTACCTTTGAATAAATTATGCTTAGGAATGGTTTGATTTAAAGCTACACAGCAATTATCCCAGTGAGTTAGACTTGGTTACATGGCCATTGTCATTTAGAAGGGACCCTGGCAGCTGACTGATCTTGCATATGTATGCTTACCCAAGCATATATATAGTGAATGGAATGAAGATGGACATCCAGCACCACCACCACCACATATTTTAAATAGCAGCAATACCAATGCGGCAAGGTTTGCCCCATTGTTTTTCCTATCAGTCAGCTCATCTGGCTAGACTAGACCAGGATTATCTCATGTTATGCCCAGCTTAAAGTGGAATTCTGGGATATCACCAACGAATCCTAAAACTGCTCC